>NC_081196.1:26580281-26898406 GCF_902713425.1 Acipenser ruthenus
TTCTGCCGTGACGTCAGACCCTCAGCCATTCCTGTCACAATAGTAAAGTGAGGATGGGAAGAAAGAGCTGCAGGAAGCAGCAGCAGCAGCAACAACAGCTGCAGCCCTCATCCTGCATGCCGGGCTGGGAGGAGGACAGCCACAACGGGGCAGTAGCCACCCCACTGCCACCGGGTTCCCCACCGTCCCGGGAAATATGGGACTGGCTGGTGCACCCCGAGGGGAACTTCGCCAGTGACCTCCCCTGGGTTATTCACGCGCTGCAGATGCGAGATGGGAAACGATGGGAGGACTGGGAGCAACAGCACAACCCGGCATCCGTTCGTGACCTCACCATGGTGGTGCTGGGGTACCTAGCTGCAGACATGGGAGGGATGCCTTCCAGTGAGCAAGAGGGAGAGGAGCAGTCGCTGCCCTCTCCAGTACCTGAGCGGGAGGAGCCTGAGCGTCCACAGCCCAAGCGGGAGGAGCCTGAGCGTCCACAGCCCAAGCGGGAGGAGCCTGAGCGTCCACAGCCCAAGCGGGAGGAGCCTGAGCGTCCACAGCCCAAGCGGGAGGAGCCTGAACTTCCTACGCCTGAGTGGGAGGAGTCGGGGCATCCACAGCCCAAGCGGGAGGAGTCGGGGCGTCCACAGCCCAAGCGGGAGGAGCCGGGGCGTCCACAGCCCAAGCGGGAGGAGCCAGAGCGTCCACAACCCAAGCGGGAGGAGCCCGAACTTCCTACGCCTGAGTGGGAGGAGCCCGAACGTCCACAGCCCAAAAGGGAGGAGACGGGGCGTCCACAGCCCAAAAGGGAGGAGGTCGGGGATGATGGCTGGGAGGTTTTTTTAAAGAACCTCGCGGCAGAGTTATGCCCTGGCTGTGGGGCTTATGGACACACGTTAGCCATATGCCCCACCCAGTATGAAGAGGAGGAACTAGCGCCCAGACGGGGGGACCGCGAGCGTCCAGCGCCCAGACGGGGGGACCCCGAGCGTCCAGCGCCCAGATGGGGGGACCGCGGGAATCCGAAGCCTGAGAGGCAGCTGTTCCCACCTTCACCAGCAGAGGAAGAATGCCTGCTGGTTTCCCCATCACAACCAGCAGAGGAAGAATGCCTGCTGGTTTCCCCAGCACAACCAGCAGAGGAAGAATGCCTGCTAGTTTCCCCAGCACAACCAGCAGAGGAAGAATGCCTGCTGGTTTCCCCAGCCCAACCAGCAGAGGAAGAATGCCTGCTGGTTTCCCCAGCACAACCAGCAGAGGAAGAATGCCTGCTGGTTTCCCCAGCACAACCAGCAGAGGAAGAATGCCTGCTGGTTTCCCCAGCCCAACCAGCAGAGGAAGAATGCCTGCTGGTTTCCCCAGCACAACCAGCAGAGGAAGAATGCCTGCTGGTTTCCCCAGCACAACCAGCAGAGGAAGAATGCCTGCTGTTTTCCCCAGCACAACCAGCAGAGGAAGAATGCCTGCTGGTTTCCCCAGCACAACCAGCAGAGGAAGAATGCCTGCTGGTTTTCCCTTCAGAGGCAGAGCCGCACCAGTCCCCTGCAATAGGAGCGGAGCCGCACCAGTTCCCTGCAAGAGAGGCAGAGCAGCACCAGTCCCCTGGAAAAGGGGGAGACTACACGCTGCCCCCACCTCCATCGGCAGGAGACTACACGCTGCTCCCACCTTCACCAGCAGGAGCAGAGCAGCCGGAGCTGCCTCTGCCTCCGCCACCTACACCGGCAGGAGCAGAGCAGCCGGAGCTGCCTCTGCCTCCGCCACCTACACCGGCAGGAGCAGAGGAGCAGGAGTTGCCTCTGCCACTTCCAGGAGCAGAGGAGCAGGAGCTGCCTCTGCCACTTCCAGGAGCAGAGGAGCAGGAGCTGCCTCTGCCTCTGCCACTGCCAGAAGCAGAACACCATGGGGAGTACGGTGGCCGGAGCCCCAGAAAGGGGAGCTGTCGGCCACGAAGAAGGGGGAGGAGGTCTGGAGACCACCAACCCCAGCAGCAGTTTCGCTACCGGAGATCGTGGGGGAGGTCAGGAGACCTGCTCCCACTGCAGCAGTTTCGCTGCCGGAGATCGTGGGGGAGGTCCGGAGACCTGCTCCCACTGCAGCACTTGTGCTGCAGAAGATACTGTGGCCGGAGCCCCGGAAGAGGGAGCTGCCGGCTACGAAGAAGAGGGGAGGTCAGGAGACCATCCCCCAAGCAGCCTTTCCGCTGCCAGGACTGCCCCGGCTGAAGTAGTCAGTCTGGGAGCTGTTAGCACGTCTGCTGACAGCATGGCCAGTAGCAGCCTGGCTACTGGCAACATTGCCACCTGTGGGCCCCTGGAAGCCTCCCTTCCCAGCCCGAGACTTTGGCCTGGACTGTTGGATTTTTAAGGGGGGAGGTGGCCGTTGAGGCCATGTGTGCTGCGCACAAGGGGAGGTATATGTGGCAATGCGCCCCGCCCCTGTGTGTATTTGTGTGTTATGTGTTGTGTGTTGCGTGCGTGTGTTAATGTTGGTGTATAGTCATTGGTACATGGGATATAAACGGGTCTGTGTTTCACGTGTATTTAAAAAGTGTAGATTTGTATTTAGGCACGAGGAGAGCACAAATCACTTCACGTGCTGGTTAAATGTAATATGTGAGCACGGGGTTGCACAGAATTAATTCACGTGCTGGGATTCAAGTGAATAATTAATTAGTAATTGAATCCCAGCACAACAGTATATATAGAGACACGTAGCACTCAGTCGGGGTTGGGTGTTCGAGAGTGGAGAACGGGATTGGAGATGGAGGTAGTAATTGTTAGAATAATAATAGTAAAAATAGTGTTTTCACTCACCGTGTTTGTTCGTTTGTCTGTGCATCCACCGTTTGTGTGTTAGTACGTTTTGTTTGTCCTTTTGTTTTGGCTCGAGTGCAGTGTCCTGTGTTTTGTTGTTTCAAACCTTTTATTTTCTGTTCTGTTTATTAAATGCTGAGCGAAAGCATTCGCTCAGCTTCACCAAACCACACATCTCTGTCTGTTTACTTCCTGCTTCTGGTCTGACGCCACCCACTCCGGCCGTCTTTGTGACAGTAATATAATGAAATTAAAGCCATATGTTATGTAATAACTCCTCTCTGAGCGACCCTAAGTGAAAAGTGGCAATCCAGCTCTTTTTCTTTTTTTTTTTTAAACTGTGTAACTATATGACATATGTTCGCAGCACAGAAGGGGTTACAACAGCACCCAGAATATTTACAAAAGGTCTAAACTGACCCTGATACATTACTCAATATACAAGGGCACTGAAACCATTGTATTAAATAATTTAAGATGTTTAGATTAACTTTTAGCTTAGTTTTTAGTAAAAACAACTGTTTCAGAAATTTAAGGTACTGTAAAATAGACAATGAAAACAAATAGGAAAACCAATGAAAATAATTGAATGCTGTGTGTTGCACTGGTAAATGCAAGTGATTATCTTAGCTGTTAATTTCAACCAATAAAGATTTTATAGGAGATTGATATACAGACCCTGCTTCACAATTGTAGAGATCCAGCTGCTGGTGAATTCAGGGATATAGTTGAAAATGTGGTGATAAAACAGATTTGGCAAAGAGTTCTGCACTGCCATCACTTATTTTCCATCTCTAGGGGTCCAAACCTTGCCAAAAATAATAGTGAGCCTTCGCCCCCCTGAATGGTACCGATGGGCAAATTTTGGGATCCTGGCTCATGGACTATAACTAGATCTGCGGTTGGTCAGGGAGGCATTAACATTAACATACACTAATAGCACTGTCTACTGGCACAATTTCACTTTACCGCTCTGCAGTGGAAACAGTCAAAATAATGTAAAGGATTATGCAGTACATGAAGATCTCTGCAAACGTATTTAGAATTTAGGAAATCTGTAATGATATTCTTTCACGTGGGACTAAGTTTGGCATTTATTAAATGGGAATCGGAGTTATAGTGGACTGTTTATTTGTATTGTAAAAGGGTAGGGTCTGGCATTTAAATATCTATGTTTTCAAATAAAATACACGTCTTTTTGTCTTGCAGAAACAATATGTTCATAAATTATTTATAGTTTTGTTACTTGGCTTAAGTTTTTCCAGTGTGGCTAAAAAATGTTAAGTTACTTTAGCCACAGTCGCTAACTAAATGAAAGTCTTAGTAGCATATCCCAGATCCTGTCCTTTTTTCTCAAAGTGCAACATATTCATATCTCTACCAATAGCTTTACAGGTCTACATCTACATCTATTATGTCTTTGTTTCCATCACATCAAGCATTCATTAATATGAATTTCTTTTAATACAGAATGTAACAGCATGCCAGTTATTTTCCAAACATCTTCAAACAATCAATCTTTATTGTACATTTCAGTTAATATTGGAGTACAATAATAAATACAATTTAAAAAGAAAATCATGGTGAGAGTGCACACAAAGATGTAACAATATAGTAACAATAAAAAATAACTGGTAGGGAGAGCTAGTTCACATCTATGCAACACCAGAACAAGCAGATACACAATAATCAATCTATCTACCAGGTTGCATAATAAGTAACTATAGCAACACAGAGTAAATTCATGACATACGCTCTTGTAAAAGTTCTGCCTGAACATTTCAGCAAGCCTTTGACTATTCTATGTGAGACCAAGAAAGTTCACATCCAAAAGCAGTCATCAGAATCAGTCCTCATCACCGTCAGCACTGACATTGTTGTCTGTCTCAGCCAAGGCTTGGTCGTAGTAAGCCTTCACGTCACCTGGAGCACCAATAGCATTTAACAGACTGACAATGTCCGATTTCTTGGCATCCTTGACAATTGTCACCATAGGGAGGGGGCCAGGATTGAACATTCCCCAATTTGTTTCGCTTTTCAGCATCACATGCTGACACGGTTCACCATTGTAATCCAAGTTTGTTCCCTTCCACCTCCAGGATCCTCACCTCACTGATCTTAAAAGATTGCTTTGCCCTAACAATGGCCTTTGTTGCAGCTTTGTAATCAAAGCTGGCCCAGTCCTTCCCATAAATGTACACATGGCCATGTTTCTGCAATAGCTGGAAGTACGCATCAGGCAGGAGAATTGTCAAATTTTTTGACATCCTGCTCAATCCTGCCAAATACTGTCAGCTGGAAGAAAACTGTGACCCCTCACAGGAAAGATGTAGTCTGTCTTCACGTTTGTAAATAACTGATGACAGAGGTTGAACAGCATTGCAACAACATTAACATTTTTGTTTTGTCCAAAGCACGAACCACTAAACAATCGCAGAGTGCCAGCCTGTTGGATTTTACCATGAAGAACATTCTAAGACAGTGTACCAATGCTGATGCAATCATGTTGCGATCCTTTCGGTTTTGGTGCTCAAGCCAGACATATAGATGTTGGTCATCCTTGGCCTGATGACTTACCATGGTGGACAACAGTGCCTAGTATGTACATGTACAGTTGTCTTGAATAGTATGTCTGGCCGATTGGTGATTTTGGAAGAGGCACATTCTGCATCATGTCGAAGCATACTGTAACCGTTTCACTGACCACATTGAGGAGGTCATAAAACATTCTGGCTTTTCGTCTGTGCAAAATGAAGTTTGCTGCCTCTATAAGCTTTTCTTCCTCTGTCAGGCTGGAGTTCTTCATTCGCATCTTATGGCTCATGCATGTTGCACAGATATCTTTGGCAGGATGACCAAAGCCAAGGTTGAATCTGTAGCAAAAAACACTGTAATGTCGTGAGTAGCTGACTTGGTCGTTGTTTTGCACGAAGAAGAGCTGATGCATCTTTTTGACACTCAGGTTATGGGGCAGATGTTTCCGCCCTGGTGCCTCACGACGTGCATAACGACTGGCCCTGCACATGAATGAAGAGATATGCAGTACAATCTTCTCCTTTTTCTGTTCATACTCTTCACCTTTTTGTGCTCCACCTTTGCACTCTGGTCTGGGAGCAGCATGCTGTGCAAAGTACTGCACAACAGGGGATACACGGTCTTTGCTGATCCCTACAAAGAAATAAATAAACATAATACAGCTCACAGTATAATCGTATGTTTCTTTTTTATTATTATTATTTTCTTACAAGGAAGACAAATGTGCCATTTGTCCACAGTCCACAAATTGAAATTTTGAATCTCAGTTAGGTAAATACCCATTTGTAGAACTTGTAAAATATTAGTCATAATGGTGTTGATTTCTGAAATATTCAATGAAAAACCATGCATTTAATTCCAGGACCAACACCATAAATTAAATAATTTAGCGTTTTGGACATTAAAATTTAATTAAAACACTAATAGGTGTTGACAGTCTATACACATATGTCAAGAAATAATACATAGGGCTTAGTTTACATAAAAAGCTGAGCAACACTCAGAGATCATTTAAAAAGAAAATGCCTGTATTTATTATTAAAGAAACATAAACATCTGTAAACAATAATTAAATAACTGAATTGTTCAGATGAAGAATAATATATGTGCAATTTTGGCAAAAAAATGTGTTGATGTGGTTGTGAGGGAGATCCCTTTCTCATATTTGCTATTTGGTGGATGTGGGACGCTATTACAGCTTGCTGTTTAGTATTTCAAATATCAAACTGTATATGTTTTTTATTAAAAAAAACAAAACAAAATTTGAATATCTCAAAACTGTTCAGAATGCACATATATGGTTCTTCGTCTGAAAGATTCAATTAACAATTATCAACAGAACACCTGAAATTCTAATGATTCTAATTAGGGGTGGGTTAGAGTACTCAAAATAATTATAATTACTCCAGCACTAATTTATTGCTCGAGTAGTTGAAAAAAATTAAATAACAATATATTTTCATGAATGTCAGTTCAGGTCAGCAAGACATTTGTTTTGTCTCGTTTGTTTATCTTGTTTCGTCTGGTCCTGTGCCTTCACATTATCTGTATTGTTCCAGGGATGGACCATACCACTAATTTCGCTAGTGTGGGTGTGTGTGTGTGTGTTGTGTGAGCCGCTGGTGGGTGTGGACCATGTCATCTACAGCCCTTGCTCTGCCACCCCCCACCCCCCCCCCCCCCCGAGCGAGAGAGAAAGTGAGCGAGTTTTTAGGATAGAGACAGGAGGAAGGATTTATTGTTTTTGTGGTGTGTTTAATTGTGGTGGTGTGTTTAACGGACCCTGTTTAATTAATAAAGTCATTTTGTTGGCGCCTGAATCCCGTCTCTGTTTCCTGCTTTGAGCCTCAAGACCAGGGGTCGTTACAATATTTTATTATTTAAAGAGTGCTGCAGCTCAACCTGGATTCTGTGCTGCACCGAATGACACGCAAAAGCTGACATGTTACATTTGTTTTTAACTACTTTATATACAGTGCTTATAGAAAGTCTCCACTTAATTGGAAGCACCGTTGGCAGCAATTACAGCTGTGAGTCTGTTGGGATAGGTCTCTACCAACTTTGCACACCTAGATTTGGTAATATTTGACCATTCTTTACAAAACTGTTAAAGCTCTGTCAAGTTCCTTGGGGAGCGCTGGTGGACAGCAATCTTCAAGTAATACCACAAATTTTCGATTGGATTTAGGTCAGGGCTCTGACTGGGCCACTCAAGGACATTTACCTTTTTGTTCCTTAGCAACTCCAGTGTAGATTTGGCTGTGTGCTTTGGGTCGTTGTCATGCTGAAAGGTGAACTTCCGTCCCAATTTCAGCTTTCTTGCAGAGGGCAGTAGGTTTTCCCCAAGTCTTCACCGCTCCATTCATTTTCCCTTCTATCCTGACAAGTACCCCAGTCCCTGCCGATGAGAAACATCCCCATAACATGATGCTGTCACCACCATGCTTCACAATAGGGATGGTGTTCTTTGGGTGATGCGCTGTGTTTGTGCCAAACATAGCGCCTTGAATTTAGGCCAAAAAATTCAATTTTAGTTTTGTCAGACCACAAAACTTTTTGCCACATGGCTACAGAATCTCCTGAGTGTTTTTTTGCATACTTCAAACGGGATTCAAGGTGGTCTTTCTTGAGTAAAATACAGGCCAGATTTGTGGAGTGCTTGGGATATTCTTGTCACATGCACACTTTGACCAGTCTTGGCCATAAAAGTCTGTAGCTCTTGCAAAGTTGCCATTGACCTCTTGGTAGCCTCTCTGATCAGTCTCCTTCTTGCTCGGTCATCCAGTTTGGAGGGACGACCTGATCTAGGCAGGGTCTTGGTGGTGCCATACACCTTCCACTTCTTAATAATCGTCTTGACCGTGCTCCAAAGGCTATCAAGGCCTTTGATATTTTTTTATACCCATCCCCTGATCTGTGCCTTTCAACAACTTTGTCCCAGAGTTCTTTTGAAAGCTTCTTGGTGCTCATGGTTGAGTCTTTGCTTTGAAATGCACTACCCAGCAGAGGGAACCTACAGGAACTGCTGAATTTATCCTGAAATCATGTGAATCATTACAATTTAATACTGGTGGAGGCCACTTAACTGTGTGTGATTTTGAAGGCGATTGGTCACCGGCGTAAATTTAGCTAGGGATGGTAGGGACATGTCCCTACCAATGTCAAGGGACAGTTGAATTGTCCCTACCAATAATTTTGATAAATCTGAAACGTCTTTTGTCAAGTCATTTTATCCGCTCCACAAAGGGTTAACTCTCTCAAGATCCCCTCGTTGCTCCTCCCTCCTCCCCCCCAAATAGATACATTTTTGTTTCGTCGCTCCACAAAACCTTTGACCAGAACTCATATCCATCATTCAAATGCTGTTTTGCAAACTTTAAATGATTGGCCTTGTGACGTTTTCTTAAGTGTTTTTTTCCTTGGCCTGCAACCGTTGAGACCTTCACCATGCAATACTCGATCTATGGTTGAAATGGAAACCCCAGTCCCACTTGCAGCAAATTCACTTTGAATATCTTTGGCAGTCAATCTCGGATTGTTATTAACCTTCCTCACAATTCTTCTACTTTTTTTTTCCAGACTGAGGAAGCATTGTGACAGTACCATGAGTCTTGTACTTCTTGATAATAGAAACAATAGTTGAAATTGGGATGCTCGAATGCTTGGAAATCTTCTTGTGTCCTTCTCCAGCTTTATGACAATAAATAATTTTCTGCCTAGCTCTTTACTTTCTCCCATATTGACATTGGTAATGACAACAATCATCCTATGCCTAACCCTTTTATACTCTCTAAGAATGTTCACCTACAATCCAGCATTTTCTAGATTTTTCCAGAATTGGGCATGTGTGTGACTGAAACATTCATAATTTATAATATGTTTCTTTTAGTATTTCTTAATTTAGCACTATTGAGTGTTTAATAGTTATGGATGACATATTTGAAATTAGACAAATCGTGGAACTTGCAGTACTAGTAAAGTTGTATCACATTTGATTACACATTGTGTTTAAAAAAACAAAACAAAAACAAACCTACATCCCACCCTACTCTATTTATTCTCGATTGTAAAATACTGGAACTCTAACCTAGAACCCTCTGTGCACCTCTTAGCAGAGTTGCAGACAGCTGCAGTAGAAACTTGTGTATTTTGTTCACATGGCCAACCTCAAAACAGTAGCACTTGATGGCCAGATTTGTTCTTTGTTCAAGTTTCCCAATTTGCTGTTGCATACTTCTCACAGAAACCTACTGTCAAACAGAAATTGAATATTTGCAGAGATTTTTTTTTATACTGGCATTAAAATATTGTATTGTCTTCTGCATTGTGTGTAACTGTGGCTGGGAAAAAAAAAATCTGTGTACAGTAGTCAGTATTAAGACAGTCACAGACACATCAGATTTTTATTCAGCCTCTAGGGTAAATGTATGTATTTAATTATATTAACATACTACTGTTGGTTTTCAGGTCTATCCTCTTACATATCGGGCATGGAGTGGCATTGGCTACAGACTGGATGACAGCACTCACCAAAGAAGCTGATTGGCTGGCTGAGAAAGGGAAGCTGATTGCATTCTCTGATTGGGTAACAAAGCCACAAAATCTCCCTTTTAGTTTCCTTTAAGTCTCCTGCCACCCTCCGTCCTCCCTTTACCCCATCCCAAAACCCTGTCCTTTCACCCCCCTATGTACCTCTCCCCTTGACCTCCGAACCTTGACCTTGGCAAACAGGATGAGCTGGCTGAGCCGGCTGACCCCGCGAGGATCCGGGAATCGGGCCAGTCGGAGTGCAGCGCAGTCCAGCCCTGTCACAGCTGACCCCGAGACCTGCCTGATTGTGTTTAAGAACCACTGGAGACAGGTAGGGGTTTAACCTTTCTAGGACTTTTTCTATTAAGTAGGAACATTGTCCTGAATGTGCGCACATAGTCATTTTAAAGTAGGGGCCCAGTGACATCATATCTCCATAGGGTTGCCACCTCTGACTTATAAAAAACCGGGACAACATTTTGTAAAAAAAAAAAAAAAGTAAAAAAAAAATATATATATATATACACCATCATATATTTTGATGAAACCAATATCCAACTGACCACATACAAGCCTCACAGCAATAGTTCCTACCTATAAAGCAGATGTACTGGCTGTCGCTTGACTTGCTTCAGGTTGACCCTTTTTCTAAAATAAATAAATTTACGCTTCTTTGATAAAGTCTTTTTTATGCTATGCTATATCATATATCTATATACAGCTTACTAAATGTAGGGTCTTTTAGTTATGAAGAAAATATGATCTGCCATTAGCTGTAGCTCTACATGCCTGATAATGTGATTAAGCTTTTTGGGATGTAAAGGAAGCAATAGTACTGTGAGGAGTTACAGTGTTATTATTAATAATACTGTCTCTGAAATTACTTCTCACAATAAGCGGCAAAAGCTAATCGTTAAAAATGTTAAAATCAGGTTAAAAACACAATATGCTAAATAAATGTATAATTTAGTAATATGATGTGCATCCCTCATCCCAGTTTCCACTTGTATTTGTAATTTAGTTTTGTAGCACAAAGAAGGTCTTTCTGTTTTGAATTCAGTGCGTGATAATTTTCCAGAGTTCAAACGGAGTTGAAGTTCTGACTTGACCACAGCAACCGACATCCTGGTCATTTTATCTTCCATATGACTAAAGACATGCAAATGCATTACTGACAGGAACTGAGAAAACAAAAGAAGCAACCTTTAGTAATTCAGTTGCTTGTGCTTCCTTGTGAAAAAAATAAACCCATTTTTTGTCTGGTGTTAGATCTTGAGGTATGGTTATGATTACATCTTTAAGTACAGTAAATTCTCCATGACTGTCTCCCAGGATACTGTTACCATATAGATAATTTTCCATTTTGGATCTTATTATAGTTTCCATAAGTTTACATATAATAGAAGTCAAGCTTATTGGTCTGTAGTTACCTGGTTCGGTTTTGTCTCCCTTTTTGTGGATCGGTATTATGTTTGCAATTTTCCAGTCTGCCGGTACAACCCCTGTGTCAAGAGACTGTTGCATGATCTTGGTTAGCGGTTTGTAAATAACTTCTTTCATTTCTTTGAGTACTATTGGGAGGATCTCATCCGGCCCAGGGGATTTGTTTATTTGAAGAGCTCATAGTCCCTTTAACACTTCTGCCTCTGTTATGCTAAAGTTATTTAAAACTGGATAGGAACAGGTCGACATGTGCGGCATGTTGTCCGTGTCCTCCTTTGTAAAAACCTGTGAAAAGTAATCATTTAATATATTTGCTATTATTTGTGTCTCTTAGACATTTAACCTCCTCTTTGAATGTTCTCTTGCTGTTATAATATTGGAAAAATATTTTGGAATTGGTTTTAGCCCCCTTAGTAATATTGATTTCTATCTTTCTCTTGGCCGTTCTAACTTCCTTTTTGACTTATATTTGCAGTTCCAAGTACTCTTTCTGTGTACTTTGTTTTTGGTCCCTTTTAAATGCTCTGTAAAGTGCCTTTTTTTGCTGAATATTTTTTTTAATTGATCTATTAAACCATTTTGGCCATTTTGTTTTAGATTTAGATTTGTCTACTTTTGGGATGTAATTGTTTTGTGCCTCTAATACTACATTTTTAAAAAACAGCCATCCTTTTTCTGTGGATGTTTTCTCTATTTTACTCCAATCTACTTCTGTTAGTCTCCGTTTCATACCTTCATAGTTTGCTTTTCTAAAATTGTAAACCTTAGCTTTAGTCATTACTTTTGGGTTTTTAAAAAATATTTCAAATGAGACCATGTTGTGGTCTGAGTTTGCCAATGGCTCTCTGACCTCTGTTTTAGTTATTTTGTCTTCATTATTTGAAAAGACTAAATCAAGGCATGCCTCCCCTCTAGTCGGTGCCTTGACAAATTGCGTTAGTAAGCAGTCATTTGTCGTATCCGCCATTTCAATTTCGTCCATCATGTCCCCCATCGGGTTTTCCCATTTTATACGGGGGAAGTTGAAATCCCCCATTAGTATGGCTTTTCCTTTTCTACACGTATTTCGAATGTCATTGTACAACAGATTATTTTGCTCAGCGTAGGAATTTGGCGGTCTATAGCATGCTCCTATTATTATGCCCTTTGAATTCGTGTCCATTATTCTGACCCATATTGATTCTGCATTGTTTTCTTTGTCCTGATTTAACACCTGGTATCAATAGATACAATATGTAATAGTTTACATCTGGTGTCAATAGATACAGGCGTAGATTGCCCAGTGAATCTGTATCGGTTTACCTATAGGAGAGTAGGTTTAGATGCCACTGTAGCCCTTAACTTTGCCACTCTCTCTTCCAGGTGTCATGGATCCTAGAGGAGCGGGATCCATCCCCAGGCCAGGGTGATGAGTTGAGCGCTGTGAGGAACCACACTGACCAAATGCTGTGTCTGATGGTGGAGGAGTGCCTGGGAAAGCAGGCCACCATGGGGCCCATCCTAGAACTGGTGGTCTCTGAGAACATCCTGGGCAGGCTGGTGCATTGGCACCTGGTGCGTGGTCTGGACCCTGACAGCCAGGGGGCGCTTCTGAAGCTGTTTGAGATGCTGATCGGGCAATCCCAGCAGCCCCTACTTCGGCACAAGCCTGTGCTGCAACCTTTGCTGACCCTGCTGAGTGCATGCACCGACCCCCTGCACAGCACCCCTACCCTGGAGGGGAGCCTGGTGCTGCTGCTAAACCAGGTGTGCGTCTCCATGGCGAGGGAACCCTCCACCCTTGAGCTGTTTTTCCACACACCCACCCAGCAGGGACCCACCAACCTCTTCATCTTTTCTCTGCTTGTTCCCTTCATCCATCGTGATGGTGCTATTGGGCAGCAGGCCCGTGATGCGCTCCTCCTTGTCATGGCCACCTCTGCTGGCAACCAAGTGGTGGCACAGTACATCTCAGAGAACTCCTACTTCTGTCCGGTGAGTGTCGACATTATTATTTATTTATTTATTTATTTATTTATTTATTTATTTATTTATTTCTTAGACTCCCTTATTCAGGACGACTTACAGTTGTTACAAAATATCACAATACAAAGTATCACATTACAAAATATTACATTATAGATAAGAGCAGTTATAAAGTACATTAAAATCAGTAGAAGGTAAGGTCAAATTCAAATAAGTGCAAAATAAAGAATACAGTAAATAATTACATTTAAGAGTGAATTCAACTAAGGGCAATTAAACTTAGATAGATCAGCGGTGTGGGAGGAAGGGGTGGCGGGGGAGGAGGTCTGATTTAGAGAGGTTGAGTTTAAGGTGATGCGAGTGCATCCAGGAGGAGATGGCCGAGAGACAAGTAAAGATAGGGGAGGAAATGTCAGATTCAGAGGGTGGAAAGGAGCGGAAGATCTGGGCATCATCAGCATAGAAATGATACGAGAAGCCATGGGAGGAGATGCGGGACCTAGAGAGTGGGTGTAGAGAGAAAACAGGAGGGGTCCCAGGACTGAGCCTTGGGGGAGGCCTGTTGAGAGCAAGAGGCAGAGGGTGAGCCATGCCAGGACACCCGGTATGTGCGTTCGGCGAGGTAGGAGGAGAACCAGGCAAGAGCAGTGCCGGACAGTCCCAGGTCAGCGAGGGAGGACAGGAGAATAGAGTGGTCGACTGTATCAAAGGTAGCTGAGTGGTCGAAGGGCAGCAGAGAACATTCAAATGCTTTTTAATTTTCTCCGTATCCTAGCGCATTAAAGTTTTCTTCTGTGAAAGTGTTTCATGGCGGCCCGTCCTTTTGTTATAGAGAAAAGTCGAGATGGGACAACTTGGGTGAGTTTGTTTAGATGTTTGCTGCACAAATTTAGGGCATTTCAAATGCATAACTAATACAGAGAACCTCGCTGAATACCAAGCCTCGTACCAAGGCTCAATGCAAGTTTTAACATGCCAGTAGAACTGGCTTGGCTTTGTTTTGTCAACAGAGATATGGCAGTTTGAGTACATTTTTAAAAAGCCATATTTGCATACATTTTCATAAATGATTACACACAATGTATTTTGAAATATTGAACCTTGGATAAGAATTATATAAAAGGGCTTCTATAAATGACTTCATAACCACTGAGAAATCATGTTGCACACCTTGTGATGCTGAACAGAGCTAACAATGTTATTGTAATACCTTTAGCTAATACAGAGCCAACAGTATCATAGTCCTCCTACTACAGAGCAGTAGAAACCTCAAAACTTTCATCCATCAATCAGGAAGCTCTGTTACAGTAGGTGACAGCAGAACATTGATAGAATGTCTAGGTAATACAGCATGCATACATTAAATCATTGAAAATAATGAAAATTAGACATTTTATGAACAACTTTCATTCCCAATGTTTTCATAACATGTAGAAAGAGTGGTGCATGATTTACATTAAATAAAATATGTTGCCAAAACCCAGGTTTATCGGTTTAAAAAAATTCAAATCGAGTCTTCGGGGTATTTTTCCGGTTATTGTTAGCTAAAAACGAAAAATTCAAGCCCTACATATGCAGTACACAAATAAATTATTGACTGTCTGAACAAAATTATTGTACTGTCTGAACAAAACTAAAGGGAAATACACAATGCATTTAACTTGTTAGATTTGCACTGAATTGTGCAAAAAATATATGTACCCACCAATCCCTATCACTAGTATGCAGTGTAGTCTAACCTTGCTTTTCTGACACGTGCTATGAGACTGTTGTGTACAACATAGTTTAAAAGGGAAGTATTATCATGACTCGTGCTTAGTCAAGTCTAAAGTCCTCTTCTAGCCTGCAGGCTCTATTGTGTGCTTGTTTTGCTAGCCTTGCTGTATCAGGTGTTGACAGTCAGTTGTAACATGTTTAGCTGAAACATATCACTGAAGTAACCACGTAGATTATAGGAACTGCATACTTTATTATGTGGTGGGAATTAAAGTGTTAGATTCCATTTAACTGCAAGAATAGACCTGTTTTAAACACTTTTTTTTTTTTTTTTATAAATTTAGTCGTCGCCAATTATTTTTTACCCCGGTTTTCACCCCAATTTAGCATGCCCAATTATTATCTGTATCCCCGGCTCACCGCTCGCAACCCCCCCGCCGACTCAGGAAACGGAGGCTGAAACACGCGTCCTCCGAAACGTGCTCCTTCCAAACCGTCATTTTTCGCACTGCAGATCCACAGCAATGCTACCAGACCTATAGTGCCGGAGGACAACACAGATCTGGCGGCTCCGCTGCAGAGCCACAGGCGCCCTATCGGCCACAGGGGTCGCTGATGCGCGGTGAGCCGTGGATTCCCCTGCCGACCTAAGCCCTCCCTACCCGGGCAGCGCTCAGCCAATTGTGCGCCGCCCCCTAGGAACTCTCGGTCACGGTCAGCTGTGACATAGCCTGGATTCGAACCAGCGATCTCCAGGCTATAGGGCACATCCTGCGAGGAGTGCCTTTACTGGATGCGCCACTCGGGAGCCCCTGTTTTAAACACTTAAACTTATTTTGAATGTTTATAACCAATTGAAAAAAAAACATCATGAGAAGCCCTTTTTTCTGTTACTTTTTTTTATACAGTCACGGTGCCCGAGTGTCAAAACTCGCTTCAATGACTATGAGAATGAGAATACATCAACACAGACTCAGTCACAGTTGCGAAACTCTGACCAATATGATATTGACAGATTTCTGAATTTGCCCCCAAAAGGTCAATCAAATATCCCTGATGTCTGCTGCAAGGGTATTCATTCTAATTGGGTGCCATCAGAATCATATGATCTTCCTCATGTACAACAAGGAAAACAAACATGTCATTTTCAGTTTAGCTGGTTGAAAAGATACACTTGGTTAGCTTACAGTTCAGAACTTGAGGGTGCCCTTTGTAAGACTTGTGTTTTGTTTGCAAATACCGAAGTAGGGCATGGAGAGCATCAAAATGAAGGAAAACTTGTTACAGAACCGCTAATTAAGAACATAAGAAAGTTTACAAACGAGAAGGAGGCCATTCGGCCCATCTTGCTCGTTTGGTTGTTAGTAGCTTATTGATCCCAGAATCTCATCAAGCAGCTTCTTGAAGGATCCCAGGGTGTCAGCTTCAACAACATTACTGGGGAGTTGGTTCCAGACCCTCACAATTCTCTGTGTGAAAAAGTGCCTCCTATTTTCTGTTCTGAATGCCCCTTTATCTAATCTCCATTTGTGACCCCTGGTCCTTGTTTCTTTTTTCAGGTCAAAAAAGTCCCCTGGTCGACACTGTCTATGCCTTTTAGGATTTTGAATGTTTGAATCAGATCGCCGCGTAGTTGTTCAAGACTGAATAGATTCAATTCTTTTAGCCTGTCTGCATACGACATGCCTTTTAAACCCAGGATAATTCTGGTTGCTCTTCTTTGCACTCTTTCTAGAGCAGCAATATCCTTTTTGTAACAAGGTGACCAGATCTGAACACAATATTCTAGGTGAGGTCTTACTAATGCATTGTAAAGTTTTAACATTACTTCCCTTGATTTAAATTCAATACTTCTCACAATATATCCGAGCATCTTGTTGGCCTTTTTTTATAGCTTTCCCACATTGTCTAGATAAAGACATTTCTCAGTCAACATAAACTCCTAGGTCTTTTTCATACATTCCTTCTTCAGTTTCACTATCTCCCATATGATATTTATAATGCACATTGTTATTGCCTGCATGCAGTACCTTGCACATTTCTCTGTTAAATGTAATTTGCCATGTGTCTGCCCAGTTCTGAATGCTGTCTAGATCATTTTGAATGACCTTTGCTGCTACAACAGTGTTTGCCACGCCTCCTATTTTTGTGTCGTCTGAAAATTTAACAAGTTTGCTTACTATACCAGAATCTAAATCATTAATGTAGATTAGGAATAGCAAAGGACCCAATACTGATCCCTGTGGTACACCACTGGTTACCTCGCTCCATTTTGAGGTTTCTCCTCTAATCAGTACTTTCTGCTTTCTACATGTTAACCACTCCCTAATCCATGTGCATGCATTTCCTTGAATCCCTACTGCGTTCAGTTTGAGAATTAATCTTTTATGCGGGACTTTGTCAAAAGCTTTCTGGAACTCTAAATAAACCATGTTGTATGCTTTGCAGTTATCCATTGTCAATGTTGCATCCTCAAAAAAGTCAAGCAGGTTATTTAGACACGATCTCCCTTTCCTAAAACCATGCTGACTGTCTCCCAGGATATTGTTACCATATAGGTAATTTTCCATTTTGGATCTTATTATAGTTTCCATAAGTTTACATATAATAGAAGTCAGGCTTACTGGTCTGTAGTCACCTGGTTCGGTTTTGTCTCCCTTTTTGTGGATCGGTATTACGTTTGCAATTTTCCAGTCTGTCGGTACAACCCCTGTGTCAAGAGACTGTTGCATGATCTTGGTTACCAGTTTGTAAATAACTTTTCATTTCTTTGAGTACTATTGGGAGGATCTCATCCGGCCCAGGGGATTTGTTTATTTTAAGAGCTCCTAGTCCGTCCCTTTAACACTTCTGCCTCTGTTATGCTAAAGTTATTTAAAATTGGATAGGAACAGGTCGACATGTGGGGCATGTTGTCCGTGTCCTCCTTTGTAAAAACCTGTGAAAAGTAATCATTTAATATATTTGCTATTTTTATTTCTTCGTCTATGATTTTGCCATTTGTGTCTCTTAGACATTTAACCAACTCTTTGAATGTTCTCTTATTGTTATAATATTGGAAAAACATTTTGGAATTGGTTTTAGCCTTCTTAGCAATATTGATTTCTATCTCTCTTTGGCCTTTCTAACTTCCTTTTTGACTTTGTTTTTGGTCCCTTTTAAACGCTCTGTAAAGTGCCATTTTTCACTGAATATTTTTTTTAATTGATCTATTAAACCATTTTGGCCATTTTGTTTTAGATTTAGATTTGTCTACTTTTGGGATGTAATGGTTTTGCACCTCTAGTACTACATTTTTAAAAAACAGCCATCCTTTTTCTGTGGATGTTTTCTCTATTATACTCCAATCTACTTCTTTTAGTCTCTGTTTCATACCTTCATAGTTTGCTTTTCTAAAATTGTAAACCTTAGCTTTAGTCATTACTTTTTGGGTTTTAAAAGCTTGGGATATAAGCTAGAATGTTGTAGACTCATGAATCTTCACAGAGTAGTGGAGGCCTATGGAATTAATGTGTGCTTGTGGCTTGTGTCCCGCCCCTATGTATTATTATTTGTATTTTTGTTTGCGGCGCGGATAAAAGCGCAGCGTCTTTTATTATTATATTTAAAAACCCTGTGAGGATGCATGGCTGATCAGCTACTGATTATTTAACTAGCTGACAGTCATGCATCCTTACCAAACACGTGCAGACTCTGGCCGATGAGTAATAAGATAATTAATAACTAGTTAATCCCTCAGCCAGAGTATATAAACCTGCAGCTGTCTGCACTCGGGGTGGAGTGTACAGAGGAGAGTACGGGAGAACACGGGAGAGCGAGCAAAAACAATTGCTATATTTAATATACTTGTTGCTGTTTATTTGTTTGGCCAACGCGCCTTTTTGTTTTGTTTTGTTGTTTGTTTAAATATTTTATTTTTGTTTTGTTTATTAATAAATACGCTGAGTGCCGTTGCACTCAGCTTCAACCGCCCATCCATTGTTTTGGTTTCCACTTCCTGGTCCGTGACGTCACCACTGTGAGCCAGACTGCCACAGTGCTCTATTAAAAAAATGGCCTTGATCATGACTAGAGCCCCGTGAAATTATTACAGATACACACTCAAATAGATGTATATTAATAATAGTATACATCATGTTTTAACTACATACATATTTATTAAACACTATCCGATTATTTTTTTTTTTTACATTTTGACAAACAGACCTCACACAGAAAAATAATTTAGTTAGCATAATTTGTCATTAGTGGCATTAATGGTAACATATAGTCCCCCACTCTTTGGTCAACTGCCTATTTACAGTAAATACTGCCCATGCCCTCTATAAAAATATAATAAGATCAAATTTAAAAATATATATTTCCACTGCCCTACGATTGTGGATCTTTCATAATAATTGCACATACAGCAACCTACCCATTAAAAAAAAAAAAAACAAAAAAAACATAGGAATTTTATTTCAATCCCATTGCACTGAAGCAGTATGCAGCAAGCTTGGGATTACTCAGTATTTAAACACTAAGCAAAGCAGATTCATTCATTCAAATCAGTTCTAAACCAAAACAGCATTTGCTCCAGTGCCACTTGAAATGAAACAAAGAATTAGCATACTAATGCAAAATATAGATGAACCCGACTTATATCACCTTGCTTAATATCATACTCCGTTTATTATCACATTTTTTCAAAAACCACTCGCCATGCACCACAGGTTCTTTGAAAAATTACCTGTCTTAATATCATCTCACAAACCTGCTTATTGTCACATTTTGTGCAGCCTGTCAAATGCTGTGTAGCCAGGCTTTACTAAGTAACCATAAAGGCTCACATACATAATTAGAGAGAAAAAAATTGTTTGGTATTCTGTCCTAAACCAGCAGATTGCCAATCCCAAACTATGTGGACATAAATTATGTATTAAATAAACTGGGACATTTTTTCATTTGTTAGGAAAGCATTGGTATAAATTAACGAAATGTAGAATATATATATATATATATTTTATTATTATTATTATTATTTCTATTGTTTATTCTTTTCTATTCAGAAACTGCTGAAAGAATGTATTTTCAAAGTATAAACATATAACCCCCCCCCCCCCCCCCCCCATTAGTTTTAAATGAAGCTGCCGACTTGAGAGCATCATGAACTAGGAACGTATATATCACAGGAATAGAGATTTTGTATGCATCCACGTATGTACATGAAGATTACAAGGATAGATAGTTGTCAATATAGTGTTCTGTTTCCATGGCAACATTAACATGAGTACTTGTTTTAATCCATTACAAAAAACTTTGTTAACCCTCCTATTGTGTTCAGAATTTAGGTATGTCTGTTATGTTGACCTGGTGCAATTTCAAACAAATTGAAACAGCCTTGAATGTATCTTTTTATTTTTCTTTGCATAGCTTTTACTCTTATGTTAAATGGTAGAAATTTAATGTAAACTCCAGTTTATCATAAACTCAAATATATTTCATTGTATCATAACTTATTGAAATACATTTTATGTTCTAAAAGTTGGTATTTCAAGATATTTCACAATTAAACATACTATTTATGAAAGCAGAAAAAAATACGGCAGCTTAGTCACATACTAAAAAAATTGATCAAATCAATTTTTTCAATCAACAAATGTTCCTACATATTTAAATGCTTAACTGAAAAGCAGTAAATTCAGTGTTGTAAAATATTTTGTTTTCTGTCCATCGAGGGGGGGGGGGGGGGGGGGGGGGGTGCACCTGGGGGGCACCTTCGGGCAATATTTAAATATATACAAAATCGTAATTTTGTGTGCATTTCACCATTAAAATATGCACAGACCAAGTGAGTTTCATAAGGAATAAGACATCAAACACAAGTCTAAAAATATTTATGTAAGATTCAAAGCAACAAGGCTACGTATTAACTACGTTGCAAATCAGATGTTGAATAAATAAAATGCAATGACATAATAAACAAATAGCCTGCTTGTACTGTGCTTTCTATTCGAAACGTGTATATTCACACGTTATAAATTGTGGTGGTCTCGTAACACAGATCAGACTTGAAAACATGTTACACACACACGCTAATTGGGAAAGTTACGCCTTTCGTACATTCGTTGGGTAGATGCATTGGAAAACAAAGTTACAGTTTTAAAGGCAGCGCGCTACTGCTTAGCATTTAGTAGCAGCTGTTACTTTTTAATGTAGGCTTGGTAGATTTTTAGATGTATTTCTGTTCTCGCTACCTGTCTGTAAAGCTGTAATTAGCATAGTTTAATCATGGGCTGGATTAAATCAAGCACAAGTATTTTGTAGCTCTACATTCCTTAATGAAAACTGATGGCAATTTCCTCTCACTGTGAGAAGGATGTAGTCACTACACTACACACTGCTGATTTCGTAAAATACATATATCCTGTATGGATACACACGGCTTGATAAACTTGATAAACTTACCAAATAGCAAAAAATTCGCAATCCGGGGATACAGAGCAATAAACCTGTTAGCAATCGAGCTAGTCGCATTGCTTTTATCTGTGAGTAATTCGTTAGAGTGAAAGAAAGATCGAATGAGTCAATATCGTTGTAAATTGATTTGTTTAGGTTTTGTTTTTATTTGAATTGTTTTATCTTAGTAGTTTCACCCACTTCCTCATTTATAAACATCTTGCATCCCTCCCCGCCTTCCTTTTATATACGTCTTGCATTTCTTTTTTAAATTTTGGAAATCCCTCATTACATTGCGGTCAGTTACAAAATATTCAACTCAAAATGTAACAATCACAATGAAAAACTATTTTCTACTGGAAGCTAAAAATGAAAATGGCAGCTTGTCATGCCGGATAGACTTCCATTAAAACAGACGTAAACTTACCTTGTTAATCTGCCTTCCTTAACGATGGGCATCTCTTCTGAGTTCTTATCGAAAACATAAACTGTCACTTTCTACTTGAATCCATACAAAAAAAAAATCTCACATTCCAAATACAGTACTAGCATGAGCCTACTGATGGAAATGATCATGCCTCACTGGCCTGGGCGGTTGCAGTAACAGTTCTAAAAGGGAATAGTGAATAACAAAAAACACGACAGAGAAGACAGCACCACTACAAATACAGTTTAGAGCACGACTTCTATGGTTTAATTAAATTAAAATAAGTGGCATACACAACGTGAACTGGTTCTTACTACAAGTAAAAAGAAACGCAGGAAGGTTATGATTTGTTTATTGAGAAATATATTGACACATGTTAACAGTTAAATATCCTTTCTTCTCGACTGTTTAAATGTGGTTCTGGAAGTTACAGAGATTAATTTGTAATGTTTTGCCATCCCACATTATTAAACACACAGTTCTCATAGCGAAACCAGCAGCTAGCTCAGGATACATTTGTAAGTAAACGCTGTGTTTCACATGACAGTGCTTGGTGCTGATATTATCAGTGATAGGTTGGAACAATGAACGCTCGCCCTCGCATAGCAATGCTTAGTGCTAAGGGCAGCAGTGTGGAGTAGTAGGGCAGCAGTGTGGAGTAGGGGTTAGGGCTCTGGACTCTTGACCGGAGGGTCGTTGGTTCAATCCCTGGTAGGGGACGCTGCTGCTGTACCCTTGAGCAAGGTACTTTACCTAGATTGCTCCAGTAAAAACCCAACTGTATAAATGGGTAATTGTATGTAATAATAATGTGATATGTTGTAACAATTGTAAGTCGCCCTGGATAAGGGCGTCTGCCAAGAAATAAATAATAATAATAATAATAATAATAATTGGTTGAAACGCTAAATGACAGCACGCAGTCGGCAATACTAATTGGTTGAAACGTTGATTCGTGATGTTCTTGCAGGCAGTGCAAATGCTCATTCATAAACTAAAGTTAATGAGAAAAGTTGCCGGTGCGGCCGCACCCCCAGCACCCCCACTTCCCACGTCCCTGAAACCGTGGGTACGGTACACTTAACTCACAAACTCAAAAACACAAAATTCGACCAAATTTCTCATCCTTGACCTTTATTATATTAATATAAATTTTAAAAAAAGCGAAAATAAAACAATTAATTACTATTTGTTTATTTAGCAGACGCCTTTATCCAAGGCGACTTACAGAGACTAGGGTGTGTGAACTATGCATCAGCTGCAGAGTCACTTACAATTACAACTCACCCGAAAGACGGAGCACAAGGAGGTTAAGTGACTTGCTCAGGGTCACACGAGTCAGTGGCTGAGGTGGGATTTGAATCAGGGACCACCTGGTTACAAGCCCTTGTCTTTAACCACTGGACCACACAGCCTCTAAACTTATTTACAAAAATATAGTCAAACATGCTGTCCAGCTGTACCGTACCTACGGCTCTTGTTGCATTCGCGCAGCTTCTTTTTTTTTAAGCACCCAAACAAAAAACTAGAAAAAACAACAACTATCCTTAAACGGGATATCTTTGGCAAATCATATTTTTAAAACCTTATTTTTTCCCCTTCAACAGAACTAATTGAACTTTATTAAGTCTATATAATCAGTAGAATGTGTGGATTATAAAGACATTCCTAAATATATTTACAAAATATAGCGATACAAGATACAGCTGTACCGTTGGTCTATTAATTTTTTAACACTATTTGTTTGCACTTCTTTTGGCAAAATGAATGAATTAATAACAATAATTAATGACAACTGTCTTTCGTTGCGTGTGACGTCAGTAGCACGGCTCGTTTCTGCAGTGGAAAAACAACTCAGGCTCTCCCCTTAACCGCACCCCAAAGGCTCGGTACAACCCCATCGTGGCTCGGTTGTACAGTGGAAAAGAGGCATAAGGTTCCTTTTATCAAAGTTATTCTAATCAAGGAAGAAGTCTTCTAAAAGGCCTAGAAGTCTGTGCTCGGACTTTACCTCCTCTAGGTTTGAGGAGGCTCAGTGTTCAAGATTGGAGGATGTCATCGTGTCAATCTGGAATTCAGGTCAATCTTGGTTGAACAGTAGGCCTCAGTTTTATCACTTATTGATTGCTATAGTTACCGAACTCGTCTTACTCCCTTTCTCGTCATCTTGTTACACTTCTGATGATGCAGTGCAATTATAAAGATGTTTGACCCTTTAATGCACTTTTATGGTCTTACAAGTAATTAAAAGTATTTAATTTGTTTTGGCCTACACAGCACTGCCAGATTATTATTTTTATCTTTAGCAACACCCCTCCACATTTTGAAAATAACCAGCCAGAAAGTAGCCAAATTGTGTTTTTTAAAACCAGCAAAAAACAGTAATTCAATGTAAGTATAAATAAGTGCTACACAGGGGTGGGAGTGTTCCGGCTATAGACGATCTTCCGTCTTAAAAATATTTAGGGAACTGTAAAAAATTAGTGTGTGTTTGGAATGTGTACTGTAGCAAAAGTTGTTTTCAGCTTCTTGCAATTTACCGTGAAAAATGTGCATTTTATTTTCCTTACAGTATTTGACACTGTAAAGTCATACTTTTATCAGAGCTGTGCATTTGGTTACTATGGCAACGGGGTCAAACAAATACCGACTTCATGATTGGTGTTCGAGTGGTACCTATACTAGTCTGTACATTGACCTAGCGAGTCAGTGGCATATATGATGTTACAATTTACTAATACCTTGAAGGTATCTGTGGTTTTAAAACTTATAATTATTTCTACGTAGTATAAGAAATGTAAAGAAAAATACAAAAAACTTTGTAATTTAAGGTTTGCCTTCTGTATACGATTATTGATTTAAAGGCAGCACGTTCCTTTTCAATAGAATTTCAAACAATTTTAAAAGGTTTACAAAACTTGAAAATGTCGCTGAATTCACATGTCATTCAGTTGTTTTTTAAAAAATATCTATTTTTGTCTACTTGTTACGTTTTTTTTGCAGCCAAAACATTTATAGAACATTGATACATTTTTAAAGATTGTTTCACTAGCGACTCGAGTTTGAATGCTGTTTGACCTTTGAAGAAGTGGAAATACTTCCAAGGTTAGCTCACAGATATTCTATTTAATAGAATGGAAATAAGTAGAATGTCTTTGGTTAGCTGTACCTGAGAAAATGCAGTGAAAACGAGCAGCCACACTTAGCTGGAAACTAGGTATTCTCAGTACAGTAATAAGCTTTCAGTTTTGGTTTGAAGGCAGTAGGAGTATAACCTGGGTTTCTAACAAATAAATCAGTGAATTTAAATATTTTGTTTAAACTTGGCAAGTCAACATTTAGAGCGAACATTTCTAACAAATAAATCTATAAAAAAAAAATACATATAACTTAACTCTTTTTTTGTTAGTTTTATTTAAACTTGGCGATTCAACAGTTACCTGACAGATACATCTGAAAAACATTATCGTTCAGCAATTAAATCTTAGGTTTTCACAAAATACAGTATGCACATCGGGAATAAAGCGAACGACATGAATACAGCACGAGTACAAAAAAAATGTAGCTAGTCATGAAAAAGACTCCTTTTCCTCCTTTTGTGGAGACGAAATAAAATAATTAAAACACAGAAGAGCATGGGAACACCACACACTAAAAAAGGAAACAGTTTAGGGAATACTACCGGCTTGTTAAAGAGCTAATGTGATTATTATTACTGGTCAACATTATTAAAACAAAGAAGCATCATTTTACAGAAATACAAAACCAGTGTGTGGCGCTCCCCGCCTCTTTGACTAAAATTAAGGTGAAATGAAGACAAATAAAACAAATGTATTTCTATATTTGCTCGCTTCATTCACGCCACTCGCTTCGCTTGTGTTGTGCATTACTCCATTTAAATCAATAGTTTTAATTATTTTTGATTCGCAAGCTCGCGTCCGGTGTGCATAGCTCTTAACATGTAAGCCCATGCCCATTGATGTGTTTGATTTGGCATTGTATGTTGCAGAGCTGCGCTTACACTCCGGCTTCTAAGAGTGTGTTTGTTAACATTTATGTATTTAGCTAAATCTGGACTTTTTTTTGTTAAATCTAGGAAAAAATATGCGATTTACATTAATCTAGGAAAAATCTTTTTTTTTTTTTTACTTATCGGCACTGTTCACTGCAGTTTCACTGACACACTTGCCACTTCAAACATAATTTCTCCAGTTCTACAAGTTGTAACAAACCCAATCCTTAGGCAACGTCCAATAACTAGTATTTTGTGACGGAAATACAAATAAGCTACCCTGAACAATATAAACTCTCCAAAGCAGTAGGATTGCGCGACAGAACCAAGAAAAATTGCTGGGTAAGGCAGGATTGTTTACAACACATAGAAAATAGGAAAAAAAAATTAAACCAGAAGGAAACACCAGAATTCAAATAGCAGATATTATTGAATATGCGTGGAATATTATACTTGTAGACAGATCTATCAAACATTTGATGTACATGGGTTTTAATCAGACAGCATTTGGACCAGTCAAAATGTTTACCAGAAACCACATTAATACCAGTCATATAGGACAGATCAAGCTTTCAGTAATGTACAGCTTAATATGTCCATATTGATTAAAGTGTTTACCAAAGAGTCCACCAGGCAGTCCTTATAGAAAAAAATTAAACAACCACAACCAATACTTTAAAAGACCCAGGCTGTTATATCAGGTCCGTATTGAGAATGCAGTTGAGCCAGAACAGTTTAAACACAAAACAAAAAAAACTAAATGACACTTCTGAGCGAGGTGCTCGTTAAACCCTGATAAATAAACAAAAATGAGACTTCTGTGCGAGGTGCTCGTTAAACCCTGATAAATAAACAAAAATGAGAACTTGGCCTAATTAGCTGTCATTTATGTATTTATTTAAAATGTTCTATCTTTTTTTTTAACTGCCTCTTTAGTCAGTCGCGCCCCCCTTAGTGACACTCCACGCACCCCTAAGTTTGCGCACCACTGTCCTAGGATACTGTGTAGGACTGCTTATTAAAATGTAGGAGTCAAAATAAAACAGCATTTTAATCAAATTATTGTGTATTTCCTAGAAAGTAGTACCGGGATAATATTGAATAATAGACAAAAATCGGGTATAAATCATTATAAATCACAGGGCAGCAGTGTGGAGTAGTGATTAGGGCTCTGGACTCTTGACCAGACCAGCCTCTTGGTCATGGGTTCAGTCCTAGGTGGGGGACACTGCTGCTGTACCCTTAAGCAAGGTACTTCACCTAGATTGCTCCAGTAAAAACCCAACTGTATAAATGGGTAATTGTATGTAAAAAATAATATGTAAAAAATAATGTAATTTGTATGTAAAAATAATGTGATATCTTGTAACCATTGTAAGTCGTCCTGGATAAGGGCGTCTGCTAAGAAATAAATAATAAAAATTAGAAACCGACGTCCAGTTAAAAAAATCTTTTAATTTTTTTGGTAAAATTGGGAATAAACCGGAAACGCGGAACACTATGTATAGGGTATGTGCAACTACTGGTAAAAATGTTCACCTTGCTTCACTCGGCACCATATATTTTCGGTCTTGGCTACTTTGCTCTGCTCCCACCCCTGTGCTACATGTTTATTTTAAATAAAAATACAGGTAAGTAATTTTATAAACTTTTTTTTTTTTTTTTGTATTTTTAACTTTTTTTTTTTTTTTTAACATTTCTCAAAATTTACAGCACAAGCATCGTTGTTTCTTATCTGATGAAACAAAATGCGGTCGGTCCGGGGAAAATATTTTATTCAGAATGTAGTGTAAAATTAAATTGTCCAGAACTGTTGGCAGATAATGTAAAAAATGTATTCAAATTCCACTTGTACTGATACAGTTCTTAAATTGGTGGAGAATAAAAACTATTCAAGAATCCTGGTCAACTGCATAGGCCTGTCAATCATGTGTAAGAATCCCCATATTAAGCAGTCCTGAGGAAAGAAGTGGGGTTTGCTTGTCCTACACACTGTTCAGACCACTCATTTTTTTCACGTTATATTTGGTCAGATTTTTTTGTGGGTTGTAGTAGTATATAGAGGGAGTCTGAGAGAGAAAAAATGACACCAAAGTTTGGTGCTTCTTTCATTTGTTTGGTGTGCAAGGTAATCAAACATGCAATCTTCAGGTGTGAAAAAAAATATTTTTTATTGTGTTACAACATGGAATCAAAATGGATTTAATTAGGAGTTTTTGCCACTGATCAACACAAATAAAGTCCATAATATCAAAGTGAAAAATAAAATCTACAAATTGTTCTAAATTAATTACAAATATAAAACTGAAAAGTCTTGATTGCATAAGTATTCACCCCCTTTGCTGTGACACACCTAAAGAAGCTCTGGTGCAGAAGTCACATAATTAGTTGAATGCAATTAAGGTGTTTCACATGATTTCAGGTTAAATACACCTGTCTCTGGGAGGTCCCACAGTTGGTTAGTACATTTCCTAACAAAAACTACATCATGAAGATGAAGGAACATTCAAAGCAAATCCGGAATAAGGTTCTTCAAAAGCACCTATCAGGGGTAGGATATAAGAACATTTCCAAGGCATTGAATATCCCTCCGGAGCACAGTAAAGTCCATTATTAAGAAATGGAGAGAATATGGCATAACTGTGAATCTGTCTAGAACAGGCCGTCCTCAAAAACTGAGTATCCGGGCAAGAAGGTCAGTAATCAGGGAGGCCACCAAGAAGCCTATGGCAACTCTAAAGGAGTTACAGTCTTCCACGGCTGAGCTGGGAGACTATGCATATGGCAACAATAGCCCGGGTGCTTCACAAAACTGGCCTTTATGGGATAGTGGCAAAAAGAAAGCCATTGTTGAAAAAAACTCACATCAAATCTCGGCTAGAGTTTGCCAGAAGGCATGTGGGAGACTTTGAGACCAAGTGGAAGAAGATTCTATGGTCTGATGAGACCAAAATAGACCTTTTTGGCCTCAACGCTAAGCTCTATGTTTGGCGCAAGCCTAACACCGCACATCATCCTGAGAACACCATCCCTACTGTGAAGCATGGTGGTGGCAGCATCATACTATGGGGATGCTTCTCTGCGTCAGGGCCTGGAAAGCTCATGAAGATAGAGGGCAAAATGGATGCAGCAAAGTACAGAGAAATCCTGGAGGAAAACCTGCTAAAGTCTGCAAGAGACCTGGGACTTGGGAGAAGATTCATCTTCCAGCAGGACAATGACCCCAAACATACAGCCAAAGCCATGTCCTGGAGTGGCCCAGTCAAAGCCCGGACCTCAATCCAATTGTGAATATGTGGAAAGAGTTGAAAATTGCTGTTCACCAAAGGTCCCCATCCAACTTGACAGAGCTTGAGCAATTTTGCAATGAAGAATGGGCAAAAATTGCAGTGTCTAGATGTGCAAAGCTGGTAGAGACTTATCCAAATAGACTCATGGCTGTAATTGCTGCCAAAGGTGCCTATACCAAATATTGACTCAAGGGGGTGAATAGTTATGCAATCAATTATTTTCTGTTTTGTATTTGTAATTAATTTAGAACAATTTGTAGATTTTATTTTTCACTTTGACATTATGGACATTTTTTGTGTTGATCAGTGGCAAAAACTCCTAATTAAATCCATTTTGATTCCATGTTGTAACACAATAAAATGTGGAAAAGTCCAAGGGGGGTGAATACTTTTGAGAGCCACTGTAAATCTGACTAACTTTGGCCCTTACCATCAGAGTGAAGTTGTCAGCACACAGGATCTAGAGGCACATCATGCCACGAACAAAATAAATTCCTGAAGACCTCCGGAAAAAAGTTGTTGATGCCAATCAGTCTGGAAAGGGTTATAAAGCCATTTCTAAGGCTCTGGGGCTCCACCGAACCACAGTCAGAGTCATATTGTCCAAATGGAGAAAGTTTGGGACGGTAGTGAATCTTCCCAGGGGTGGCTGTCCTGCCAAAATCTCTCCAAGAGCAAGGCATAAAATCGTCCAGGAAGTCACAAAGAACCTTAGAACAACATCCAGAGATCTGCAGGCCTCTCTCACCTCAGCTAAGGTCAGTGTTCATGACTCCACATCAGAAAGACACTGGGCAAAAATGGGATTCATGGCAGAGTAGCAAGGCGGAAACCATTGCTCACTAAGAAGAACATGAATGCTCGTCTTAAGTTTGCCAAAAAGCACCTGGATGATCCTCGAGTTCTGGAACAATGTTCTATGGACAGATGAGTCAAAAGTGGAACTTTTTGGCCGACATGGTCCCCGTTATGTCTGGCGAAAACCAAACACTGCATTCCACAGTAAGAACCTCATACCAACGGTCAAGCATGGTGGTGGTAGTGTCATGGTTTGGGGATGCTTTGCTGCATCAGGACCTGGACGCCTTGCCACCATTGAAGGAACCATGAATTCTACAGGAGAATCAGGCCATCCATCCGTGAGCTGAAGCTGAAGCGCATATATAAACTGTGTGTGTATATATATATATATATATATATATATATATATATATATATATATATATATATATATATATAATAAAAAAATGGCCAAAGAGAGGGATAGGGTAAATCTCATTTACTCATGTAAATGATGAAAAACACAGGAAAATCCACGGCCAGTTTCGCATGGAAACCTGCATTTCACGTGTAAATGTTAATGAGCGTGTTTATTCTTAACTATAAATATTGCAAGGGATCAGGTCAGTTGTTACTGTGGATTCCAAAACGGCAGAAAGTAGTGGCTGATGGGCTATTTTATGGTTATCAGTGGAGTAGTTCACCTTAATGATTTTCAAATCTCGTGAGACTTGGCAACACTGGTAACCTTTCCCGTCTGTCTCATAGGCAGTCACTGATTCCTGATCGCCTCATTTAGTTGTTGACAAGAGTTTGTGCAGGATTGTGGCAAAGTGCCCCGCCCCTGTGTGCATTTGTGTGTTCTGTGTTGTATATATGCGTGCGTATGTTAATGTTGGTGTATAGATTGGTACACGGGATATAAACGGGTCTGTGTTTCACGTGTGTTTAAATTGTATATTTGTATTTAGGCACGGGATTGCACATCACGCACGTGCATTTAAAATATAATATGTGAACACGGGGTTTCACGTAATGAATTCACGTGCTGGGATTCAAGTGAGTAATTAATTAGTAATTGAATCCCAGCACAACAGTATATATAGATGCACGTTTCTGTCAGTCGGGGTTAGGTGTTCGGTGAGTGGAGAACGGGATTGGAGATGGAGGTAAAGAGAATAGTAATAATAATAATAATAATAATAGTTAGAGTATCTGCTCACCGTGTTTGTTTGTCTGTGTAGTCCGTTTTGTTTGTCTTTTTTATTTTGGCGTGTAGTGCCGTGTCCTGTTTTGTGTTCTGTTCAAACCTTTTATTTTGTTATTAAACGCTGAGTGCAGCCATTGCACTCAGCTCATCATCATCACCACCGTCTCTCTCTGTGTTTGAAATCCTTTCTGGTCTGACGCAACCCACTCTGGCCGTCTTTGTGACAAGGATACAGCACGCAGTGGCAATTTTGGGAATGAACTAATTTTTCATCAGTATTTGCCAACTCCCCTTCAAGTGACCATTAGCCATATTTGCCCAAGCGTGGTGTTGAATGCTTCCTCAGCAGCTGTCAGTTAGCTGTCCGGACGGGTAGGGTTTCTAAGCCAGGGTAGTATACGCAGCATCACCTGATCCCCTGTATCCTGTATTGCCTGAATGAAAGGGAAATATATATACAGACGTGCTCAAATTTGTTGGTACCCCTCCACAAAAAACAAAGAATGCACAATTTTCTCTGAAATAACTTGAAACTGACAAAAGTAATTGGCATCCACCATTGTTTATTCCATATTTAATAGAAATCAGACTTTGCTTTTGATTTTTTATTCAACATAATATTGTAAATAATAAAACAAATGAAAATGGCATGGACAAAAATGATGGGACCGCTAACCTAATATTTTGTTGCACAACCTTTAGAGGCAATCACTGCAATCAAACGTTTTCTGTAGCTCTCAATGAGACTTCTGCACCTGTTAACAGGTAGTTTGGCCCACTCTTCCTGAGCAAACTGCTCCAGCTGTCTCAGGTTTGATGGGTGCCTTCTCCAGACTGCAAGTTTCAGCTCTTTCCATAGATGTTCAATAGGATTCAGATCAGGACTCATAGAAGGCCACTTCAGAATAGTCCAATGTTTTGTTCTTATCCATTCTTGGGTGCTTTTAGCTGTGTGTTTTGGGTCATTATCCTGTTGGAGGACCTAAGACCTGCGACTGAGACAGAGCTTTCTGACACTGGGCAGTACGTTTCGCTCCAGAATGCCTTGATAGTCTTGAGATTTCATTGTGCCCTGCATAGATTCAAGGCACCCTGTGCCAGGCGCAGCAAAGCAGCCCCAAAACATAACCGAGCCTCCTCCATGTTTCACTGTAGGTATGGTTTTCTTTTCTTTGAAAGCTTCATTTTTTCGTCTGTGAACATAGAGCTGATGTGACTTGCCAAAAAGCTCCAGTTTTGACTCATCTGTCCAAAGGACATTCTCCCAGAAGGATTGTGGCTTGTCAATATGCATTTTAGCAAATTCCAGTCTGGCTTTTTTATGTTTTTCTTTCAAAAGTGGAGTCCTCCGGGGTCTTCTTCCATGGAGCCCACTTTCGCTCAAAAAGTGACGGATGGTGCGATCAGAAACTGACGTACCTTCACCTTGGAGTTCAGCTTGTATCTCTTTGGCAGTTACCCTTGGTTCTTTTTCTACCATTCGCACTATCCTTCTGTTCAATCTGGGGTCGATTTTCCTCTTGCGGCCGCGCCCAGGGAGGTTGGCTACAGTTCCATGGACCTTAAATTTCTTAATAATATTTGCAACTGTTGTCACAGGAACATCAAGCTGCTTGGAGATGGTCTTGTAGCCGTTACCTTTACCATGCTTGTCTATTATTTTCTTTCTGATCTCCTCAGACAACTCTCTCCTTTGCTTTCTCTGGTCCATGTTCAGTGTGGTGCACACAATGATACCAAACAGCACAGTGACTACTTTTCTCCATTTAAATAGGCTGAATGACTGATTACAAGATTGGAGATATGTGTGATACTAATTAAAGAAACTAATTAGTTTGAAATATCACTATAATCCAATTATTTATTATCTTTTCTAAGGGGTACCAACAAATGTGTCCAGGCCATTTTAGAATATCTTTGTAGAATAAGCAATAATTAATCTCTTTTCACAGCTTCTTTGCTTTATTCTATGACACACTAAAGGCATGCAAGTATACATGATAAAATAGCTTTTAATTTCATCACTTTTCAGGAGGAATGAAGCATTATTTCAATGAGCTGTAAGGGTACCAACAAATTTGAGCACGTCTGTGTGTAATATATATATATATATATATATATATATATATATATATATATATATATATATATATATATATATATAATCTCGGTATATTATAACATCTCCGCTGGTTTTCAGCCATGGTGATCTACAATACCTGTTGGTCAGTTTCAATTTATACCGCCAAGTTCATTTTTAATTAATGAGTTGTAAGATAAATTAGTTGAATCTGTATTCACTACTAATGACATCTGAAAATTATTAACCAACCAGGCACAAGGTATTTTGCTTTGTTACAGCATCTTAGATTCACTCGTGTACCAGTTCTCTGCACATGGAAACCGCATTTTCACAACATTTCACTAGTAATCTTCAAAAACAGCATGAGTACTTTACGCATAGCTAATTTACATATCAACCCCCAATGTCTCAAGTTAAAAAAAAAAACTTGCATGGAAACCCCATGCATGTCAACTCAGTAATAAAAAGTTCCCATTGTTCTTATTTAAGCAAATAAAGTCTGAAATGCTGAGAAGTACAAAGACAATGGTCTTGGATGATTCCTTATCTTTGGTGAAGAGAGGCAATTCCCTGAACAATGGTATACAATAGTTAAACACTGCAAACAAGTAAAATCATTCTAACTTCTGCATGCTGTGTTTAAACAAGAACCGTGTTAGATGATGTTTCCCTAGTAATAAATACTGATGATTTCAATAGTACATGGTCCGCTCCTGCAGCTAGAGTTGTTTGCCTAACTCCCTTAACACGCTATTTCAGTAAATTTGATCCAGCTAAGCAAGCAAATTGTTGTAATGTCAGAGGGTTACAAAATTGTGTTGAAACTCCAGACCTGGAGCATTAGCTTTAATTGCTGCCCAACAATGCATATTTGTCTTCTCTCTCTCTCAGGTTTTAGCTGAGAGACCTTGACCCCAATCTTGAGAATGCACCCACTCTAGCACAAATAATTTATGTGCAAATGTTTCTGACCTATATACGTAATAGTAAGCATAGCAGTGCCATCTAGGTAATAACCAGTGAAACTGCAGTTTAGGTCCTATTATCTTTTTTATTTATTTTGACTGTAGAATGTTATTAAATTAAATGTTTCTGTGTGAAAATAAACCAACATATATACATAAAATTATCCAGTCCCTGCCTATAGCATAGGCAATTCATTTAATTAATTCCAGTAAAGCATTCCAGTCTTTTGAAATTCCTCTTAAACTTGGAGCAGTGTGATTACATTGTCTAATTACAAGCTGTACAGATATTTCAGTTATCTAAAAGTATTTAGAAAATAAATACATTTGTCTTTTTGTCACTATAGAATAAATGCTTGAAGGTATGTGGACAAAATCCATTGTATTAGGTGTCATATATGATAACAGTTACAATAGGGGAAAAATACTTCTGAGGGTTATGAATAAAAATCTACTTTCAAAGAAGTCTAATTTTAAGAAGGAAGGGCTGTAATTGTTTATAATTTAAACTGTCAGTGCATTAGATGCTCCTGCACAGGTTGCTTTAGTAATAGGAGCTAACAGGTTTCTGCTGTATCATACTTCAGGGAATCTGAACGATAAATGCTTGGCCTGTTCCTAGTAGCTGATCCCAGAACTTTGTGTAGTATGCTCCTAAAGGATCCTAGTCACTCATCAGCAAAAGCATGACTTGGTAACCCATTCCATAAACTCCTGTAACCTGAGTTTGTCTCCACTCAGTTTCCAACTGTGAGCTCTGACCATGGTCTCTGCTCTTAAAGTAGTGACTCTAGGGATCTCCTGTTGGAAGGTCTTTCACTATTGCTTACTACAATACCCATATAAACACAACTTTTTCTTTCCAACCCGTAGGTGCTAGCAACTGGTCTGAGTGCACTGTACTCCTCACTGCCACGGAAGATTGAGGTGCGTGGAGACGACTGGCACGCCTTGCACAGAGAGGACTGGATTGGAGTGCCGTCTCTCGTTCTCTTTATGAACTCCCTGGAGTTCTGCAATGCTGTGATACAGGTACGAGATGTAAAGATGATTAGTTATCTCATTGACATAGCCAGACTGGAGATGCATTGACAGGCTTTGATTGGCAATATATGAGCAGAATTAATACCCCACTACCTCTGCAGTGTCTGTAAGCCTAATGATTTCATGAGTCTATTGTGTGGTATTAAAATAGTTCTCTTTCTGCCTTCTGCCCCCCAGGTCTCTCACCCTCTTGTGCAGAGCCAGCTGGTGGATTACGTTCACAACGGGTTTCTGGTGCCGGTGATGGGACCTGCTCTTCACAAGGTAAGCGGGATTTCTACAGACAGTTGTGAATAGTGGATTGCTTTGTCTGCTGTTGAAACAAATGATGAGAGTCAGTGTCAGTTCATTAAATCAGTAGATTAAAAATCATCAATTAAAAAGTTTTTTTCCCCCCTGTGGATTGTTCCAATTTGTATCTATTTTAATTCTTGGAAGAACTGGGAAAAGTGTATACATCTTGAACAGTTTTGCCTATTCTCCCCTCATAAAACGTCATTCTTTCTGTTTTCTCTCTCCCACTCCCCTCAGTCCTCAGTAGAGGAGATGATCGCTAGCACTGCCTACCTGGACCTGTTCCTGCGCAGCATCACAGAGACAGCCCTTCTTAAAACCTTCCTGCTGTTCATCCTGCTGCACCAGCATGATAACTACACCATCCTGGACACGCTTATCACTAGGATCAGCAGCAACTCACGGGTGAGGGGTTAGAGTATCCTGATTGCAAGGAATAGAAGGTAAACCAAGGTTAAAAGGGAAAAGCCTGCAGCTAATACCACCTTATTTTAGGTTGGTCCTGGTCAGATACTTTTAATAGGGGACAGAGTTGTAGAAAACGCTGTGGTTTAAATAGATTATCTTCTATTGAGTATGAGCTCAACCAACATCCCACCATGGTTGTGGAGATATGTGGGATGTTGGAGATGTTATTATCCTTTGGATGAGACTTTAAATTGAGATTGTTAAACTGAAATTCTACCGTGGCAGAAGAACAATGATGCTAAATCCCAATATAAGACAGTAACATTCAAATTCAGGCCTGCAGCCCCCATCCCCTGTTGTTGTTGTTGTTGTTGTTGTTGTTGTTGTTGTTTAGCAGACACCCTTATCCAGGGCGACTTACAATTGTTACAAAATATCACAGCACAAAGTATCATCGCATTACAAAATATCGCATTACAGAATATCCCATTGCAGAATATCACATTACAGATAAGAGCAGTTATAAAGTACAGAAAAAGCAGTAGAAAATAAAATCAAATTCAGATAAGAACAAAATTAAGAATACAGTAAGTAATTACATTTAAGAGTTTGACTAAGAGCAGTTAACTTATGGTAAAAAAATTTGCTTATATGAGTAAAGTTCCTTAAGAGCACATAGTAAGTACGATAAATTGATGAGAAGGATTTCAAATAAGAGCAATTAAATAAAACATGAATACAGATACCTATAAGAGTAAAATCAAGTACAAGATACAGGAAGTAGTTATAATTAAAAGCAGTGGTAGAATACGGCAGGGTATGAAGCAGTTCAGTGCAAGTATAAGCTGGTGCAAGTACTGGTACAATTGGGTGGCATGTAGTCCAGCATAGTCGAGAGTTGTGAAGTTTACAGATGCTGTCTGAACAGGTGTGTCTTGAGGAGGCGCCTGAAGGTGGTCAGGGACTGAGCAGTCCTGATATCCGTGGGTAGGAGAACCAGGCAAGAGCAGTGCCGGAGAGTCCCAGGTCAGCAAGAGGGGACAGGAGAATAGAGTCGTCGACTATGTCAAAGGCAGCAGAGAGGGTGAGGAGAATTAGGACAGAGGAGAGGGTGGTGGCATGGGCAGAGTAATGAGTTAGTGAGCAGGCCTCTTTTGAAGGCAGAGAGGAAAACCAGAGAGCAGAGAAGTGTTGAGAAGAAAGGAAATGCAAGGCTGTAGAGCAGGGTCAGCAGCCTGTGAGAGGTGAGTGGGGAGAGGGTCCAGAACACATGTGGTGGACATGGCTCTGGAGCAGGGAGCAAAGATCGGGGCGAGAAGGAGGGTAGATTAGTAGTGGTTGCAGAGGGTGATGGGGAGTGAGTGAGCAGAGGACAGGGAGTGGGTGGGGAAGGAGGCGAGGTATTGAGAGTTTGCGGATGTCTGTGATTTTGGAGGAGAAGGAGGCAAAGTCGCCAGCTAAGGTAGAGGAAGGTGGAAGAGGGGGGGTGGGCTAAGGAGGGAGGAGAAGGTAGAGAAAAGTTTACGTGGATTGTTAGTAGAAGACTGAATGATAGAGAGGAGCATTTTGCAGAGGTAAGTGTAGAAGAGAAGGAAGAGAGGAGCGAGCGATAGAGATCCAGGGCAGCAGGGAGATTGGTTCCCTTTCAAGTATGAAATGTATCCATTACATAATGGGTTAACTTCATTTACCTGAAAATTCTGAGACTTACCAAAGTGAATGGCAACGTGATCATGCCAGTCTCTGCCCCTCCTGAGAGACGCTAGGCTCTGTGATGATGTTTGAACAGCACCATTTTCTTTTCAACCCGATTCGAGCAAGTTGCAGAGAGATTCATCGTTTCAAACAGTTTCATCAAAAGTTTTTGTTTTAAAAAAACCTATATAATTCGATTGTATTTTTCCTTGCGGAATTAATCGCTGAGTTATGTTGTAATTAATTATTTTTTTTTGAGTGTGTATTGTGAGTCCGTACACAACCTTGTAGTATATATATTATGTTGTTACTGGATTATTTGTATAGTGGTGGAACTGCCTGTGTGTTGCTTTCTCCGCTGTTTTTCTTTTCCAGGTGCAATACGTAAGTTGCTGATTTTTTCAGCTAGCAGCATTTTCTGGAACCAAATTGTGTTTGCTGACTCACGCTTCTTTAAGAACACTCTGGTGCTCAGAGTTGGCAGGAGCCTTCCGATTGGAGAGCTTGTCTCTGTGTTCATGCCGCAGCGGTATGCAGCTTTTTAGCACCACGCTGTGAAGGCTTTTTAGCTCAGGCTATTAAGAGGCACACACAGGCTCTGCTGTGGTACTCTTGTTGTTGTTGCCAGTGGTCTGTACATTTGCTTTTAGCCCTGCCTGTTACCACCCCGTTTGCCATCCCAAGCGCTGCTCTGCCCCCGGCTTGTACCACACCGACCCCGCGTACTGCACCGGGTCACGGCAGCCTCGGTACCGCACCGGCCCGTGCACTGCACCAAGCCGTGGCTGCACCAGCAGCACCGGCCCGTGCATTGATCACCGGTACTTGGCCCATGCACCGAGCCGCGACCGTACCAGCACCAAACCAGTACCGCACCAGCCCATGCATTGTTCTCAGGTACCACAGTGGCCGCACCAGCACCGACCGGTACTGCACCGGCTGTGCACCGCACCGGGTCGCGGCAGCCTCGATACTGCACCGAGCTATGGCCGCACCGGTCCGTGCATTGGTCACAGGTACCTGTCCCGTGTACTGCACCGAGCCGCGATCACACAAGCACTGCTGCTTGTGTTGTTGAGACAACAAGATTTTTTGTTACAACTACTGTCTATTGCATCAGCCCTGTTACAGTAAGTACTGTGTAAAGGAGCTGCAGCTCCCGCCCTGTTACACAGCGGCATTGCTCCTTGAGCAGACATCCATCCTCGGCTGGGGCGTTATGTTGAATGGCAGGGGGACGTAGGAGAAGTGTAACCCCCATTGCACACTAATGTACCTACGGTGCTGCAGGCACCGAACCGGTACCAAACCGCATTGCTTTCTTACTGTTTAGTACCAAGCAGGCCTTGCTGACAGCCTAGTTACTGTCTTAACAAGCTGAGGCAGCAACTGTACATTCTTACTATACATTACTTGCTGTTTGCATAATGTCTGGGGTCATCCCTGTGATGCATGCAAGGTCAGCCTGCCTGTCTGGTGCCAAGCAGGCCTTGTTCACAGCCCAGTTGCTGTCTTTTTTAAACTGCTTTCTGCGAGTTTTGGGCACATTCCTCCAAGGCGCTCTGCGTCTCTAGGAGCTAGCGTTCTTGTCTGAGAACTTGGACTCAGGTGGCACATCCCCTGCAGTTAAGCTTTCCCTGTAACGGCAGCCAGTTACTGTTTTTAGCAACCTGAGGCAGCAACTGTATATTCTTACGGTACATTGTTTGCTATTTGCATAAAGACTGGGTTTATCCCTGTGACATATGCAAGGCCATCCTGCCTGTGGACAAGCAGGTGCTCTTCCTGCCTGAGGCAGCAGCACGCAGAGGAGGCACTGCTAAACCGCATTTCTGCATGTTTTGTGTGCATTCTCCAAGCGTACGCTGGAGAAACATTTCTCTTGCAACTCTACTGAGCACTCTGCATCCCTCACCTGTACAACACTCTTCCCCATCACCTTCTCTTAGAAGAGGTGGCTGCATCCTCACCCTTTGGCTCTGTGCCAAGGGAGAGCCACACACCCGGGAATGGAGAAGTGTTGGTGCGTCTGGTTCTGGCCCGCTACTCACCGGTGTTTACAGCCCAGTCTGGTACCAGGCAGTCCTGTTGCTGTCTTTAGCAGCTGAGGCAGCAACTGTACATTCTTACGGTACATTGCTTGCTATTGCATAAGGCCTGGGTTTTTATCCCTGTGCCAGCTGTCTCAGGGTCCAGCACAGCCAGCTACACCTGCAGCCATACTGCCTTCCGGCAGAGGCAAGAGCCTCAGGCCAAGCCACAAGGTGAGCAGTGGCCCTAGGGGTTTGCTGCCACAGGTCCAGGGCCCCTTCTCAGGGAGCCATCTGGAGCATTGGTGTCAGTGCACCACAGACATCTGGGTGCTTACTACACTTCAGACCGGCTACTCACTGCAGTTCAAGCACGGTCCCTCTCCCTTTTGGGACATGACTGCATCAGTCGCAGACCCACAGGACACCGTTGTGGTGTCTCAGGAGGTAGCAGTTCTGCTGCAAGAATGAGCTATTCATATGGTACAGCCCCTCCAGTTGGAGGACAAGGTCTACTCCATGCACAAGCGGGGTGGTGGCCTCAGACCAATCCTCGACCTCAGGCAGGTCAACCTGTTCTGAGCCGAGGGAGGTTAAAAATGTTGACAATGCAATAGCTGTTGCTGCAGTCATTCAGGCCAGGTGATTGGTTCACCACGATGGACCTCAAGGATACCTATTTCTGTATCCCTATAAAAACTGGCATAAGTACTTGCGGTTCACCTTTCAAGGAACAGCGTACGAGTTCAGGGTCTTGCTGCTTGGCCTCTCTCTAGCTCCCTTTTCGAAGTGCAGGGAAGCTATACTGGCCCATTGAAACTCAATGGTATCAGAGTACTCTTTATTTGGACAACTGGTTCATTGTGCCCAGTCTCCATCTCAGGCAGACGCTCACACGTAACTGTTCATTGGCCACCTTTACGGTTGGGGCTTACAGTGAATCATGCAAGAGCCAGTTCCCACTTTCTCAGACAGCCTCCTATCTAGGAATGTGCTTGGACTCCGGGTCCATGCTGTCCACTCTGTCGGACAGCAGAGTGCAAAGTGCAGAGAATAGCCACCTGTTTAGAACTATTCATCTCAACAGAGCGCTCATGGTATGATGTTCCAGAACTTCTGAGCTTGAGGGCAGCAGCTTCTCAGACCCTACCTTTGGGTCTCCTGTGCATGCGCCCTGTGCAAGCCTGGTTCAGTAGCAGGGCTTTTTCAGCCTGCATTGAACTGCGACTGCCTATTCACGGTGTTCATCATTGTCTAAAGGCACTCTCTTGGTGCAAACAGCCTGCCCATCTGCACCTTGGCGTAGCTTGGGCAGTGTCACCAAAGGGGAGACCTTCACCACGAACGTGTCCATATGTAGAATGGCACTCCACATAATGGTTTGGAACTGCAGGCAGTTTTAAATAGCCTTTTTTTTACAGGAGGTTCAAGGGAGACATGTGCTTGTCCAACATAATATGCTAATATTTATATAAGCCACCACTACCGTGGTGGCTTATATAAATATTAGCATATTATGTTGACAGAACAAAAAGTTCTATCAACAGAGGCAATCTGAACAGCTGTTCATCTGATATGGAGCTAATGCCCACGGTAAAGCCCTGACTAAGCAGAGGCTGTCCGGTTGGATTGCAGAGATTGCTTATAAACAGCCCCCTCCTGTGACTGTCACTGGTCACTCCACAAGAGGTATGTCTACCTCTTGGGCGTTGTTCCAGGGTGCATCTGTCACTGACATTTGCAATGCTGCAGTATGGGCTACACCCCATACTTCACAAAGTTTTACAGACTAAGGGGTAGATGTACTAAAGTGTTGTGCCCTTCGCAATAGTCGCAAACCATTTGCAAACGAGTCGGAAGTCTAGGGTGAAATGTACTAAACATGTGCAATGCTGTTAGCGACTTTTTAGGGAATGCTTTGTGGCAGCAGTTTTTCTTTGCAGTTCAACCTTAGATGAATATGTAATGATGGGCGTTCCTGCATAAATCCGCAAAAAGGGGGCAGAGATAGTGCACATGAGGGGTCACAAATATTATAATGATTTACTAAAGCTTCTGACAGTTGCGACACTTACAATTCCATCAATTTGTTAAGAACTTTTGAAAGTACGTTTTAAACAGTCGCAATTGTTGCTGGCATTTCCCAGTCCGCTTTTTCTCGTGCGTTGCCAGTTGTGCTCAATGCATTTTTGAGGCGAACACCCAAGTACCTAATTTTCACTAAAGTCAGGGTGTACTTGCAAGACAAATTTCTGTGACATCTGGTTTTTCCAACGTGTTGGGAGCAATAGACTGCACACATGTACCACTAACCCCTCCAGCTCATTCTGAGCATATGTACAGTACCATGATCTATTGTGTGTTAATTGTCTAGGCTACTAAGTAGGCCAAGTTAAAAATAATAATAATTAAAATAAAATAAAAAACCCTAAAATCATTTAGTTTCAATTTAAAATAATCTTTTATTCGCATTGTACACCAATGTGTACAGTGCAGCAGCATAATTTATTTTGTGTTACCAGTAGGCTAAATAATAAAAAAAAAGTGTGCTAGGTATTCATTTGATTTTACTACTGTACTATATACTGTATAGGCCTACTGTACAGATTTATATTTTTACATAATGTAATGTGTAGCCTACCCAAAACACATTAGTGTTATTTCAGCACAATGATTTATATTTAAAATACATTGAGAACTGTAAATGTATGTGTGTGCGATTTTATTGTATTGTTTTTAAACCCGACACCTTCTTATGTTGGATCAGACAAACATGTCCGGTTTAGTGAGGGGCTACTGTATGATTATGAAAAGCTTTTTGGGGGTGAAGGTTGGGGCCCCACTATAGAATCTTATGGGATTAAACTGCCTTTCATGTTTTATGTATATAACAGTATTAAAATAGGTAAAATAAATACGGAACAGAATGCATTGTATAGATGATGTTTACATTTAACAAAAACAATGTTATTTGATTCTTGCACCCTTGCATTAACTTTGGACACCCTCTGCTGCAGCAAACCACAACTCAACTCCTGCTATTTATTTTAACAATGTCGCAACACTCTCGCAATGTATGCTAGAGATCTCGCTAAGAAGAGCAACAAATACTTAAATTAGTATATTTCGGTTCTTTTCATTAACATATTTTCTCTTAGTACATATGACAAAATGTATACTTGGGAATTGTCGCAATGAAAATGCAAATTGCGGTATGTTTGCGCTGCGACTGGCCCATCTTAGTACATCTATCCTAAATGTGCTGGATCCTCAAAACTAAGGAAGCACCCGCAGAGAATCGATTACTGCTATGTACTAAAAATAATAAATAAATAAATCTATATTATGGCAGCCTTACCCTCTGACTCTCTCACATTAAAGTCGTTCTGCAAGTAATGCGTTTTGCGATGGCTTGGGTATAATTACCCATTATGTAATGGATACATTTCGTATTTGAAAGGGAACGTTAGGTTATTATCATAACCCTGGTTCCCTGAAATAGAAATGTATCTATTACAGTCTTTGGTCGCTGCCTACATTACATGCAGCAGACTGAAGAAGAAAAAAGTTGACTGGCTCTGTTCAAACATGAACTAGAGCCTAGTGTCTCTCAGGAGGGGCAGAGACTGGTGTGATGATGTTGCCGGTCACTGCGTAACAGCTTTGGTAAGTTTTGGAATTTTCAGGTAAACAAAGTTAACCCATTATGTAATGGATACATTTCTATTTATATTTTCTTCCATTTCTTTTCAGCAGTTCCCCAGGTCACCTCTGTAAATGTTCAAAACTGATCCTAGCTATTAGTTGGCCTAGCCCACCTTGTTGGTGGTCTTAACTTGGGTCACAAGCCATATGTGTCTATATTGCACGAGGATGCGCAGTGAATGCACTTTCTTTTGACAGAGATGCTTTGTTTTTGTTCACAAATACACACATTTCTAGCTTTTAATTCAGTTTCTGTCTCCTCTCTAGCTTTGCATGGTCTCACTAAGTCTCTTCAGGACACTTCTTTCTCTGAACTGCGAGGATTTCATGTTGCAGCTCGTTCTCAGGTAATGCATAGTTTACAAAGCAGGGTGCAATTGGTCCTGATTTTGGTGTTCCATAGGAAAATCCCTTCAATTGTGGAGGGGCAACACTGTAAATCACTGGTGAACTGGTACCTGCTAAAATAGCGTCTTACAATTAGCCTTTTCAGCAGGCCTGTCTTATGAGCTTGCGATAACTACTAATTAAAGACTGGGTTTAAGATTGTTTTTTTCTTTGCTACAAGTCAAAAGATATTTGAAATGATGGACTTGCTATCAGTGTACAGTCTGTACTGGATACTTTATGCTGAAAAGAAAATCTGTCAGGACAACTGTTAAACAAGTGAAAATAATAAAAGCACAACAATAAACTAGGCAATTGCAATAATGAAATACAATTAACATTAGCGATGAGCAATTAACGTAATTTGTCACTTCTGTTTGGAATAAAAATTAAGTGAAACAGAATCAGGCTCAGTCAAGATATGAAGGTAAAAACAAGTGACAATGTTTTGTTTTCACAGCTTTTTCTGAGTTTAATTAGGAAACACAATCCTCTCAAAATAAGTTTTAAAGGGACATCTTGTGATCAAAAATAAAACCTAAAAACTGAAGCCCTAATCCTAGGATATACCGATAGAAGTACGAGGGGCGTGGGGTGGAGGGGAGCATTTCCACTTTTGTATGTTTATTTAAACCAAATGAGAAAAAGCAGGAAACAGGCACAGTATTCCTAGTATCTCTAATGAGGCCTGCAGTAGATGACCTCAGCTGAAGGGCTGGGGAGATCAGTGAACGATACATGGTACACGGTAAACACAGGTGAATGCAAAATCATGGATCAACAGCCACCCCCACACACAGTCCTTCCCTCCCTGACAGTCTCTCCCTCCCTCTTCTTGTTACAGGTACCTCCTTCCATGCACCCACGTGATGCTAAGTCAACGCCGTGCTGTCAGGGAGACTGACCTCTATGGCAAGTCAGCTGATAAGTTCATGTCTCTCATCCCAGAGTGCTGCCGACTGGAGCTGGGTACTGCTGAGCGTGAGGAAGAACATGCCTACTGGGGGAAAGGTGATGCATATGGGCGTTGAAATCTTGAACAGTAGCTATTGAACCTTTTCTGTTAATACCTGCAATGATTATTGAAGGCATGACACTGATATTTACTGTACAGATGTATCCCTGTGTTCATTATTTTAAACATTTCTGATTTGCCTATTAATAGCATAGATGTTTTGTATTCCAGGGCCAGGAAGCCCCAGTGTTGAGTCCCCAGTCTCCAAACCCAACACTCCATCTCGTCTGGCTCTGTTTATTCGCCAGCAGAGCATAGGCTCTAGTTCAAATGCGGAGCCTCCTCAATCCCCGCACAGAGTTGGAGCGATCTCCCCTGAAAGCCCCATGCACCAGCTCTCCGAGCAGGGGGATATGGAGTCTGGATATATAGAGTACCTGCGGGATGCTCAGAAGAACATTGAGTTCTGTGCCTGGGCCTGCCGTGGCTGGTCTGCACCCTACGACGGGGAGGATCCATCTCCCAACAGTGCCTCACCTCCACCCCCACTGGCTTGCCTAAATATCAATGCAGAGCACTTCAACAGTCAGCAGGCGGTGCCAAACCGACCCAGATCAGACAGTGCAGAGTGCAAACCCAGTCAACAACAGACAACAAACAGGTCCAAACCAGACTGGGAGAGCACGGAGCAGGACAGTGGGGAGTGGGATATCACTATCGGAAAGAACTCTATCATAGTTACTCCACGCACCAAGAAACGGAGCCTGCAGAGGGAGATGCCTAACCCACCGTCTGCCACCTCATCCTCCTGCCTGCTTCCAGGGGCCTCTGCCAGGAGCTACCCCTTAGGACAAGGAGAGGATCACCCCCTCTTCAATGGGATCAGACAGGTGGTGACAAACTCCACGGAGGGGCAGGATGGGGGTATGGAGGTAAAGAAGGTTCGGAGGGATTCTGGAAAGAACAGTTGTGGGGGACATAATAGAGCCCAGGGTGAGATCCTCCATCCTGACACCAGTGGGCACTATCTTGAAAACTGCCAGGGTTCAGGAGAATTACAAGTCAGCCAGCGTTCACTGGGGTCAGAGGTCACCAAAGGCACACTGGGGTCACAGGTATCCAAGGGTTTGTTGGGGTCGCAAGTCAGCCAGGTTTCATATGGGTCACAGCTTAGTGAGGAGCAGCTCTCTGCACTCAGCGAGCGTAATGTGCCAACTCGGAGCTTGGAGTCAGTGGAGAGCTTGATTGAGGAGCTGCTGGACCGAGCCCCGGGAGAGGCCAGTGGATCTGGGATCAGCATTGAGGCATTCAGTCAGGAGCTGAAGGAGCTGGAGGAGACAGTGCGGGAGCAGCATGCCCAGAGAGAGCAGGAGGATTCTGGCAGTGCAAACAATGGCAGCCAGGGTGGGATGTGTGCCCCACTCCCCTCTCACAAAGAAGAGGAGGAGAGGCCCCCCACCCATGCTGAACTTGCTGATACAGGGTCCCCTAAACTGAAGAATGTGCCCCCCCTGTTTAGTCTGACCAGAGCATTGGGGCAGCCTCTCAGCCAACCCTACACAGGTATGTAACTGAGTGCACAGGGAATATTGGTGTACACTAGTTTAAAGTCTTTCTGAACAAGCTTAAAGGGATTTACAACAAAACAGTTACCATAGGTGCCTAGTGTGTTGTGCATATTCATACCTTGTGTATGTCCTTGAGTGAGCTGGGGTAGGCATTGTTTTATTCACACACAGTGAAAATGTTCTGTGAAAATGTTGTATTCACATTTTGATGACAGACATGAAAAATCGTGAATATTCTAAGGAAGCTGGTAGTAAACTAATCAATTGACATTGAAAGCATATTTCCAGAATTTATTTTGAAATATCAGGATCATATAGGAACTATTAAGTTATTCCTAAAAGATTTTTTTTATCCTATTAAATCATATAAGAAACTTTAAAATCTAATAGGATTTAAAAGGATGTCCTATAATTATCAAGAAGATGTATGCGGTCTCGCAGGATTCACTGACGACGAAAACTATGAACAAAATCATCTTCAAAGAGAAGCTCACGCAGCAAAAGTTGCCGTGTCATCTTGTATTTTGATTCTACAAACAGCTTACACCTCCATACAGGAATGCGTTTTAAGCAACAACTAAGTCTTACGTTATAACTATCATAGCTCGTGCAACCTGTGAAAAGTTAGTAGTATGTAAAATCAACGTTAGTAAAGACTTATGCTTTAACTGAGCTAAGTAAGGACTTAGGCACAGCTGGTGCAACCCAGCCCAGGAGAAGAAAATATGACAAAGTACAGCTACGAAACCTGAAACAAAGCTTGCTGCGTGCTTTGTGTGTAGCTGGTGCTCTTTAAGGGCGTGGGGCGGGTACATGCATGTGTGCCGTTTCACAGAGTAGCAGCTGCACGCCTAATGTTAGTATGTGGAGAGTGAAGCAGAAATGGTCAAACGTATTTTAAGTTGCCTAAAGAGTACATATCCAGGATAGTTTGAATGCAGATGTTCTGTATATCTGTGAATTATGCATTTTTGTAAGGGTATATTCCGGGGGAGGGGCTAGCAGGTGGTATACCTGGTCCTAGATCTCACTCGGAGAGGTTGACTCTAATAATAGCGGAATGGGACTGGGCTGTGGTAAAATACCTATAGCAGTTGCCAGCTATTTTAATGATTATTGTAATTATTACTGTTATTGTTTTGTTTCTGAGCCAAGCTTACTGTAGCTAGTTTATGAACTGTTCCTGCACTGTTCCTCCCTATTCCTGCTTGTCAGCTAATAAAACACAAGCCACCTGGTTTAAGTGTATCTCCTGTGTCATTGCTTCCTCCTTGTACTGCAACATCTTGTGCATTGGTCGCTCACAGTTATTTTGAAAATAAACAGAACTGATCATTGCCTGTTAGGTTCTAGAATGCCACTATATATGTTAATATGAACAGATATCTTGACAAGCGCTCCAGTCTTTGAAGTATCCTCCAAAGACTAATTCTTCCTTAGCAGACTATTTTTGTTTATTCAAAACAGTAAAATGAAGCACTCACACCTGGAAGTCTTTGAAGCTAGCATAAGTGGGGGTATTTTCCTGGCAGTCTCTTGAAAGCAGTTCACATTTAGGTTTGAATAAATCTTTATAACCTATACATTATAGATTAATACATTGTTTATATATTATCTACCACATCATTGCTTCCTGGCATCTCAAGGATCAATTGTTAATATACTGCAAGCGGTAGCACTAGCTAGAGAGAAGTTGTAATTGTAGTCTGGCTGGGAAAGTGTGGTTCAATCCACACACTTGAATGTTTGTTTGTGGTGAATAAGCGACCGGATTCCTGATCTCTGCACAGTTTTAGTACCCCTCAACCTAACCTACCATTTTACCCATCTGTGGAAGGTAAATCTATATACTAAATACAATATTCTGTATTTAGAGAGAGTCAGGAATACAATATTATCATGTCTTTATTTGCATTAGTGGAGTATCGATACAGTTTAAAAAACAAAAAAAAACAAAAAAAAAAGAATTCACTTTTTTTGGGGAGGGGAAGGGTACGTTTTAGGGAGCGTTTCTTTGGACTTGAAAATGGTGAGCACACAAGACTGAGAGGGAAGATTTACAGAAAACAAAAAAAACTGTAGCAGCCTAGTACTAGTGGGAGGAGACTCGGGGAACGCAGCAGCTAACTACACCGAGAGCAGCAACTTCTCTGACCTATATATTATTTTTATTAATATTTTTATTAAAACTCATTTCGGAGGACGCAAGTGCTCATCTCTTCCAAGTTAGTTCGGGTTGCAGCGGTGAGCCAGGTTGAACAATAATTGGACATTCCAAATTGGGAGAAATTTGGGAAATGAATAAAAATAATTGTTATAAAAACAAACAAAAATAACAAGTTGTACTGCAAAGTATGGTGGCACAGTAAGTCAAAGAAACGAAGTGAGTTCGCTTTCAAGTAGGGAATATTAACCATTACAAATGGGTGTTTCCCTTTAAGACACCTGAACTGAAAACTCTATACCAAAGCCGCAGGGTGACGCTGCTGCGGCTCCGCCCCGCAACCACAAAATAGCAGCGCGCCCTTCCCAGTGCCATTTTCTTTTTTCAGCCGTCCTGATTACTCCTGAGAGCAGATGAGTGTATCTTTATATGCCTATTAGTGCTTTTAACTTGATTTAGTGCTATATATTATATATTACAGAATCGCTGAAGTACAAAATTATTTCGAGCTATATGTCTGTTGTTTTAGTCTGTGCTAGGTTAGTCCCACCGCGGCCTTGTGCCATGGGAAGCCTGCGGCTCAATTAGCCATTCCTCCCCGAGATCATAGTACATTAGACTAACTTGCATCTTCGGAGTATATAATATTTTTTTTTCTTAAAATGTATTGCGTATTTATTACATTTAGAGAAATATAAGAATATTTTGTGGACCGGGGGTTTCGTTTTCGTTTCACAGGTGTGTTTATATGCTTTTCTGAAATTCTGAGCAGCTTGTAGGCGTTCCTACTAGCAGCTCGATGCTGTTTTAGTACTGCTTCTGTAATACTATTACAAAGGCGTTTTGAAGCAGGCTTTTTCTATTTTCGTGCGCAAATTTACAATTAGCCAGTGGCTAACTCGCATGTGGGCACCCCTGTTGATTCACCACATACAATAACTGCAACTCGTCGCCCCTGATCCTTAGGGACCGAGGTTACTGTTTCGGTGCAGACTGCTGCTGGTTTGTTGTTAGCACTGACTACGTAGTTTAGCCAGGGGGTGACTCGCAGGTGGGCATCCCTGCTATCTTGCCACTTGCAGTAACTGCGATTTATCACCCCCGATCTCGCTTGGAAGTTCGAGGTTACTGCTTTGGTCCCGATTGTCAGTACCGAGTGCACTGTATCGACACAGAGTGTCGGTACCGAGTGCCTAGTGCTAGTGTTGCCACTGCATGTCAGTACTGAGCACCAAGTGCAGCATGCAGGTACTAATATACAGTACAAAAAAAAATGCACTTTATAGTGTATTGCACACTATTGCACAGCGTTGTTAACATGTCTAGGTTCCATGCATATACCACTTGCAAGGTCAAGCTGCCTGCAAAGGCCAGTCACATGGAGTGCATTGTGTGCCTCTGACCCAAACATGTGCAGTAGGCTTTGACAGACATCATACATTATATATGTAGCTCTACCTCTCATTCCTCGCCATCTTCCTACAGTTCCCCCTCACCTTCTCCCACTCCAAAGCGGAGGAGGAAGAAAGCCCACCGATCATGTTCGGCAGGCAGGGGGCAGATCGACAAGATCTGAGAGGCGATTTCAAGCCAGCAAGCAATCCTTGAGAGCGCTCGGCTCCACCGTCACTGCCGGTAGTGTCACCGATCACTCCGTCTGCACCCTTGCAGACAGTGACTGATGAGATAGATGACATGCTCTCTGTCGCTGCCTCAGGGGAGGTAGATGACCAGCTGGTCCTCCCATCAGATGATCTGGAGTCTGAGATGCCGGTGACATAGCTCTCGCTTTCGGCCAAGCTTATGCCTTTAATGCAGCGAGCGACTGCAGTGTTACAGGTGCCTTGGCCTGCAGCGCAGACTGAAAGATGCTCTATTTATGATGAGCAGCCAACAGTTACCCCTGCTGCCCCTCCGGTCCACCCAGACTTCCTGTATGAGTTACAGTCCACCTAGGAACACCCGGCCACGGCTGTGGCAGTTTCCCGTTCAGTGGACTCGCTTTATAGGGTTTCTGATGCGGACTTACTCACTTTCCGCCAGTAGTCCCCCATTGCTGCACTGGTTCAGCCTGCTAACCTGTCCTTACTTACCAAGGACGCAGCATGACCGAACAAGCAATGCAGAGTCACTGAGGTCATTCTAAAGAAAGCCTACACAGCTAGCGCTTTCTCTGCTAGACTGGGAAGCTACAACAGCATCCTTGTAGCTTACCAAGCTCACCTTATCGGGGCCATTGCTGAGACCCACGTCTCCAGTTAGACGAGTTGCGCTTGATTTCAAGAAACCTGCTCAGGCTGTCCAAGCTTAGTGGACAAGCAATAGGCAGGAAACAGGCAGCGTTGGTGACTGCACGCAGACAACTTTGACACTCCCAGGCACGAGTGCTGGATGGAGATAAGACCGCTTTGCTGGAAGCTGCCGTCACCCGGGTCACACTTCTGGTCCAGCGGTAGACAGCAATCGCAGCGTGCAAGGGAATCCACCAGGGAGTTGGTGTGCTTTCTGCCAAACTGCAGAAGAAACCAACGCCACAGGCTGCTTCCTCTTCGGGTGGACCACCTACATCGGTTATGTCTGAAAGTGAACAATGCAAAGAGTCGACTAGTGCCTGCCTGGATTGTCACCTATCTGGGGGTGTGCTTGGACTTGGAGCTCATGTTGGCCACACTGTCGGAGGACAGAATTGAGAGAGTAACCGCCTGCCTAGAGTTGTTTCAACTCGGCAGGGTACTACCAGTAGTGGTTTTCCAGAGGCTTCTGGGTTTGATGGCACAGCATCGAATACCCTCCCACTGGGTCTTCTACATATGCGCCCTCTACAACTCTGGTTCAACTGCATGGTTCGCCAACTGGTGTTGAACCGGAATAAGCTTGTGACAGTGTCAAATCACTGTCTACAGGTGCTCTTCTAGTGGAGAGAGGTCATCACCATAGACGTGTCCAACTCAGGTTGGGGCTGAGTGTGGGAGGACTGGGACATGGAAGGGGTGTGGCAACCCCGTGGGAGGTTCGCCACATCGATGTTTTGGAACTGCAGGCAGTTTACCTGTCATTGCAGGAATTTTTGGAGCAGGTTCAGGGGAGACACATGCTCGTCCGCACGGAGAACACAACAGTGGTGTCCTACATAAACCGGGCAGCAGTGGAGTAGTAGTTAGGGCTCTGGACTCTTGACCAGAGGGTTGTGGGTTCAATCCCAGGTGGGGGACACTGCTACTGTACCCTTGAGCAAGGTACTTTACCTAGATTGCTCCAGTAAAAACCCAACTGTATAAATGGGTAATTGTATGTAAAAGTAATGTGTAAAAAATAATGTAATTGTATGTAAAAATAATGTGATATCTTGTAACAATTGTAAGTCGCCCTGGATAAGGGCGTCTGCTAAGAAATAAATAAACAATAATAATAATAATAATAATAAACCACCAGGGTGATTTTCGGTTGCCTGGTCTCCACCATGTCGCCCACAAGCTTCTGCTGTGGGCATAAATGAACCTGCTATCACTCCATGCAGTTCACCTGCCAGGAATGACAAACTGGGCTGCGGACCTCCTCTCAAAGGAGGTCCCCAGCGGTGCAGAGTGAAGACTCCATCCCGAGGTAGTCAGCCTCCTGTGGGAGAGATTCGAGAGGGCAGAGGTGGATCTCTTTGCCTCTCGGGAGTCGACATATTGTCCCATATGGTTCTCCATACATGGAGAAGGAGGACCTCTGGGGATGACACGTAATGGCACACCTGTGGCCAGCACGTCTACTGTACACGTTTCCGCTGCTTGCGCTGCTCCTGCTGTGTTTGGAGAAGATCAGACAAGACCAGGCCAGGGTGCTCCTAATAGCCGCTCTGTGGCCCAGGAGAGTCTGGTTCTCCTTTCTGATGCAGCTCCTGAGCGGCCAGCCATGGGAACTCTTGATGCATCACAACCTGCTCTGCCAGGCGCATGGCACTCTGTGGCACCTCAACCCATCAAGTATGCAGCTCTGGGCTTTGCCCCTGAACGGCTGCATTTGAGCCATCTAGGGTTATCAAACATGGTGATTGCCACCTTACAAAACCCTAGGGCAGGCTTTACTTGTTCCCAATATGGGTACAAGTGGGGCATGTTCCAGACGTGGTGTTTGGCTCATGGGTTCGAACCCACGACATGGCCTATGGCAGTTATAAAATAGGCCCCCTCTACCATAGACCCCCTCTACCCCTAAAGGTCTATTTGGCAACCATTTCGGTGTGCTATGTAAAAATTGTTTCAGTCTCCCCAGGAGCTCATTTCCTGGCGAGGCCATTTTTAAAAGGCACCAGGCGGCTTAGGCCATTGGTGAAGGGTTTAGTTCCTCGCTGGAGGTTAAATGTAGTGCACACTGCATTGACAAAAACCTCCATTTGAGCCCATGCATTCAGCTGAGCTAAAATTTTTGTCTTTCAAGGCAGCTTTCTTGCTTGCAATCACCTCTGCTAAGCGGGTGAGTGAAATGCAAGGATTTTCTATTTCGAAAGCTTGTCTAATTATTTCAGGCCAGAATGAAGGTCAACCTTTGTATTAACCCAGCTTTCCTACCGAAGACCATCTCGGTTTTCCACATAAATCAGTCGGTGGAATTGGAGGCTTCCCATTCCCCTCCTTTCCAGTCTGACAAGGAGTGCCAGTTCCATACACTTTGCCCAGTGCGGGCGTTAGTATATTATGTGGAGAGGACTAAAAGCTGGAGGCGGTCAAAACAACTGTTAGTTTGTTTCGGGGCTCAGTCCCAGGGGCAGGCTCTGTCTAAACAGCATCTGACCACATAGTAAGCAGGCACGGTACAGACTGCGTTCAAACTGGCCAATCTGCCCCTACCCAAGATGCTCACTGGCCATTCCACCAGGGGTCAGGCGACTTCATGGGCGTTGTTCCACGGTGTTTCTATCCAGGACATATGCAGTGCAGCGGTTTGGGCTTCTTCCCATACGTTTGCCAGGTTCTATCGGCTGAATGTCGTGGACCTGTAGAATCCTGGATTTGGCAAAAGAGTACCGTGAGTGACTTCCCAGTCTACCCTCACAATATTACATTAAAGGTGAGTCCATCTTAATGTTTCTTATTTAAATATAAGAACATAAGAAAGTTTACAAACGAGAGGCGGCCATTCAGCCCATCTTGCTCGTTTGGTTGTTAGTAGCTTATTGATCCCAGAATCTCATCAAGCAGCTTCTTGAAGGATCCCAGGGTGTCAGCTTCAACAACATTACTGGGGAGTTGGTTCCAGACCCTCACAATTCTCTGTGTAAAAAAGTGCCTCCTATTTTCTGTTCTGAATGCTCCTTTATCTAATCTCCATTTGTGACCCCTGGTCCTTGTTTGTTTTTTCAGGTCAAAGTAGTCCCCTGGGTTGACATTGTCTATACCTTTTAGGATTTTGAATGTTTGAATCAGATCACCGTGTAGTCTTCTTTGTTCAAGACTGAATAGATTCAATTCTTTTAGCCTGTCTGCATACAACATGCCTTTTAAACCCGGGATAATTCTGGTTGCTTTTCTTTGCACTCTTTCTAGAGTAGCAATATCCTTTTTGTAACGAGGTGACCAGAACTGAACACAATATTCTAGGTGAGGTCTTACTAATGCATTGTAGAGTTTTAACATTACTTCCCTTGATTTAAATTCAACACTTCTCACAATATATCCAAGCATCTTGTTAGCCTTTTTTATAGCTTCCCCACATTGTATAGATGAAGACATTTCTGAGTCAACATAAACTCCTAGGTCTTTTTCATAGTTCCCTTCTTCAATTTCACTATCTCCCATATGGTATTTATAATGCACATTTTTATTGCCCGCATGCAATACTTTACACTTTTCTCTATTAAATTTAATTTGCCATGTGTCTGCCCAATTCTGAATGCTGTCTAGATCATTTTGAATGACCTTTGCTGCTTCAACAGTGTTTGCCACTCCTCCTATTTTTGTGTCATCTGCAAATTTCACGAGTTTGCTTACTATACCAGAATCTAAATCATTAATGTAGATTAGGAATAGCAGAGGACCTAATACTGATCCCTGTGGTACACCACTGGTTACCTCACTCCATTTTGAGGTTTCTCCTCTAATCAGTACTTTCTGTTTTCTACATGTTAACCACTCCCTAATCCATGTGCATGCATTTCCTTGAATCCCTACTGCGTTCAGTTTGAGAATTAATCTCTTATGCGGGACTTTGTCAAAAGCTTTCTGGAAATCAAAATAAACCATGTCGTATGCTTTGCAGTTATCCATTTTCAATCTTGCATCCTCAAAAAAGTCAAATAGGTTAGTTAGACACGATCTCCCTTTCCTAAAACCATGCTGGCTGTCACCCAGGATATTGTTACCATATAGGTAATTTTCCATTTTGGATCTTATTATAGTTTCCATAAGTTTACATATAATAGAAGTCAGGCTTATTGGTCTGTAGTTACCTGGTTCGGTTTTTTTTTCCCATTTTGTGGATCGGTATTACGTTTGCTATTTTCCAGTCTGTCGGTACAACCCCTGTGTCAAGAGACTGTTGCATGATCTTGGTTAGCGGTTTGTAAATAACTTCTTTCATTTCTTTGAGTACTATTGGGAGGATCTCATCTGGCCCAGGGGATTTGTTTATTTTAAGAGCTCCTAGTCCCTTTAACACTTCTGCCTCTGTTATGCTAAAGTTATTTAAAATTGGATAGGAACAGGTTGACAGGTGGGGCATGTTGTCCATGTCCTCCTTTGTAAAAACCTGTGAAAAGTAATCATTTAATATATTTGCTATTTTTTTTTCTTCATCTATGATTTTGCCATTTGTGTCTCTTAGACATTTAACCTCCTCTTTGAATGTTCTCTTGCTGTTATAATATTGGGAAAATATTTTGGAAATTGATTTTAGCCCCCTTAGCAATATTAATTTCTATCTCTCTCTTGGCCTTTCTAATTTTTTAACTTGTGTTTGCAGTTCCAAGTACTCTTTCTGTGTACTTTGTTTTTGGTCCCCTTTAAACGCTCTGTAAAGTGCCTTTTTTCGCTGAATATTTTTTTTAATTGATCTATTAAACCATTTTGGCCATTTTGTTTTAGATTTAGATTTGTCTACTTTTGGGATGTAATTGTTTTGTGCCTCTAGTATTACATTTTTTTTAAAAAGCCATCCTTTTTCTGTGGATGTTTTCTGTATTTTACTCCAATCTACTTCTGTTAGTCTCTGTTTCATACCTTCATAGTTTGCTTTTCTAAAATTGTAAACCTTAGCTTTAGTCAATACTTTTGGGGTTTTAAAAAATATTTCAAATGAGACCATGTTGTGGTCTGAGTTTGCCAATGGCTCTCTGACCTCTGTTTTAGTTATTCTGTCTTCATTATTTGAAAAGACTAAGTCAAGGCATGCCTCCCCTCTAGTCGGCGCCTTGACAAATTGCATTAGGAATTCATTTGTCATTTCCACCATTTCAATTTCGTCCGTCGTGCTCCCCACCGGGTTTTCCCATTATATATGGGGGAAGTTGAAATCCCCCATTAGTATGGCTTCTCCTTTGCTACATGCATGTCTAATGTCATTGTATAACAGATTACTTTGCTCAGCGTCTGAGTTTAGTGGTCTATAGCATGCTCCTATTATTATGCCCTTTGAATTTTTGTCCGTGTGTACTGCATAACAGAACAGTGATTTTTAAAGATCAGAAGTGTTTTAATGAATAGATGTCTTTTTGTAAGGATAAACACAGCGTTTCTTAAAAGCTGACTTTGTGGTGCAAAGTTGATCGCCAAAGTTTTCTGAAATATAAAAAAAAACAACTAGATGTCACAAAACTACAGCGTACTCGTGATATTCCAAGTACAAAGTAAACATAAATCTAAAGTTGTTTTCTTTAGCTATAATGATATTAAGTCAAACACAGTGCTGGGGAAGACAAGCACACTGTACAAAGTATTACATATTAATTTACTGGCTTGAACATATAACTGTCTTTTTAAGTCTGCAGCGGCCCCTCCTGTTTTGTTTTAATGCGTTTGTTTTATTTTGCCATCTGGTGGCAAGACTAATAAAGTCTAGCTGAATCACAGTCATAAAAAACAGGATTGCAACAGTGCAGCATTTTTGCGTTATTGTACTGCGACAAGTGAATAGCTGACCATGGCTGCAACTGTATTTAACTAGACAAGAGTGAACACAATGGCATTCATTGGTCAATAATGGTGTACATGGGTAAGTACTAGTAAGTTACATTGAACCGCAGGTTAATACTGATGTGCACCAATAAATGCTTATAAATATAGTGGTATGCATGTAAAATGTACAGATTAGCAAATATGGGAGCACCCAGGTCTCACTCCTTGTTTCTTCCCCAGGTCCCTTCATTGCGGTGCTGTTTGCCAAGCTGGAGAACATGCTGCAGAACTCTCTGTACTTGAATATCCTTCTCACTGGAATCGTAGCACAGTTAGCCTGTTACCCCCAACCCCTGCTCCGTTCCTTCCTGCTAAACACCAACATGGTCTTCCAACCCAGTGTCAAGTCACTCATCCAGGTATGACCCCTCCCTCACCCCTATTCTCATGTTCCTAGCTCCCCACTTCTCTCACATTTCTCCTTTGTATTTCTTCATTTTGTCCATCACCCCACCCTCCTCTTTTCTCTCTTCTCTTTTGACCATACACTTCCTTCAACCAAAACTGGGTATCTAATCTGTAATCTGTCCCTTTATATTGTGGATTTGCCATACAGCCTTTATGCATAGGCTGTACCTGCCTTGATTCTGTGGTACAATAAAGATATACTACATGAGTTGAATAGGCTGCTTCTCTCCCTGAAGTATAATTAGGGCTTCTGATTTTCGGTTTTAACCAGTGAACACTGATAAAACACCCCTGATACAGAAAAATTGAAATCGGTGTATTGGTGACATTACGGCTATGAGCATCAAAACATTAATCAGTATCAAATATGAATCTCACATTTCTGGCCTGAGGATTTTGGATTTGAAGTTAATTTGGCAAACTCCAGTTTGCTGAGAACCCAAAATCAAAACTTCTGTCTTATCTGAGTTTAATTGCAAAAAATGCTGAGACATCCAGATTTTTACATCATTCAAACAATCAATTAAATGAGAGACTGCAAAGGTATCCCCAGGTTTCACATAAATATAAAGCTATAAAACTGTAGGATCAAAATTATATTTTTTGAGTAACGGCTTTTGATGCAGAGAACGCCACAGAATTAATTGCGTTCCATCACTAGTACCCTACCTCCAATTGAAAGGGACTTTGTCTTCAAAGCTGGTGCTTATGATTCTTTGTGTGTATTTGTAGCATTGTAAATGTATACATTTTAGCTTGGTAAAGGAAAACAGAAAAGACTTACCTTTAGAGGGGGTTGTTCAGAGTGCTGGGTTCAGGTTACTTGTAACCTGTGAAAAACGAAAATGTATGTGTGAGTTTTGGGGTTACACTGTGATTGTTTGTTTGTGTACATTGCAAGTGCACATATTCTTTGCAATTACAGAATGGATGGCTGACGCAGTAATACATGTCATGTTAACTTTTCTTTAAGTAAAAAAGGTTAAGAACGGCCTCTAATATTTTGTAATTTAACCTCTCTATTTTGAAGAGCGTACCGGGGATAGGCAAGAGTATGTAGCCCTGGGCACCGCCATCTTAGACAGTACGCACAGTGATGTAAAGCTCTAGTATAGCCGAGAGCGCGCTCAATATTAGTATATAGGGGAAACAATATCAGGTGGTTTTGTTGCTGTATGTAATTTATTCAGTTGCACTGGGAATGTATTTAAGGTTAACTAGTTACGTTAGACCACAGGTTTTAAGGTATTAATTCCAGTGGTGTGGAACTGTATGTATTTTTTGTTTTATCGTTAATGTGTGTTAGACTAATCCAGGGGAGGGGCTAGGGTGGGCAGGAGTAGAAATACCTGGAGCTGGGTCATTCAGGGAGAGAGGTTGTAGGATCTGGTTGTCGAGTCTGCAGAGTAGTTGCGTACTCTGAGAGTTCCGCCTTTGACAGTCCTGTGCATTCTCCTGTTTTTTTTAAATTAGTTTATAAGGCTGGATTACGTTTGAACTGTTTTTTATTTTTGTTATCTTTTCTTCTGGGCCTCAAAATAAAATATAAATGTTTATTAACAGATCTTTGTCAACTGGAACAGTACCACCTGCTTTTAAAACTGCCCCTTGACAACATGGCAGTTTTAAAAGCAGTTGGTACTGTTCCAGTTGACAAAGGTCTGTTAATAATTTCTAAAACAATGTCACAAGTGGAAGAGTTAATCTGCATTACTAATGTATTCAGATATTGTAATGTAATAAGGGAAAGAAGTCATTGGTCTAATCTGCACATTAAAGAGTAAGTAGCGGGGTTTCGAAAAATATAGCGTTATATGTCCCCACGTGTTTTTACAACTGTTTAAATAATATACCTGTCATTTTTCTTTTCATTGTTAACATCTGACAACATTTTATACATAACTTTAAACTCTGTTTCAAAGCTCTTTTTTAAATGGCCGCTCTATTGCACTGATGATATTGTATTATTGCCCACATTGTCACACAGATAACTCTGCAATAACGATCCATGATGTGGTACAGAACAGAAAAGCCAGAGCACTTGTTATGTTGTTTATCGCTCTTTCGGTAGTGATTTAGAGGACAGATCTCAAATCCCAGTACACTAGAGTAGTCATTTTGAAAAGAGCTTTAAAACAGAGTTTAAAGTTATAAGTGTAAAAAGTTGTCAGGATTTTAACAAAGAAAAGAAAAATTACAAGTACATTATTTAAATAGTTGTAGCAACACATGGGGATGTATAACACAATATTTTTAGGAAACCCACTACTTACTCTTTAAGATCAGAACCATCCTGAAAAATGTGATCCCTAATATTAGTAATTTTATTTGGAAATTAATTAAGAAATGCCTCACAATTAGCTGGTGTGGCTTCGATATGAGGGGGTGCATTAGAGGAGGGGGTCTCACAGTTAGCTTGTGCAGCTTCAATATGAGGGGTGCATTAGAGGAGGGGGTCTCACAGTTAGCTTGTGCAGCTTTAATATGAGGGGGTGCATTAGAGGAGGGGGTCTCACAGTTAGCTTGTGCAGCTTTAATATGAGGGGGTGCATTAGAGGAGGGGGTCTCACAGTTAGCTTGTGCAGCTTTAATATGAGGGGGTGCATTAGAGGAGGGGGTCTCACAGTTAGCTTGTGCAGCTTTAATATGAGGGGGTGCATTAGAGGAGGGGGTCTCACAGTTAGCTTGTGCAGCTTTAATATGAGGGGGTGCATTAGAGGAGGGGGTCTCACAGTTAGCTGGTGTGGCTTCGATATGAGGATGTGCATTAGAGGAGGGGTCTCATAGTTAGCTTGTGTGGATTCGATATGAGGGGGTGCATTAGAGGAGGGGTCTCACAGTTAGCTTGTGCAGCTTCAATATGAGGGGTGCATTAGAGGAGGGGGTCTCACAGTTAGCTGGTGTTGCTTCGATATGAGGGGGTCCATTAGAGGACGGGTCTCACAGTTAGCTGCTGTTGTTTCGATATAAGGGGGTGCATTAGAGGAGGGGTCTCACAGTTAGCTGGTGTGGCTTCGTATGAGGGGGTGCATTAGAGGATGGATTAACTAATTTATCAATAGTGGAAAAGAGGGCCCAGGGATTATCTATTTGCATTAATAAGTTTTGAGAAATTAGAGCATCAGGCTTCTCTCAGAGCTTCATTGTGCTCCACCCTATGCTGTTTCCAGATATACCAGTGAACAGTGATAGCCTCAGTATATTAGAGAGCCTGGACGCAGTGATTAATTTAACCTCAACATGTGTATTAAAATCCAAGTAAACCCTAGGACCCTACTGTGTATGACAGAAAATATTGACAAATGAAGAATAATATTCATTATTTTATTGTTTAATATTGTGATTTGTGTGACAAATAGTGGCAAGTCAGACCTTTTTAATTGTTCTCAGCTCCTAAAAAGTTGCAGATTTCAAGTTACTTATAAAATGTTATAGCTAACTTGAAATCTGTACCTGTTTAAGAGCTGAAAACAAGTACAAAGGTCTAATTAAGCTAAGTATTAGTTCAATTAAGGAGAAGACACACGGGGTCCCCAGGACCAGGGTTGCGAAGCCTGCCCTAGAGATTTGCATACAGCCATAGAACAATGGGAGCCATTTGATTGTTTTACTTCTATTTTTAAGCAAATCAGTTAACTGTATGTATTCTCACGCACCCTTGCACCTCTAGTTTGAAGGGTACATAAGGACCTTTTATGTTATTGTGTTACTAAAACTGTGTACGTAAGGTGTGTGTATTCAGTAGAAAAATATATATTTTTAATTTTGACCACTTTTTTACACTTTTAAATTGCATTCCCTGCCTCAAGATGGCTTCCCATGTACCTGCATGGACCTCTCAGAACTACACTTCCCATCATTCTCCTGCTCACTTTTAAAATGATTTTGCCTCCCAGTTTTTTTTTTTGTCAGAGATTTGAAACTTCTGTCTGTTTTATCATTTATACCAACATGTACAATGATCACAGAATCTCTTCTGTTGGTATGAACAGTTTTCCTAATTCTCTTTTCAATATCCTTAACTTTAACCAGGGAGACGAGTTACAGTTGTGTTTACACGCTCTACTCGACAGAAGTCAGTGTCTGCAAACAGAATGATGGAATTCCCTACTCAAAATAGGTCATGTTGTTATTTTCTTCTGTGTCACTATCATCACTACTTAACACCTGAAAACTATTAACCTGACTGATTTCTACAGGATCCTTAAGATTTGCTCTTCCTTTCTTCTTTTGAGGATAATTTAGGTCTTTTATTTACATAATGTAATCAAAGAAACTACAAAATGATACCGCAAAACTCTACCGGAAGCCATAATAGTAGTACAGTATTTCATGTTAGATTTTGAAATGTCGCATTTTTGTCATTTTTTTTTCCAGTTTTTCGATAAGTATATGGAAAACTACAAAATGGTATGTAATTCAAATACATAATATTATTAAAACTTTATGAAGCTAAATTTGTTAATGCCATAGCTGTACTGCTAATTCTCTGTATTCTCAGTATCAGGAAATACTACTTGTTAATGTGTATTTTTAATTACTTTTTTGCAAGGTGTAGATAACCGTAGATACCAACTCTGTGTTCAAATATAAACGTATGTTTGTATTTTGGAATCCTCTGCCTCTGTCTCTGTCAGCGTTATCTGAGCAGCGAGTTACATAGCGGCGGTGTTTAAGTACCTCTGAGTGCGTCAGTGAAACCCCTGAGTGCGTCAGTGAAACCCCTGAGTGCGTCAGTGAAACCCCTGAGTGCCTCAGTGAAACCCCTGAGTGTCTCAATGAAAGGAAAGACATAGGAGGAATAGAAATAATGTTATTTATGTCAGACACCACTACAGAATAAAAGCAGGGCAATTTATAAATGTATTAGTATTTTATTAAAATAAATAGCTAATCAAATAAAATAAGCTGCAAAGCACTAGGACAGGAGTCTCCAACCCTGGTCCTGGAGAGAACATAAGAACATAAGAAGAACATAAGAAAGTTTACAAACGAGAGGAGGCCATTCAGCCCATCTTGCTCGTTTGGTTGTTAGTAGCTTATTGATCCCAGTATCTCATCAAGCAGCTTTTTGAAGGATCCCAGGGTGTCAGCTTCAACAACTTTACTGGAGAGTTGGTTCCAGAGCCCCAATCCTGCAGGTTTTATAGGTGTTTTTACGTCATCAATGGCTAAAGATCTAGAACACATGTTCATCTTGACTAAGTAAGCCAATAATTGGTTCAGTTAAGTAACTGAGAGCTCGGCTGAAATGAAAACCAGAAGACCTAGTAGCTCTCCATGACCAGGGCTGCTGCCATCAGTTTGCATTGGAAATGTAACATACTGGTGTGCAAACTCTACACTGAATTCTCTGGCAACTATTTGTCCTTTTAGAGATACATATTGCTAAGTAAGATACCTTTGTAGAGAGCAAAGTATTATTTAGGGAATCCATAACACTAACGTTTAGCTTTATTTTTTGTCTTGTCTTTCCTAACCATATTGATTAAAATCAACATCCAATGTGATGAGTGACTATTCTCAAAGGAATTAAGAATTATTAAAACCAATTTAAAACCAGTTTAACCTGTAGTACTTTGTATTTAATCACATCCTGATGTAACTATCACTATTTAATCATATCCTGATGTAACTATCACTATTATCTGCTGTATTATTGAATTGTGGTTTGTCACACTTGTACTTTGCTTGAACAAAAGTTATTGTATTTCTTGCTCTTATTGTATGTCTTAGTATTGTAACACTTGAAATGTATTTGCTTACGATTGTAAGTCGCCCTGGACAAGGGCGTCTGCTAAGAAATTAATAATAATAATAATAATAATAATAATAATAATAATAATAATAATAATAATAATAATTTCTTTCAACTTTTGGAGGCATGGGTAACAGTTCAGATTCCTCACAATAAAGATTATTTAGGCTTTAACTTATGAAAGCTGAGGGAATTAATAATGTCTTTTTCTGAGTGACTTTACTATTTAAACGTTTTAAATAAGCATATATTATTTTGTCATTTAACCAATTACTAGTACCAGTAATTAATCTGATGTCATCATAAGTCAAATTAAAAGTCAGACTTTTTATATCAGAAAGCACAATATAACTATATCTTTATAGGCAGCAACTTGCTCACAATCAGTTTTACAAGAGTGGTTTCGCTGAGTTATGCAATATTCTTGTATTTTATCAAATTAAACCAAGTCATATGCTGTTACTGTCTTTACAAAAAAGATCTGAATCATTTCAAAAGTGTAAACAATATTTTGGGCATTGCTGCGGTACCATTATTGGTTTCCATTCCTCTTAAATATAAATTAAAATGTATATGTTTCATTTAAACAGAAGACATTTTATATTCTGCAATACGTAGAGGTGCGCTACAGTTTGTTATTAGCAATGGAATTTCCACAATGCAAGCATTCTATGCTTTTTATAAATCTTGAACTACTTTTTGGTTTATGTTTGCCAAACCAATTATTATTATTGTTTTATGTGTGACATGTGAAATAGGTTCACCTTCACATTACTTGCAGTGAAATACATGCAATATATGAGTGTGAAGTAAATCACTTGACAGAAATGTTGCTGATAGGTTAAAAAAAAAAAAAAAAGTATATATATTCGCACAATCTAAACTACTCTTAAAAGGTGGCTTTGCAATGGCAATATGTTTGCTTTTTTCAACTCTGGAGACAATTTCATAGTGTGAGATGAATATTGCTTTGTTCCATTTCGTAATCGTTTAAATGATTGCATTTCACCCCCTTTCATTGAGGCACAAGCCGTAGTTTTCTCAGGAATGGGGTTTGACTGTGCCCATTAACTGAGAATTGGCGAAAAATGCTGATTTAGACAGTTGCCGCTCATAAAAAGTGGTGTTGCTCTTACAATGACGTAAATCTGATATAAATAACATTATTTTCTATTCCTCCTATGTCTATACATTGCATTTCACCCACTTGCATTGAGGCCCAATCTTTATCTTGTATATTAAACTGCTGCATATGTGTCCTTATAGTGTATGACTGAAACCTACAATATCTTTTAAAGAAACATGTAGTTTCTACAATAATATACATGAGAAATTGGTAAAGTGAGTTAAAATGCAAAATTGTAGGACAAACATGCATAAAATATGATACTTTGCCAGAGTCTGTGCTATTTTGAACACCGGAAGTAGTCATATGCTGTGGGCTTATTGTTGCTTAGTGTTGCTAGCTTCACACTGCTGGTCATGATCAATGTTTCTTCTCTACAGCAGATCTTCATCCACACCTCCATCTTTTATTTACCTGTCAGTCCCTTATAAGAAGAACATAAGAAAGTTTACAAACAAGAGGGGGCCATTCGGCTCATCTTGCTCGTTTGGTTGTTAGTAGCTTATTGATCCAAAAATCTCATCAAGCAGCTTCTTGAAGGATTCCAGGGTGTCAGCTTCAACAACATTACTGAGGAGTTGGTTCCAGACCCTCACAATTCTCTGTGTAAAAAAGTGCCTCCTATTTTCTGTTCTGAATGCCCCTTTATTTAATCTCCATTTGTGACCCCTGGTCTTTGTTTCTTTTTTCAGGTCGAAAAAGTCCCCTGGGTCGACATTGTCTATACCTTTTAGAATTTTGAATCTTGAATCAGATCGTTGCGTAGTCTTCTTTGTTCAAGACTGAATAAATTCAGTTCTTGAGCCTGTCTGCATACGACACATATGTCAAACTCAAGGGGCCCGCAATGCATCTAAATCCGGCCCGCGAGACTATTTCTATCAGTCAATTCATTTTGGCCCGCGACCAGTCCGCTATAGAAAGCCGAAGTGCTTTCGTCATCGCTGGTTCCAGAAGAGAATTTTACCCATGTATTTCTCCATAGAGGTTCGCAATATCAGCGATTACTGATAACTGAAACCTTGAAACGGTGTAACGTTTACCTTTTGTTGTTAGTTACATCATAAGCTATGTAATAGGCCGAAACATCTCGCAAATTATCGAATAATTGATAAAGGTACAACTCTGTGTATGTTATATTCCACAAACGAACTACATTATCCCTGCAGAAAACCGCTAACTCAGTGTTTGGAGTGTTCCAACATTTTGAGTGGGGTATTAGCTTGCTAGCTTCATAGTTAAATAACTAGTTAGTTAGCAATACGTTTACCTTGGATCAACCTTGCTAGTGGACTAGATCATTTTTATTACGGTTTTAATTCACCAACACTTCATAAATTTAGTCTCACACGCAAACTCTGCTCAACACAATCACCCCCGCTGCGAGTAAACTGGCCTCGTCCTCACGGAGCTCCGTCACTCCTCAGGAACTTCAGCTCGTTTTAGGTTGAGAAATAGAGTTCTTTAAGTGAAGACAACGTATTTGGTGTGAAATTAATCCAGTTTCCACTACAATTTCTGAACGATTGTGACACATAACTGTATTTTTAATATATATTTTAATAATCGCGGGTTTAAAAAAAGCCTATGGAGAAATCAATACGAAAATTTCACTTTTGGAACCCGTGGGAAATGAAGTGACATAATACTTCGGCTCTCTATTCACTACAAGTCCAAACATGCACTGCACGCTCTGGCTCGAACCTCGGCATATATGCACAGTTCACAGGCCTACACTGAGCATTCCGTTACAGTGCGCTGTGTCACTCATACACTTCACTTAAAACCTGTCACAACACAATCACTCAACAATAGCTAGCAAGCTAGCCAGCTATCAAAAATGGATTAAAGGAAAGTGGATAGAGAGGGCAGAACGTTCAAGGACAGGTGGGAGATCGAATACATGTTCGTGAAGCACAGGGAAAAACCTGTTTGTCTAATTTGCAAAGAGAGTGTATCAGTAATGAAAGAATTTAACTTACGACGCCACTACGAGACCAAACAAAGACAAATATGGAGACTTGGATAGAGAGCAAAGGCTACAGAAGGTGGCAGAAAAGCTAAAGAAAAGCCTTGAGCTCCAACAGAATGTGTTCACCATGGCAAAATTACAGAGTGATGCGGCTGTAAAGGCAAGTTTCTTTGTAGCAGAGGAAATAGCTAAATCAGGCAAGCCCTTCTCCGAGGGTGATTTCATAAAGCGGTGCATGCTTAAAGTTAGCGAGGTAGTGTGTCCAGACAAAAGGCAAGCATTTGCAAACGTTAGTCTCTCTCGAAATACCATAGCCGAGAGAGTGGATGAGTTAGCTACCAATCTGCAAGATCAGCTCAGTGAAAAAGCAAAAGACTTAATTGCATACTCACTGGCTGCTGACGAGAGCACAGACGCTACGGACACAGCTCAGTTGTCAATTTTCATCCGTGAGGTGAATCCCGACCTATCCGTCACTGAAGAGCTTTTGGGTGTCATAGCGATGCATGGCACTACCACAGGGAAGGACATTTTTCAACAGGTCAAAAGGTGTGTAGATGAGATGAAGTTGCCATGGGAGAAATTGGTGGGACTGACAACAGATGGGGCTCCAGCTATGTGTGGTGAAAAGAATGGGCTGGTAGCGCAGGTGCAAGAGAAGATGCAGGGGGGAAATTGCCCGGGCCAGCTAACAACATACCACATTATCATACACCAAGAGGCGCTTTGTGGCAAAGTACTGAAGATGGAACAAATAATGAGCGTTGTTACGAAAACAGTGAATTTCATCAGGGCCAAGGGATTGAACCACTGCCAGTTTCGGTCACTTCTTGACGAGCTGAATGCCGAATGTGATGATGTGCCATACCACACAGAGGTGCGTTGGCTAAGTCGGAGTAAAGTGCTCAAGAGATTTTTTGAGTTGCGTGAGGAAATCGCCCTTTTCATGGAAATGAAGGGGAAAGAAATCAAGGAGCTTCGGGCTGAGAGCTGGCTGTGTGACCTTGCTTTCTTATGTGACATAACGGACCATCTTGGCTCACTGAATGTGAAACTGCAGGGTCGCAAACATGTTATTACTGACATGTATGACGCCGTGAAAGCCTTCCAAATGAAACTGTGTTTGTGGGAAAATCACATGCAACAGAGAAACGTTGCTCACTTCCCGACATGTCAGACAGTGACATGTAACTCGCTTACCATCTCAACTTTACCAAGTGCTGAGCCTACTGCGCAAACTGAGCCTACTGCGCACTGAGTTCGAAAGAAGATTTGCTGACTTCAAGATGCAGCAGTTCACTTTTGAGCTCTTCTCCAATCCCTTTGCAGTGGATGTGGACAGCGCCCCAGTGGAAATCCAAATGGAATTAATCGAGCTACAATGCAACAGTGCACTCAAGGCCAAGTTCGACTCAGTCGGCGCTGCCCAGTTTTACACTTTCGTCCCAGACACGCTAGCACAGCTCCGCCTTCAGGCTGCCCATGTCCTCTCCATGTTTGGAAGCACATACCTATGCGAACAGCTGTTCTCCCTGATGAAGAAAAACAAATCCCCTCACAGAACACTTCTGATGGACAAACATCTTCAATCCATTGTAAGAGTTGCCTCAGCGCAGGATTTTGCCCCCAAGATTGACCAACTTGCCACAAAGAAATGGTGCCAGGTGTCAAGTAGCAGCAAATAAGCCTAGGTAGGACAGCTATTTTTATTTATGTTTAAATGTCTGGACAGATTTTTTTATTTATGTTTTGCAAGTGAATATCATAAATATATAAAGATATGTTTTATTTATGTTTAAATGCCTGGACAGATTTTTTATTTATTTATGTTTTGCAAGTGAATATCATATGTGATATAAATATATGTTTTAGTTATGTTTAAATGTCTCAAATCCTGATGTTAGTTTGACCTGAGTGATACTGTTACAGCTGTAGATGTACGTTACTAGCTGGCTTTCTTGTAGCTTGGTTACGCTACCGTGTTATGCGCCTGTGTCGTAAAAGGCTTGTTATGTTTTTTTGATGCATTGCCGTTTGTGAATATGTGAGTGTGTGTGTGCAAGTGATATTAAAAACGTGAGACACACATCAAAACACTAGTCTACTTCATCTTATTGAAACACAACAGATACATCATACTAACAATAATACATGGTTAATAATTCTGGTTGCTGTTCTTTGCACTCTTTCTAGAGCAGCAATATCCTTTTTGTAACGAGGTGACCAGAACTGAACACGGTATTCTAGATGAGGTCATACTAATGCATTGTTACGTTTTAACATTACTTCCCTTGATTTAAATTCAACACTTTTCACAATATATTCAAGCATCTTGTTGGCCTTTTTTATAGCTTCCCCACATTGTCTAGATTAAGACATTTCTGAGTCAACATAAACTCCTAGGTCTTTTTCATAGATTCCTTCTTCAATTTCAGTATCTCCCATATGATATTTATAATACACATTTTTATTGCCTGCATGCAGTACCTTACACTTTTCTCTATTAAATGTTATTTGCCATGTGTCTGCCCAGTTCTGAATGCTGTCTAGATCATTTTGAATGACCATTGCTGCTGCAACAGTGTTTGCCACTCCTCCTATTTTTGTGTCATCTGCACATTTAATAAGTTTGCTTACTATACTAGAATCTAAATCATTAATGTAGATTAGGAATAGCAGAGGACCTAATACTGATCCCTGTGGTACACCACTGGTTACCTCGCTCCATTTTGAGGTTTCTCCTCTAATCAGTACATTCTGTTTTCTAGATGTTAACCACTCCCTAATCCATGTGCATGCATTTCCTTGAATCCCTACTGCGTTCAGTTTGAGAATTAATCTTTTATGCGGGACTTTGTCAAAAGCTTTCTGGAAATCAAAATAAACAGTGTCATATGCTTTGCAATTAACCATAGACTTGGTAGATACCAAGCTACCAAGTATCCCTCCCACTCTCATTTACCCTCTCTCTCTCGCTATCTCTCTTGTGTAGGTCCTGGGCTCAGTGAAGAATAGGATCGAAGCCTTTGCTGCTACTCAGGCGGATTTTCCAGTGATGCTGCGCAAGGCCAGAAAGTACCTGGTGGCGCGAGGGAAGCTGGACTGGGCAGACTCGCCCATCACTGTGCCAAACTTAAGGAGGTCAGATACACTAGGTAAGAGTGTGTGTGCATACCTTTCTGGTGATCTTAACTTACTAGCATACAGTGGCTCTCAAAAGTATTCAACCCCCCCCCCCCCCTTGGACTTTTCCACATTTTATTGTGTTACAACATGGAATCAAAATGGATTTAATTAGGAGTTTTTGCCTCTGATCAACACAAAAAAGTCCATAATGTCAAAGTGAAAAATAAAATCTACAAATTGTTCTAAATTAATTACCAATATAAAACTGAAAATAATTGATTGCATAAGTATTCACCCCCTTTGCTATGACACACCTAAATAAGCTCTGGTGCAACCAATTGTCTTTAGAAGTCACATAATTAGTTGAATGGAGTCCACCTGTGTGCAATTGAGGTGTTTCACATGATTTCAGGTTAAATACACCTGTCTCTGGGAGGTCCCACGGGTAGTACATTTCCTAACAAAAACTACATCATGAAGACAAAGGAATATTCAAAGCAAAATCTGGAATAAGGTTCTTCAAAAGCACCAGTCAAGGGTAGGATATAAGAACATTTCCAAGGCATTGAATATCCCCCGGAGCACAGTAAAGTCCATTATTAAGAAATGGAGAGAATATGGCACAACTGTGAATCTGTCTAGAACAGGCCGTCCTCAAAAACTGAGTATCTGGGCGAGAAGGGCACTAGTCAGGGAGTTCACCAAGAGGCCTATGGCAACTCTAAAGGAGTTACAGTCTTCCACGGCTGAGCTGGGAGACACTGTGCATACGGCAACAATAGCCCGGGTGCTTCACAAAACTGGCCTTTATGGGAGAGTGGCAAAAAGAAAGCCATTGTTGAAAAAAACTCACATCAAATCTCGGCTAGAGTTTGCCAGAAGGCATGTGGGAGACTTTGAGACCAAGTGGAAGAAGATTCTATGGTCTGATGAGACCAAAATAGACCTTTTTGGCCTCAACGCTAAGCGCTATGTTTGGCGCAAGCCTAACACCGCACATCATCCTGAGAACACCATCCCTACTGTGAAGCATGGTGGTGGCAGCATCATACTATGGGGATGCTTCTCTGCGTCAGGGCCTGGAAAGCTCATGAAGATAGAGGGCAAAATGGATGCAGCAAAGTACAGAGAAATCCTGGAGGAAAACCTGCTAAAGTCTGCAAGAGACCTGGGACTTGGGAGAAGATTCATCTTCCAGCAGGACAATGACCCCAAACATACAGCCAAAGCCACACTGGAGTGGCTTAAAAACAAAAAGGTCAATGTCCTGGAGTGGCCCAGTCAAAGCCCGGACCTCAATCCAATTGTGAATATGTGGAAAGAGTTGAAAATTGCTGTTCACCAAAGGTCCCCATCCAACTTGACAGAGCTTGAGCAATTTTGCAATGAAGAATGGGCAAAAATTGCAGTGTCTAGATGTGCAAAGCTGGTAGAGACTTATCCAAATAGACTCATGGCTGTAATTGCTGCCAAAGGTGCCTATACCAAATATTGACTCAAGGGGGTGAATAGTTATGCAATCAATTATTTTCTGTTTTGTATTTGTAATTAATTTAGAACAATTTGTAGATTTTATTTTTCACTTTAACATTATGGACTTTTTTGTGTTGATCAGAGGCAAAAAACTCCTAATTAAATCCATTTTGATTCCATGTTGTAACCCAATGAAATGTGGAAAAGTCCAAGGGGAGTGAATACTTTTGAGAGCCACTGTATGCTCTTCGAGGTAGCACTATGAGTGAATAACTTTATTTTGACATGGGGGATGCTTTGCTTTTGTTTACGTTTCTTGTTAGTTTTTGGCTTTAACAGATGTGTAGTAATTTTGTTAAATACAAGATAAATGTTCTGATAACTGACATTACAATAAGAGGTATTCCTCTAGCAAGAAAGATGATCTCCAATAAGTCTAGATTTACTGAGGATACTGATCACTTGATCTCTTGTTTGTTCTTCTACAGTAAAAAGTCGGAAGCCCTCCCTGGGCGAGTTGATCCTGCGTCATACCAACAGTCCGACGCGGGCACGACAGGCAGCTCAAATGGCATTTGCTCATGTGAGAGACGGAGGGCAGGTGCTGCACAGCGCACTGTTCAGGGGCTCAGCAGTTGGGACAGTGGAACGCCAGAACGAGGCACTGCGAGTAAAGAATGCAGTCTACTGCAGCATCATTTTCTCAGAGTTCTTGAAGGAGCTGGCTGCGCTTGCACAGGAACACGCTGTCACTCCACCCTTCCCTCGCTGCCAAGACACAGAGGAGTGATGCTAGAACACCAGGACACTGGTGATTATGGGGTTGAGCATGAGGATCCAGGAAATCAACTCTGTGCCCTCTCAGAGGAGCAAGAACTATGGGGAAGAATGATGTGATTCAGGGAAGCAGAGGAATGTTCAGACTAGATATTCTAATGTATTCCCACCCCTTATTTTGTGAATCTGCAGCTGTAGGATTATTTTTCAGTGATGTAAGTGGGAGATGTAGGGGAGACACAGGTAATAAAAAGGTGGGGAGGTGTGAACATTCTAATATGGGTCATTGTACTGCCAAAGGGAGGGCGTTACTGAAATGTGTGCCTTGACTTTCCCATCTCTGCCGTTCCACTCCTCAAGGAGGACTCTTGGGTGACAGTCCTTTGTTTTTTTATAAACTTTTTTAAATATATCAGTAGTGAGGGACTCTCACGCTACACAAGAGCCATGTAGTCTTCCTGCTGTACACAGTACATCGTATCACCTCAATCAACTGGATCTCAGCTAATCACCGTCTGTCTGCCTGTCAGTCTTAAAGACTGTGTCTGCCTTACAACGCAAGGGGAAGCATTTTTCAAGTCAATCACAATAGCAGACTATAATGAGAGCATGTCGTCAAAGCCCCCACTTCACATGAGAAGTGAAATTCCAGCAGGAAGGTGTGGGTGAGTTATGTGTTTATCTTGGTGAAGATAAACTTGGTGGTAGTTATAAATTACCAGGGCTGGTTTGGTAGTCCTGAATTTTGCCCTCACTGATTGGAGTAATGGTGGCGTTTATCCCATGACATGATAGTGGAAATGCTCAGATTAAATGGTTAAGAACATAAGAATTAAGATACAAACAAAAAGATCATACAGGCCATTTGCATTCACAATGTGCAGCTTCAATCCATCGTGAATGAAACTCTAAATTAATTTTAGACTGAAGTCTCAGTTTTTAAGGGAGTCATTAGTGCTATTTCAGTTTTTAACCCTGTATTAAATGTCTTTGTTTGAGAGTTATAATTGTTAAGTTGGTACATGTCTGATACTCTGTCTACTGAAATATATGCTGTCTGTCTCAATGTTGTCCACTTTTTTGTGCACTCATAAAATCCCCAATATCTGCCAAAGCGAATTCTGATGTCACACAAGCTGTCTATACTGCTGGTCTGATCTTTTCCGGAACCCATTGTAAAATTATGTATCACATAAATACAGCGCAGTTTCAGTTGAACATGGATTTGTACCAAGATACTATGAGACTTGCACCCTCATTTTATTTTCTCCAGTCACACAGGCTTACAGCAGTCATACAGGTACCTCCATAATGCATTATTACATTTTGTACTGGAGAGTAAGTGGCTCAGTATTGGGGAGTTGTAAGTGTACATGTTAAGTTAAGTAAGTGAGCGGATCAGAGCGAGCATTTTTCCACTAACTCTGATCCCTGATGAAATCCGCTCTGAGCTGCTCAGAGGGATCGTTCACTGAGCATGCCGTTAAGTGGATTCTTTCACTGAGCAGCTCACTTACTTAATGCACCCAGTAACATTTCAAGAGTAGGGATGCAATGGTTATGATTATATATATATATATATATATATATATATATATATATATATATATATATATATATATATATATATACAGTACTGTGCAAAAGTTTTAGGCAGGTGTGAAAAAATGCTGTAAAGTAAGAATGCTTTCAAAAATAGACATGTTAATAGTTTATATGTATCAATTAACAAAATGCAAAGTGAGTGAACAGAAGAAAAATCTACATCAAATCAATATTTGGTGTGACCACCCTTTGCCTTCAAAACAGCATCAATTCTTCTAGGTACACTTGCACACAGTTTTTGAAGGAACTCGGCAGGTAGGTTGTCCCAAACATCTTGGTCCCAAACCACAGTTCTTCTGTGGATTTAGGCAGCCTCAGTTGCTTCTCTCTCTTCATGTAATCCCAGACAGACTCGATGATGTTGAGATCAGGGCTCTGTGGGGGCCATACCATCACTTCCAGGACTCCTTGTTCTTCTTTACGCTGAAGATAGTTCTTAATGACTTTCGCTGTATGTTTGGGGTCGTTGTCATGCTGCAGAATAAATTTGGGGCCAATCAGATGCCTCCCTGATGGTATAGCATGATGGATAAGTATCTGCCTGTACTTCTCAGCATTGAGGAGACCATTAATTCTGACCAAATCCCCAACTCTATTTGCAGAAATGCAGCCCCAAACTTGCAAGGAACCTCCACCATGCTTCACTGTTGCCTGCAGACACTCATTCGTGTACCGCTCTCCAGCCCTTCGGTGAACAAACTGCCTTCTGCTACAGCCAAATATTTCAAATTTTGACTCATCAGTCCAGAGCACCTGCTGCCATTTTTCTGCACCCCAGTTCCTGTGTTTTCGTGCATAGTTGAGTCGCTTGGCCTTGTTTCCACGTCGGAGGTATGGCTTTTTGGCCGCAAGTCTTCCATGAAGGCCACTTCTGACCAGACTTCTCCGGACAGTAGATGGGTGTACCAGGGTCCCACTGTTTTCTGCCAATTCTGAGCTGATGGCACTGCTGGACATCTTCCGATTGCGAAGGGAAGTAAGCATGATGTGTCTTTCATCTGCTGCAGTAAGTTTCCTTGGCCGACCACTGCGTCTACGGTCCTCAACGCTGCCCGTTTCTTTGTGCTTTTTCAAAAGAGCTTGGACAGCACATCTGGAAACCCCTGTCTGCCTTGAAATTTCTGCCTGGGCGAGACCTTGCTGATGCAGTATAACTACCTTGTGTCTTGTTGCTGTGCTCAGTCTTGCCATGGTGTATGACTTTTGACAGTAAACTGTCTTCAGCAACTTCACCTTGTTAGCTGAGTTTGGCTGTTCCTCACCTAGTTTTATTCCTCCTACACAGCTGTTTCTGTTTCAGTTAATGATTGTGTTTCAACCTACATATTGAATTGATGATCATTAGCACCTGTTTGGTATAATTGTTTAATCATACACCTGACTATATAACTACAAAATCCCTGACTTTGTGCAAGTGTACCTAGAAGAATTGATGCTGTTTTGAAGGCAAAGGGTGGTCACACCAAATATGGATTTGATTTAGATTTTTCTTCTGTTCACTCACTTTGCATTTAGTTAATTTATAAATATAATCTATTAACATGTCTATTTTTGAAAGCATTCTTACTTTACAGCATTTTTTCACACCTGCCTAAAACCTTTGCACAGTACTGTATATATAGACACACACACACACACACATATACATGAAAAAGCATCGGCAATCTCAGCACTAAGCAGCACTAAGCTGGGTGCATTGTTAGTTGTGACAAGACTTTCCTGATTGCCCTCAGTAGGGATAACTGCATCTCTAGATGTCTAGGGCTGTATTCTTTTTAGGCTGGTTGATGAAAGATGCTGGTAGCAGGCATATGAAAACACTCAGCCTGTGTACCCTGCCCCTTTGTTTTAAAAAAAAAAAAAAACCTAGAAGTGCAAATTAGGCCTGAGTTCTAGCTTTAGTTTTTGCTGACATACATGTAAATCTAGGTGACATTTTTTATTAGAATATATTTTAAAAAGCTACCAAACATCTCAGTATCTTTGACACCAACATGTAGATTAAATAATTGCAATTTTAAAAACCATAAACTGCAGTTCTAATCAGACGTGATCTTGCTCATGATTTTCCATTTACAATCAATGGCGGAGATGATGGTGGTACCGGGAAAATAATAATAAATAAAAAAGGTTTAATGTCTGTTAATACATTATTTTATTCTTTGTACAATGTGTCTAATTGTATAATACATTGGTATGACTGGACTGGACGTCAAACAGCTGAAAGAGTAGATCAAAAACCGAACCGGGCATAAACAGTTAGCCATGAGATAACCGTTTCTTCTCAGGTTTCAGATATTACAATGCCGTAAGCAGTTCATGTATAACGTTAAATGCGCAATCATAAATTCTGAGGTAAAGTGTGTTCTGGCTCGTTGTAGCCTCACTTTTTGATGACATTTTATCTCAGACAGATTTTAGCTTGTAAAGAAATCTCACTGCTCTTCTATTGTTCTCACTGTCTCCATACTGTGTAGATTTCATTGTGCCATAGATTTCACTGCATCATAGGGGTATCAGATTTTGGTTGTTTTCTCTGCCGTTGAAGTTCTCCGGGTGCATGCAATCGGTGTTTTAAGCAAGTTTACCACAGTGGTACATGGGCTGTAGGCTATACTCCACAAAAATCTGGAGGCAACAGCAATGGAGAATTCTGTTAGTCAAATTGGGTTCACTAGGAGGCAGGACAGCCTATCAGTTTTTAATTGTGATTATTGTTATAGCTGTAACTGTTTAATTTGTTTGTTTTCTTTTTAATCTGCACATTCTTTCAATTCCAGTTTGTTAGGAAAGAGGATTGCTGCTCAGATCTGCATCTCCTGGAATCTATGCAACTCTGTCTCATTGTATCCAATCATGCTGGCATCACATGGTGTGTTTGTGCAATCTGTATATAATGTATACAAAAAAAGACAAAGAAAATGAATGTTGCTAGAAATATTTTTATATATTTAAAATAAAAAAATAACTAAAAGGTTGTAAGAAAAAAAGGGAATGCTTTTATTAATTTATAAATGTTTGAATTAGCAATAATACTGTCTGTTATATGGCTTTTGTTGATCCCTTCTCCCCAGGTTTCTGTTCCAGGTGGAGTTTCTGGCTGAACACTCTCCAAATTTTACTGTATGTCTGCCAGCCAGCCTTCTAAATGGAAGCATCTGGAAACAGACAGAGTTATACTCAAAACAGACCAAATTGATCCTGACCCTGACCTTGAATGGGCACAGGAACAAAAATAGGTCTTTTGAGATTCAAAAGTTTTTAAACTGAATTTTACCACTGGCATTACTAGAGGCTAAGCCATGAAACTTTCAGACAGCCTTTGAAGTGATTAGTTGTAGGTGACATTTTCAAGCATCCCCCTGTTTGAAAAGTTCAGGCAACACAATCTTAAATAACTTGAACATATCAGCTATTACATGTTGCTTCAACATTTGCCAGAAAATGTTGCCTGAAAGTTGGCTCATGTTTAATTATCTCACAAGCCACTGTTGAGGTTATACTGATTTCCAACAAAAGATTTCTGAGAGCAAGTAGCTAACCCTGTCCTGGGTTACTGTGAGGCTGCAGCTGGGGTTTCCATGTTTTCTTGATCGATGCGTTATAAGAGTAAGCTAAGCAGCTTGTGCTTTGAGCTTCTTTAACATTAGTACATTTGGTGGGGGCTTCCTTCCTGTTCGGCAAGCAAGGCTCCTGTTCTGGATTTCCATTTGGCTTATACTGCTAAAAGCAATTGTCTCAAGCAAAAACACCTATAACACAAAGCGGCCAATGCTGGAAAAACTGCTTCTCAAATAACAAGTGTAAGACTCCTAGGAACCCCCCTGGTTAGAAATCGAATACAGGATATTCTGCCCCAGTATCACCCATAATGACCCACTACCCTGCCTGAGGGTTGTTTGGTTCATCACTTTCACACTGGCAGAATCCCTGCAAATCAGTAGTTTACTGCCTGGGATAAGCATGTCACTGCAGGAGATAGCTGAGTATTTTGTTGTGTCCCTGCCTCTGTATAGGGGCAGTATATGGAGTTGCAGCACTTGCAATCCCAACAAATTCTACCCTGTTCCCTGACAGGACAGAACGATGTTTCACACTTTAGTTGTTCTTGTCAATCATGTTGACGTGTGTCAATCATATTAACTGGTATGTTCCAGTAGAAACTGTATGTTTTTCTTCCCCCTAATAGAACGTCTTATGATTTCTGTAAATGAAAAGGCCTCCTTGTCTTTGTGTATGGGGCAAAAAAAACATGTCAATTTGTAAAGTGTCTCAAGAGTGTTTAATAAACGGGCTGATCCCTTCTTCCGTCTCCCTATCCTTTATTACTGGACAGCATCAACCTAGAACATGTTTGCAAGCAGCTAACCCCTAACAGTGAGCAAGCCATGGGGGAACAACATACTGGTAATCATCTCATTTTCTATTTTCCTATATCAATGATGCAGACAGTCTTTGAGGTACTGGCTCTATGTTTAGCTGTTTTCTATGACTCTCGTTTAAGTTTCATAACCATTGTTTTCCAGTAAACTTGACTGCTTCACTGCCACATATTTCAATCTCTGAGCATATGAATGGTGCATATCTTTTTAACATATCCATTTTACTTCCTGTTTATAAACTATTCCATCAGAGCTGACATTCCCCTTACATTATGGCCACGGGTATACTTTTTTGTTCACAAAAAAAACATTTAGAATTGAAATATAAATTAAAAGCATAAACTAATACTGAATAAGGAAAAGTGCATTTACTAAAATTACACTTACTAAGTTACACTCTTAGGGGGTTATTTTTTTAAGCTTGGTGAATTATGTTGAATAAATGTAACTAAAAAGTCATTCACGTTTTGTGAATATTTACTATAACAGAACAACATTTATTCAAGTTGAAATACAACTAAGTGCAAAAAGTGAAGGCATACAGTCTCAAACAAAAGTATTGGCACCCTACACAATAGTACCAGAATGCCAACAAAATACAGATTTCTTAAACAAAAATTATACAAATTCCCGTTTCATTTGTTCATTGAGTTTGAGGTAACATTTAATAGGTAATGCGTGCGTCTCGATTGCGACTTTTATAGGCTACTCCCCTAGTCAGTGCTGCCAGATTGGCAGTTCTCTTTCAATTCGAAGACTACCACCAACGAACATTATGTATGGGATATGCCTGCCCATTGGGTAGGTATCACTGAGCTCTCTATATCAGAGCTGCCGATAGCCCATTCCTGGGATGACGCACTCGGTCCCGCCCACCGAGGGATTAAAACTGTCATCCTGAGGAAGCCATTTCTCTTTTTCCTTCAAATTGAGACAATGTATTTCCCTTGCATTTGTACTGAAAGCTGGCTCGCCGCTTTCCTGGAATCAACGACTTTGAAAAGACAGCGATTTTCGCCTTTCTGTCTCTCAGTGGCCCCCTCGCTTGCGTGGTAGGCCACTCTTTGTTATCTGTCTGTCTGTGAGCGACTGTCTGTTCAGTCACCTGCGAGTGGTTGTCTATTTCTTTCTTGAGAGTACACAGTTTCTCCACAGGGCTAGGCCTTGCCGTATCCCCACTGTCGAGTGACTCTTCCCGCCGTGCTCTCCTCTGTGGGGCTAGGACTTGCCCTGCTGTCGAGTAGACCTTGCAGGCTGTATAGGCCCGCCCACCTCGGTGAGTCTGGCCATGTAAACAAACAGTGTGCTCTCCCCTATCTATACTATTCTACCGTAGTTTTTTGCTGTGTGCTTCAACCGCCATCCGCGGCTTTGGCCCTTGTGTCCCCCTGGTGCACGCTATGCGCTGACCAGGTGTGTGTGACCTAAGGCATCGGCTACAGATGTCAGGACTGCCCAGTCCCTGACCACATTCCGGCGCCTCCTTAAGACTCACCTCTTCAAACAGCACCTGTAGAACTCCTCTGTTGTATCCTGGGACACTATCACCCTTTATTTAAATATGCTTTATTTTGCTCTTATCTGCCCCCTATTTTACTACATTTAATCCTGTACTTCAGAATATTGTAATCTGCCAAGTGTTTAACCTGTAGTATTTTGTACTTAATCATATCCTGATGTAACTATCACTATTTAATCATATCCTGATGTAACTTTCACTATTATCTGCTGTATTATTGAACTGTGGTTTGTCACACTTGAAAAAAAAAATTATTGTATTTCTTGCTCTTATTGTATGACTTGTATTGTAACACTTGAATGTATTTGTATTTGCTTGCGATTGTAAGTCGCCCTGGATAAGGGCGTCTGCTAAGAAATAAATAATAATAATAATAATAATACAGGGCACACCAGCAGCAAACAACCGGGTCCACTCGGCAGGCAAAGGGAACACAGGAGACATTTCCAGGGCCAGCGCCCTAGACAGCCACCCCGAACTGCCCCTCCGCAGCCCGAGCAGGGCCCTTGAAGGCTGGCGGTCTCAGACCACCTTTTCGGCACAACAGCTGCAGTACTGGCGCACTTGCACCTCTGCACTGTGCAAAACGGTTACGCTTGGGACCTCCTCCCTTTCGAGGTATCATGAATACTTTCGTGACAGACCCTCTCCAGACCTCGGTACTTCAGAAGGAAGTGGCTGCCTTGCTGTGCAAGCGAGCTATTCGTCTCGTAGACCCCACCTCCCACGGAGAGGGGTACTACTCGAGGTATTTTCTGGTACCCAAAAAAGATGACGGCTTTCACTCCTTCCTAGACCTGAGGCTCCTCAACGGGTTCTTAAAAGAAAGGTTCCAGATACTGACTCACCGTCACATTCTCCAGTCCGTCCCGCCGGGTGACTGGTTCACCACCATGGACTTACGGGACGCGTACTTTCACGTTCCCATTCATCCAGAGCACAGGAAGTATCTATGCTTCTCTTTTAAGGGAAGCGTTTACGAGTTTGCTTTGCTGCCATTCATCCTCTCCCTAGCTCCTTGTACGTTCTCAAAGTGTGTGGACGCTATTGTGGCTCCCCTGCGGCTGCAGGGGATCAGAGTAATAAACTATCTAGATGACTGGTTGATCTGTTGCCAGTCATGAGAGGGAGCAGTGACCCACACGGCGGTCGTGACAGAGCATCTGGCAAGGGCCTCACCATGAACGATGCAAAGAGTCAGCTTACACCGGTTCAGTGCATGACGTACTTGGGGCTCTGGCTGGACTCCAGTACGATGCGTGCATATCTGTCAGACGACAGAGTTGCAGTTATCCAGGGTTGCCTCTCCCTGTTTCAACAGGGATCGCAGGTCACCCTCCTACAAGTGTGGCTCAATGCGTTCCACCTCAACACCAAACGCGACAGACAGGCCTAAGCTGATGGGGGATGACCTCTTACCTGCGCGATGGTGTGTGGATGGGAGTAGTGTTAAACCACCAAGTGGTGACGACAGATGCCTCCAACTTGAGTACGCAGATCCTGGCCGGACCACTGGACATCCGAGCATATAAACATTCTGGAGTTGAAAACGGTCTCCCTCGTTCTCCACCACTTCCTCCCGGTGCTGAAGGGTACACATGTTGATCCGGAAGGACAACACGACAGTGGTGGCATATGTCAACCACCAGGGTGGCCTACGGTCCCCGGGGTTGCATCACATGGCCTTCAAGCTACTGACATGGGCTCAAAGGAACTTGCTGTACCTGCGGGCGACACACATTCCCAGAGTGGTGAACTGTGCAGTGAACCTCCTTTCCAGGGAGGGTCCGCATCCATCGGACTGGCGACTCCACCCTCAGGTAGTGGAGCGCATTTGGGAATGGTTCAGGAAAGCGCAGGTCGATCTCTTCGCCTCGGCAGAGATGACGCATTTCCCCCTCTGGTACTCCATCCACCGCTTAGGCGGTCCACTCGGTGTAGACGCCCTAGCGCACGAATGGCCCAAAGCGTTTTTGTACGTTTTCCCGCCTATACCGCTGCTCCCGGCCTTTCTCGAAAAGGTCCGGTTAGAGGAGGCATGTTCTCCTTGTGGCTCCCAGGTGGCCCAGGAGAATCTGGTTCTCAACCCTGTGCCAGCTGTTACACGGCCAGCCCAGGGAGATCCCACTGCGCATGGATCCCCTCAGTCAGGCAAGAGGCACTCTTTGGGTCTGGCCCCTGAAAGGGACCACTGGTTAGCCCTAGGGCTATCAGACGCAGTTGTGGGTAGTTTGCAGAATGCTAGGTCTTTGTACTCTGTAACAGGGCAAGGAGCCCTGTACAGTGTTTTGTTAATTTATTTTTAGAACGGGGTCCCCCCCTCCGCCCCTGTGTTATTTTGTATTTGTTTTGTATTATGATTAATAAATCATAACAATATTGTATTTATATGATGGCGAAGCACCGTCGGTATTGTTTTTGTATTTATTTATTGTATTTAAATATGACGACGTAGCCGAGGGTTTGTTTTATTATTGTATTGTTTTAATAGCGTGGATGGGAACCCCATCCACAGTAATTAAAAACCTTGTGCAGAAGGTGACCATCTCCCGAGTTAATTAATTGTTTAAATTTGTTGCTAATCGGGAGATGGTCACCTGTATAAAAACCTGCAGCTCTCTGCACTCCGGGTGGGTGTTCAAGAGGAGGAACGAGAGCGAGCGAGAGAGAAAACGAAACTTAAAAAACGTATAGGATCAGTGAAGGCTACTGCCCAGCCTGATCTGTATTGTTTAGTATTTTGTGTTTGTGATTATTTTGTTTAAATATTTATTTTCGCTCTGTGAGAAAGTCTTTTTGTTAAAACCTTTTATTTATTTTTGTATTGAAATAAACGGCGCGCAGCATCTCTTTTTGAACAGCAGTACTGATTGTGTTTTGCTTCCTGACTCTGGCCTGACGTCACCACTCGTCCATCCCTGTCACATACACCTACACCCCAATCTCTTGCCCTATGGCAGTTATCTTACAGTTTCTGCAAGAACTGCTTGATGCTGGTAGGTCACCTTCCACTTTGAAGGTGTATTTAGTGGCTATTTCTGCATGCCATGCCCCCATAGATTCAATGTCTCCGGGTGTGCATTTTTTGGCTACCCAATTTCTTAAAGGCGCTCAGCGATTACACCCTCCCAGGAGGACTGTTCTCCACGAATGGAGCCTTAATATTGTACTGGAGGCTCTCACGAAGACCCCGTTTGAGCCCATACACTCCATAGAGGTAGAAGTACCTGTCTATGAATACAACCTTCCTCGTGGCTATCACCTCCGCTAAGCGGGTCAGTGAGCTGCAGGCACTGTCTGTGCACAGTTCCTGTATGCATATTTGGGAGGATGGCAGCAGGGTGTCTCTGCGCACCAACCCTGCTTTCCACCCCAAGGTGATCACAGCCTTCCACATTAATCAGTCTGTGGAACTGAAGTCCTTCCATCCACCCCTGTTTGCTTCAGCAGAGGATAAGAGATTGAATTTCCTCTGCCCAGTGTGGGCATTGAGATGCTACGTAGATAGGATAAGAGCTGTGTGTCAGTCTGACTAGCTCTTTGTCTGTCATGGGACATGGACCCTAGGACAGCCCCTCTCAAAGCAGCGTCTGTCACATTGGATTGTGGACACAGTCTCGACTGCGTATGATGGTGCTGGCTTGCCCCAACCTGGGAGAGTAGCCGCACACTCAACTAGAGGGTTGGCTACATCTTGGACTCTCTTCAGAGGGGCCTCGATGTCCGATATTTGTACTGCGGTTAGCTGGGCTACGCTGGATACTTTCTCCAGGTTCTACACCCTTAATGTGATAGATCCTGCCCTGCCTTCATTAGGCATGAGGGTCCTTGAGAGTGTAAGCTCACACTGCTAACCATTGGGTTATGCGGTTCTGATGCATCCCTCATATGCTGCCGTTCCTTCTCCCTCGCGACGGCTCTGGTATACATTATCTCATACATAATGTTGTTGGTGGTCGCCTTCGAATTGAAAAGGAACATTAGGTTACTTACCGTAACCCTGGTTCCGTGAAAGAGAAGACGACCACCAACAGCGAGGTCGCATCGGTCGCCCTCACGGGTTCAATGGAAAAAGAGGAATGGCTTCTTCAGGGACAGTTTTAATCCCTCGGTGGGTGGGACCGAGTGCATCATCCCAGGAAAGGGACTATCGGCAGCTCTGGTACAGAGAGCTCAGCAATTACCTACCTAATGGGCAGGCATATCCCATACATAATGTCATTGGTGGTCGTCTACTCTTTCAGGGAACCAGGGTTACGGTAAGTAACCTAACGTTCTCTCATTCCACCCTTCGAGGACCTCTGCTGGTGAAACCTGGAATCGCACTTTCGTTTGTAGTCGTTAATAAAACACTTCCACAAGTACTGTTCTCTGCGTTGTCTCCTTCTTAAATAACCTTTGCTTGTGTGGTTATCAGAGTCACAGGTAGATACAATGCTTTTCTATCCAGCTGTACTCTTCTTAAGCCTGTCCTTCGGTTTATTAGTTCACAGTCTTTGCATTACAAACTGTTATCACTCGTTTCCTCTGATGCAGGTACACACACACAAGAAAGCCCTCCCTGAGCCTTCTTTTAATAAGTGCAGGTACTTTTGACCAGCTGCTTAGTCCCTGTATCAATCCCCACATAGGATTTACAAACAGGTTATGTGTACTCACGGTCCTGCTTCGTAGACTTCAGAGTCCTGACAGGTGCGTGGATACTCAATGGTCAGAGTCCTAACAGGTGCGTGGATACGCCATGGTCAGAGTCCTGACAGGTGCGTGGATACGCCATGGTCAGAGTCATGACAGGTGCATGGATACACCATGGTCAGGTGCATGGATACGCCATGGCGTTTTCTGCAGTTGTTGCCGCACTGTTGTCAATCTTCCAGTGAAACTCTGCAGTCTATGGAGTGAGATTACTGTCAAAAATACGAGTGCAGAAACACAATTTGTAACTGTAAAATGCAAAAAATACAGCCTCTCAAAAAGAATTTCACTTGCAGTTTTATTTTACCCTTACGGTTCTATTGTGTATGCACTCGATTCTCTTTCTATGCTTACAAATCTTTTCTCTGCTCGCTCTCGAATTTAGAAAATAGTTTCTCGCTGAAAAAATCCACAAATGTGTAGCTCAGGCAGGCTAGATGATCGGCATGATCGATGAGCATTTCAACTCAAACATGGCAGAAAACCAAATCCCAGCCGCTTCACAGCCTGAGGCACAATTGGATTCGGTCATTTTATATAGTTTATGTGTTCCGTAAGTGCGCATAAGGGCATTTTATTTTAGTTTTGACACTTGTACATACCTAGGTGCAAAAAGTTAAGTAATTACTGATCAATTACCTGCATGCAAAAAGTGGGGTAAGGTCTGTGCTAGTGGTACTGCGCTCCAAAAAAACTGCCGGTATTTCAGTGTAGTGGTAAACATTTTACCAAACTGAATTTTTTAACACTGTTGAAGTGATTTACAAACATAATCCTCTAAATAACGAAAATCGGTGAGCACACATTCACCCTTAAATCCTTCGATACAATCAATCAATTTAGGATTCAATCAGTGAAAAGAAAATGTCTAATAGACAGGAAGTAACAGGTAGATGGCATTCCTCCCAGGGAAAACAAAGATCCACTATCATCAACAAAAGTGATGAACTGATGTAACTGTTTGCTAATGACTGGTATATTCCTTGTTTTTACTAACGACAGGAACCCGCTGAAAACAAGCTCTTTTTTTGCATGTGTCAGGCTCTGGGGTAACATTTATTTAAAAAGTGAAGTTGTATATTTGACTTCTAACCATTAATCCTGTATAAATATGTTTCTAAAATATGCTATCATTCCCACCATTCCTTATTATTCATTGCGCACCTTTCCCCCCATCCCCACTAGTGCAATGAATCACAAAATATGTAAGTCAGATGTTGTTTATCTCAGGTGTAATAAGAGGACACATGTCGATTTAAATAGTTTGATCAGTCTTATCAATTATTCATCAAAATCTGGTCAACCTAATTCATGTATACTGCAGCCCCATCAGAAAGTGTCCGCAATGCCAAATGTGTGCAATCAATTTCCACCAACACTGATGGAAATCCACGTATGTTTTAAAACGCAACTTTCTTTTTACGTTGCTGTTGCTAAAGTTTATATAATTGCTTGCCTTACGAACTAACACATTTTTACCTAATGCAGGACACGGGACATGACTGGCTGGGTGACCCCAAATCTGTTTCCTTCAGCTCTTTGAAAAGACCCTGTTGCATAAAACCACAATGCCATTAATATGTTCATGTGCACAGGTAATGCATGGCTTCTGGCTGTCAGGCTTTCCAAGTCATTCTTTAGTACCTCACACAAATCTAATATTGCTGAATGCTCTGATCTGAACCGCTGTATGATGTCCTTGTCAGACAGGTTGAATACATTTATGTGTGACCTATAAACTCTAGCTCGCAAATGTCGTCTGACATTTTATTGTTGTTCACAGTGCAGTGCTGCGGGCTCCTAGTGTAAAGGCTGAACTCGATGCTCCTCATTTATAAGGACAAAGCCGGTAAACTTTTGACCCATCAACTCCATTAGTCCACAGCTTCCCGTACTATCAGTGAAGTTTGTACTGAATCAGGCACACTTACTGTCACTCGACGGGAGATCAACAATCAGTTTACAAAATTGTACTTGTCTTTTTATACTTCTGATTGTCCCAAGAATGATACTCTAATTAATGCTTTTTAAAAAAATGATCCCCAGTGTTTATCCATAGTCCAAAGCTAGCTTGGAAGAACCGCTCACCAATGATGAAATTGCTTCTGCAATAGGACTAATGCAAAGTGGTACATCACCGGAACCGGATGGATTTCCCATAGAGCTTTATAAAAAAAATCATTTTTCAACTCTCTTCTTAAGCTCTATGTTTGCTGAATCTTTCTCCAATTCAGATTCACCTCCTACACTGTATAAAGCTTCAATATCACTACTTCTAAAGAAAAATAAGGACCACCATGACTGTGGCTCTTATCGCCCCATTTCCCTCCTTAATGCTGATGTTAAAGCACTTGCCAAGGTTTTAGCTCGACGCGTCAAATCAGTTCTCCCCTCCATAATCTCTCTAGACCAAACAGGCTTTGTTCAGGATAGACAGTCATACTTTAACCTTAGGCATCCCTTTAATATTTTATAATCCCCCTCAGACTCGTCTGTGCTTGAGATCCTTCTCTCTCTTGATGCAGAGAAGGCGTTCGATTGTGTTGAGTGGGATTATCTTTTTATGACCTTGCAGAAATTTGGTTTTAGTCCCAATATTATTAACTGGATAAAACTACTGTATGTATCTCTTCTTGTCTCAATACGTACCAGTAACACACATTCAGAATATTTTCCTCTCCATCGTGGAACCAGGCAGGGGTGCCCTCATTCTCCACTTTCATTTGCCATCGCAATTGAACCTCTGTCTATTGCACTGAGCAGCAACCATGGCATACAGGGTGTAGTCAGAGAGGGGCGGACACAGAAGGTCTCTTTGCATGCTGATGACCTTCTTTTGTACATTTCTGATCCTGCTTCCTCACAAGCACTTTCAACCCTCAGACTATAAAATTCTCAGGCTATAAAATTAATTTACACAAAACCAAACCTTTCCCTATCAACTTGGCTGCTAGACATTATAACTTTAATAATTGTCCTTTTAAAATCACCCACAATAAGTTTACCTACCTTAACTGTGACTCATTCTAGTTTGTAAACTTTCTTCTTAATAATCTTTTTAGTGCTAACTTTAACCCCCTTTTAGAACGTACTAAACAAGACTTCAACTGTTGGTCATCCTTACCTATTTCACTTATTGGCAGAATAAAAATGAATATTCTTTCCAAGTTTTCCTCTTCCAATGTATTCCTATTTTTATTCCAAAATCTTTTTTCCATATCCTTAACCATTCAATCTCTTCATTTATTTGGAATAATAAGATGCCCCGTATTCGCAGAGAATCCTTGCAGAGATTAAAACCTACAGGCGGATTGGCTCTTCCAAATTGTGCTATATAAATACATGTTTTGTATTTGATTTCGTATATGTGTGAAAACCTTCAAATTAATAAACAGAATTTAAAAAAATACAAAACTAAAAACACTACTACCCCTACCTCTGTGATCACTGGTTTATGCGCCACACTGACCATGCCGCCCTGCAGTGGTTGCTGCGCTTCAGGGAGCCCGGGGCAGGTAGCTCGCTGGCTGGAGATGCTCCAATCCTATGAGCTAGACATCCAGCATCGACCCGGGGAGAAGCACGGCAACGCCCTGTCCAGGAAATCGTGCAGTGTGGTGGGGTGCCGCTACTGCGACAGGCAAGAAGCACGGGAGAGAGAGGCATTGGGAGAAGACAGGGACGCAGTGACCGTAAAGGAGGTGCAGCCCCTGCCGACTGTGGAGTGGTGAGAGCGGCAATGACAGGACCCAGAGCTCGGTCTGCTCATCAGGTGGAAAGAGGAGGACCGCCGGCCCGACTGGGCTGAAGTAGCCCCACTCTCCCAGGTTATAAAAGGACTGTGGTCACAGTGGACTGCCTTGGAACTAAAGGAAGGCGTCCTGCATCACCGATGGCAAGTTCCAGCCACCGGCGAATCCTGCCTGCAGCTGGTGGTGCCTGCAACACAATGCGCTGTAGGGCACTTCGGCATCAAAAAGACGCTGGCACGCCTCCGCGACCAGTACTGCTGGGGATGCTGCCACAGGGACGTGGAGACCCATTGCCAGCGGTGTGATGACTACACCACTAAGAAAGGTCCCTGCGAGCAGTAACACGCCCCCTCTGCAGCAGTACCAGGTCGGTAATCCAGTGGAGAGGGTTGCCATTGATGTGATGGGCCCTTTCACACCTCCAAGAGCAGGAACCGGTTTGTTTTGGCAAGTGGCCAGAGGCCTACGCGCTGCCAAATCAAGAGGCACAGACCGTGGCGGACGCACTGGATTTATTATTTTTTTTAATTACAGTTCACATCTTAACCTAGACTATATTTGGGCTTTATTGGCTATTTTGATTGGATCGCCAATAATACTTCCACCAATCAGAGGGTTGCATACAGTACTCGTAATGATCCCGCCCTCTGTCAGACTGGCATACAGAACAGATTAAAGAAGCGCTGGACAAGAGAAATAATGTGTCTGATATCAAAGTGGATATGAGAATGGCAGTGACGAAGCCAATTTGTTTGAAAAAGTAGCCCAGACATTTCCATCAATGGATTTAAAAAATGTGGAATTGATGATGCAATCAGAAACCCAGAGTCATTGTAAACTGCCTGCTACTGTGGTAGGACTGTTCCTTTTTATGTTAAGCATTTTTTTAGTTTTTTTCAAGGGTTTAATTAACAGCCAAAATTGTTTGTGTCAGACTTGTTGAAAGTCTGTAATAAAATGGTTGATTGTTATTGTCGATACGTTGTAGATATGACTATTAGTGCATGCATCATGCAGGTATCACAAAGTCCAGAAACAAAACAAAACGTTTTGCACCGTATAAAACTGAACTGATTTTGCCAGTGCTTGCTAGTCTATTAACCAGTTTGAAATGATTTCCAAGCAAATAAAAGTGCACCAGCGACCCCTGTAGTCTGGCCGAGCGCCTGCGGGCTTGCCTGTAAGATGCTCAGAGCTGCGTTGTCCTCCAACGCTGTAGCTCTGGGTAGTTGCATGGTGAGTCTGTGTGAAAAAAAGCAGTCAGCTGACGGCACATGCTTCAGAGGACAGCATGTGCTTGTCTTCGCCGCTCCCAAGTCAGCGTGGGGGTGGTAGCGGTGAGCTGAGCTAAACAAAAACAATTGGACACTATTAAATTGGGGAGAAAATAACAAAAAAAAGAATTGGCAACTACTAAATTAAAAAAATTAAAAATGTGATGCTGACACCTCCAGGCATGTCAGAGTTTGTAGATGGCGCTGTGTGTCTGACTGTTGCATTTTAAGGTTGCATATTTTTGGTCCGCTGCCATCCGGTAATGTTTGTTGTTTATCAGCTTACTACATGGTGTGCACGTTAGTAAGCATACGTCACAATCGGTAAACTGTAATTTGCAGTGTTAAGTTTGGTCTTATTAGGATGGATCGGTGGCTAGTTCATACAAAAAAACCCTGTGTGTGTGTGTGTGTGTGTGTGTGTGTGTGTGTGTGTGTGTGTGTGTGTGTGTGTGTGTGTGTGTGTGTGTGTGTGTGTGTGTGTGTGTGTGTGTTGGGGGGACGTCAAGTGCATAGTTCACAGTTAAACCACAGCAATGAATAAATTAATAGTGTAAGTAATCACACAGAGAAAATTATATGAATCACATTCGTATATTTCAAAGTAATGCAAAATTCTGCACAATAAAGGAATATGCAGCTCCAGGATCGGATCAACATTATGGATCAGGGTAGAACAACACCTTCTCATGATCCGGCTTCAGTGAGACCGGATCCGATCCCAGTTTTTTTTAAATCTCATTAGTACAACCGGCCCTCCTGCAATGTGAGAGGGACATTTCCCTATCATTGAAAAAGTAAGAGGGACATGTCCCCCACGCCCCCCGTGTAAATTACACCTATTTGTCTTTCAATACAATGTTTATTCTAGTTTCAGATTATCTGCAACCTGTAACAGGAGCTGTAAAGGTGCATACATCTGAGTAAGTTTGAGAGACACAGTTGGCTGTGTTGCCCATAGCAACAAGGTTTCAAACAGTTCAAAGAAAAGTTCAACAGAAACTGCAGCTCCTGTGACAAGCAGCTTCACTAGCAAGACAGACGGCACTTTTACCCACAGGGGATACAAGCAGTATTCCTAGGGACAGGTAAGAGACATTTTAATGCTCTAGGTATACATTTTTCTTTCAATGTAGTTGAAAATATTATAGAAAATTTGGGTTTCAGCATTTTGAACAATAGTGACGTATAATCCTTTTGTGCCTTCTCTAAATTAAGCAGCAATTAGTACTATATTAAAACAACCAATAACAAGTTTGGGGTTGATTTTACTTACTACTATTTCTATTTGCATTTCTTCTAATATTTTTCAGCAAATTCTGTCAAACATTAGTTCTGAAAACTGTCTGCAACCAGCACACCCTGTATTTTGAATAATGATATGTAGAAAGCTTGTGTAAATGCCACACAGACATAGTGCAGTCTGCTTTAAAGTATAAGTATAGAGGAAGTAGTTAAAAAAAAAAAAAAAAAAACACAGGAAATTCGTTGAAAATCAATTGCAGATAGAACTATTTACCACTAGAAAAAATAGAACTATTTACCACTGATAACTAATAATAGATAGTTTGATTGGCTTGACGGTTTATTATACGACATGTTGCCTTTTATAGAGAGTGGTGAAAAATCAGAATCACTTCAGGCATTACATTTAAATTAAAGTGCCTTATAATGAATCAGTTTCAAATAAAATACTTATTTTCTGTTTCTGTAATTTCTTTTAGTTATAGGCTTAAAAGAAAGCGGTTGTAGACCTGTCACTATAGCTTTCCACTCATATTGTCTAATTTCTATACTGTGAATAACATGTGTTTAGTGTTCCAGTATCAGGCACTGGACTGACTCCCATACGAACTATATTCACAATATAGAAATTACACAAGATCAGTGAAATACTAAACACTACACCCCTGTAGAGCTATGGTGGGACGGGGAGCGAGGGGGTTGGGGGGTTGGGGGGGGGGGGGGGGGGGGGAGGCAGAGGATCTGTGTGTTTATGCACTTCATTCTCCGTCTCCCTCTCCTCATCAGCAGGTAATTAGATGCGGGCTCCAAGGGCTTACAGTGACAAAGCAACACAACCCCTCATTTAAAATAAAGGAATGCAACCTGAGAGCACACAGGGTGTCCGTGTCAGAGAGAGGGAGAGTTAGATGCCAAGTGTACAGTATGTGAATGTTTTTGTGTGTTCTGGTGAAGTCCATTTATCCTGTATTGTAGATTCACTTCCTGTGCAGCAGGTATTAAGACCCCAGCTGAACCTTAAACTCGCCTGCTGTGCTGCACATCGGACTTTGTGACTTTAGACTATATCTGCGGCACAAGAATTTAATTTTAGGGTGGCGGCAAGAAGTCTATGTCAATTCCTTTCTTTATGCATAACTATTAACCACTCAATAACAACACATTTAGAAATACTAAAAGAAACTAAAATTCAATGACAAAAATTGAAAAATACATTTTAGTTTAGTACTCCTTAATTTCTTTCATTGAAACTTTTGTCTAATTTGAATATTGACTTTATATTTAACACTAATTTATATCCTATGATTAAGCGTTCAAAAATTATAAGGGACTTGCGTTAGACTAATGAGATGTGTGTGTGTGTGTGTGTGTGTGTGTGTGTGTGTGTGAGTGTGAGTGTGAGTGAAGAGTGGGCAGAAGATATTGGCAAACAAGCCCCTTTCAAACACTTTCCCCCAATTGTGGTCCTGTGTGGGCAGTTTGAAAATAAACAAAGTTGGTAAATTTCCTTGATCCATATCTTCTCCCATTTCTTTTAGACAGAGCCTTGTCACTAGATGGCTCTGTTACTCTATATTTGACATAGTAACAGATCTCAATACACATACATTCTTTGAAGTGCAGTCCAACGAGATACTGATTGTCTACTCAGTCTGTTTACTCAAAATAATAAAACTAGCTTGTGCTCACAGCTGGGACTCCAATCAAGATAACAGATTTTCCTTTGAGGCTTGGCTGAGTCATGGGGGTCCTTTTAATCAATTGTCCTTTTGCTAAAAATGGAGACCCTCCAAGAGACAGGCAGCCTGGCCTGAAAGCAGGCCTCCAAAAAAAGTTATTGTATTTCTTGCTCTTATTGTATTACTTGTACTGTAACACTTGAAATGTATTTGCTTACGATTGTAAGTCGCCCTGGATAAGGGCGTCTGCTAAGAAATAAATAATAATAATAATAACCTTCCCAAATTAATCAGAAAAGATTCCAGCCAGATCTGGTCAAATCCTTATATGATCTGTACAATACATTTAATCAGTAATAAATGGTATACCATTTATACTGCACACATAGAATGGTTTGTAAACATGAGGTAAAAACATTTTGCTAGGATAATTATTTTAATAATAGAGACAATTGGCTTTAAGATACTAGGCCATATTCACAAAGCTCTGAGTTATGCAAAACATAATGCCCCATTGATTAGCTTCTTATTCATTGTCTGTCCCCCACTTACAAACATTTTTATTGAGGTAGATGGACATCAAAAATATTGTACAAAAACACTTAAATGCCTAATTATTAATAATGTTATAATTACCATATTACTTTGAATTACCGCCACCCTTGAATAAGCACTGCACTCAGATATCAGATTGTGATAGACGCCGCCCTCAAATAAACACCACTCTCAATAATGAAACATGTACAGTTTTTTCCCTACCCCAGCTCAAATAAAAGCAGCACTTAATAAAGAAATGCATACAGTATGGCAAAACATTACAAATAGAAGCAAAATTAATTGAATAAACTTGAATAATATGTATTTAAAAGAATACAATTACACGCTGGAGCATACCGGTATTTCAGTGCTTAATTTGTGCCGGACCTCTGGGCACATGCATGCTGGAACTTAGCATTTTCAGTCAGGCATAACATAAACTAAACTGATTTCCATTACACGAGAGTAGATGTTAAAACTTCATGCTGATTTGAACTCGGCTCTCGCCAAGATAAGCACCAACTAAGACATAGCTTTACAGTAAACTAATGTGATCCATATGTGTCTCCATCCATTTACGTTTCCTTCCATATGATGATGTAGATATCCTTCTGTCTGGTGTTAATGGCTGAAGTGTAATGCTGGCTCCAGGGATCAGCTTATTTTGCCTCCCTGGTGCATCAGCACACACGCGGCTGCGATGCTGGCTCCAGGGATCAACCAAAGTGCGGCCTCCCCAGCGCATCAGCATGACAACCGTCTGGATTGAGCTAAGTAGGGTACATCTCTGGGGTCTTCAAGTGGGCACCTTCCATCCTCAGTGTTTCGTCGACTAGCCCACGACACCTCAAGAGGGCTCGACGGTGATTCTGGCGTCCCAGCATCACCCCCCTCCGTCCCCCACTCAACTCAGCCCAGCTTACTTACCTGTACATCAGCGTTTCTTTCTTTCTATTGTGCTTGAGATCCCCAGCCAGAATCTTTCCGTCTCAACCACAGCCAGTTGCTGCTCCTCTCTGCTGCTTCAGATAAGTTCTTCACTGTGCGACACAACTCTTGGCCACTGAATCCGACGTCTCTGAGAAACCGGGTTGTAGAGTGTGCCACAAATCCTTGACAACCCACTTCCACTGGGTAAACCCGAACTCTCCATCCTCGCTGTTCCGCTTCAGTGGCTAGTTGAGCATACCGCAGTCTCTTCCTCTCATACGCCTCATCTACAGCATCCTCCCATGGCACTGTTAACTCTACCAGGTGAACAAGGCGTGCTGATCCAGACCACAAGACAATATCTGGTCGAAGGTTAGTGGTGGCAATCTCAGGTGGAAAAATAAGCCGTTGACCAACATCTGCCAGCATTTTCCAGTCTCTAGCAGCTTCCAGTTGTCCTGGGCGAGGATTGGTTTTAACACCTTTTCTTGGTGGTTGCTCTCCTGGGCGGAGGAATGTTGTCTTTTGTGTGTAATGTTTTGATGGAACAGGTGACAACTTATTGGTCATGTTACGCTTGTCTTCCAATGCTAAGGCCAAACATCGCAGCACCTGGTCATGGCGCCAAGTAAACCGTCCTTGGCTAAGATCCACCTTACATCCTGTCAAAATGTGCCTTAATGTTGCAGGTGATGAACACAAAGGACATGAGGGATCCTCTCCTACCCAGAGGTTTAGGTTCTGTGGAGATGGGAGAACATCATATGTTGACCTGATGAGGAAACTGATCCTGCTCTGTTCCATTGACCATAGGTCTTGCCAGCCAATCTTGCGTTGTTCCACACTCTCCCATCTCATCCATTCTCCCTGCTTGGCCTGGGAAATGGCCTTTATACACCTCATCCTCTCCTCCTGCTTTTGCACCTTGTTGACTACCAGCTTCCTCCTTTGAGCTGGGGCTGTCTTGTGCCATGTAGGAGGAGTTGAACTGAAACCAAGACCCCCTCTTCCATGCTGAACTTGCCCCATGATATCACCAATTCGAAGGGCAGCCTTTGCATCTTCCACAGCTTTCTTTGCCGCCCACTTTCTTCCAGTTTTCAACACAGGTGCTGCCTCCCTTACGCATTTATCGCGTGACTCTACTAATGTCATTTCCAGTCTGACCTTGGCGCACTTAAACTCCTCAGTTAGAGCAGAGACTGGTAGCTGCAGTATTCCTTTACCATAAAGTCCCACTCTGCTGAGGCAGCGTGGAACTCCCAACCATTTCCTGATGTATGAACTGATTAAAGCTTCCAGCTTCTCTACTGTTGTCAAAGAAACCTCGTACACAGTCAGTGGCCACAGCAACCTCGGCAGTAGACCAAACTGAAAGCACCAGAGTTTTAGTTTACCTGGTAGAGCGCAGCTGTCTAAAAACTAAAACTATGTACCGTTTTTGGTACTAGGCAGCTGAGTGACTTGGAAGGAGGTGTGTTGTCTGCGGCTGCTTGTACTGCACGCAGTAATAACAGGAGACACGTCTCTCAACACAGGCAAAGACAAGCGAGCCAGTCCAGGTAACGGTGTATGGGTTTGTAGCTGGAGAATATATATATATATATATAATATATATTTTTTTTGTCTTGCAGTTGCTTTTGTATTACTAGTACAGTACCCTTTCAAATAAACCTATTATGCTGAATGTGCAGTTTTTAAGAACGGTATTGTTGTCACTGCTTGCATCCTGGCACCTCTCTGATACTGGTGTAGGAGTAAATACAGCAGCACTAAAATAAATATATATGTTTAGGAATTAAAAGTAATACATTTTAGTTGCAATGCAGGAGCTGTATGATTATTATTTAAGTTTCTTAAATGCATTTCTGTTTTGGTTGTATGCACGGTATTTTGGTTAATAAGAGACACCGCAGAATCCTAATCCAGACAAGAAGTTCGGAGAGTGGGGGGTGTTGTGTTTTGGAGTGTCAATGGGGAGCAGAAGCTAGTGTAGCTCTCGCTGTGGCGTTCCTGTTTAGGGGAGAGCCACGGGATCAACTCATCTTCCTCACAGAAGCCCTGCCTGGACCAGGAGACCGGGAGTGTCTAGATGTCTTGCTGGCTGAAGAGAAAGAAACGCACCGTATATTAAAGGTTCAGCCCTGTGACTCTTAGAAACTGCTGAAAAGAAAGGGAAAATAAACTAATGGTGTTATTATTTCCCTCTACATGCTGCACTGGTATGTGTCCTCGCCTAGTCAAACACTGATCTGACCTGCAAACTCAACAGCTTTCAGTTTAAAGTTGTAGGACTTCTTCGCCATCCTGATCAAGTTGTATCCGCAGAAATAAACTTAAATATATATGCCCCCCTCAAATACCGTAAAAAAAGCAATACAAAATGGTGCCTTTCGAAAACCATAGTACCTCCAATTACTGCTGCCTTTAAATAAGAGCCACAGCTGTTTTTAGCAATTTGTCAGCGTCTTTTCAAGAGTAGAAAATGAGTTCACAAGTGTTTTATTATATTATATTTATAAAATCACTTTAGCATGATATGTAAGTATCACTTTATTAATATATGCAGTAAATGTACAAAGTCATAATACAATCTTATAGCCCAAGACCATAACCAGGTCTCTAAAACATTATTACTATAGTTTAATTGCAGTAAAGTGTCCATTGTCAGATCAAATCTGAGCTACCAGAGAGAGGCAGTAACAATAAAACTAAACGTGTTTGCAAATAAACTAATCAAACAAGTCGATTAAAACTTGTCTATAGGCAGCAGTGTGGAGTAGTGGTTAGGGCTCTGGGCTCTGGACTCTGGCCCAGAGGGTCGTGGGTTCAATCCCAAGTGGGGACACTGCTGCTGTACCCTTGAGCAAGGTACTTTACTTAGATTGCTCCAGTAAAAACCCAGCTGCATAAATGGGTAATTGTATGTAAAAATAATGTGATATCTTGTAACAATTGTAAGTCGCCCTGGACAAGGGCGTCTGCTAAGAAATAAATAATAATAATAATAATGCAATGTTTCTGGTACTTTTCCGGTTCAGAGTCTCTCTTTATAATATGGTAGGACTATGTACTCTGAACTAGACGTTTTGGTGAAAATATACCTCAGTTGTTTCTATCAATGAAACTCTCCCTTCTTATGATTCATTGCTCCTTTGTGACCTGGTGAACTGTGTATAGTTAAATAGTTTATAGTTAATTAAAAGTCCTCTTCTTGCGTAGACACAGTGGATGGCACCTTCAATATGGTTAGGAATGTTTTTGTTCCAAAGCAGCAGTGCAAAGTGAGAGGGACTTTATAAACATCCTGTATTATGCTGTTGACGGCCTATTAGATAATATTTTACTCATGGGTTTAAAAATATATATTTAATATCCTGACATCACTTACTTATTTATGAACCCCAGGTCTGTAATACTGATTTGTCTCTCTCTATTTCTTAGGGCAGCAAGGATAGACAAGGGCTGGAGTGGAGCCTCTCAAAGTGTTAAGGGTACACACAGATATTTCAGATGAAAATTGATGAAGGGGGGACATCCTGTCCCAAAGGGGGGCTTCAGTTGCTGTCTGAACTGGAGCAGGGTCAGCGGGAGTTGGAGAACTTGCGGGAACAGCAGAGCTCGGAGCTGGAGCACATCTCCAAGTCTTTTGAGCGTTCTTTGCTGGCAGCCCTGCAACAAGAACGGAGTGTGATGGATAAAGTTGAGCAGGATCACCGGGAGACAAGGAGGCGACTGGAGCAGCTTCAGAGGGAGAATGAGGCAGCGCTGAAGGTCAGCCTGGCCAGGATTGAGGAGAGGCTACAGGGCCTTGTCCGGATACATGCCCAGATCCAACGAGGAGAGATGGAAAAAGATGGACAGGGCCACTGGCCTGAGCACAATCTTTGCGAAAAGATAACAGAGCTGCTGCCGCAGGTCCTATCTCTCACTGTAAAACGGGTTAGCTTCCACCCAAACCCTGAACCCCCTCCTCCACTTGGGGAGATCCGAGTCCAGACACAGACACTCCACTTCCCCATAGCCTTTTCTGAGGGGCAGCAGAATAGACACAGGGGTGCCTGTGCCTGGTACTCCAGGCAGGGGAATGGAGGACAGAACCCAACAGACATCAATGTTGATCCCCAGCACAGAATCCCTCTCAGGGGGGAGAGAGCAGGAAAGAGCAGCCCCGATCTGGGAGGCAGCCAGGCCTCAGGGCAGGATCCAGAGACAACAGAGGAAGGCTCTGGGAGTGTTCGGTTAGTGAGGAAGATCTGTATCTCTCCAAGGGATGCCTCTGAGGAAACAAATCCACAAATATGTCATACAGATATAAGAACAATCTCACTGGAGACGAGAAAAAAGTCAGGGGTGATTGGTCCCCAGGGGAATACCTCTCTCTTAAGGGGTGTACCAACTTCTGAAGAGGGTGGCAGGAAGGTGGCATCAAATCAAGGTTTGAACACAGTCAAAAAGGCCCAGAATGGGGAGTCTAGTGGGTCCCAGACACCACCCCCTGGGGTTTCAGCCTTATATCTATCCTCCCTGTCTCACTCTCCTGCCATTGATTCATCTGCAAGCAAACCTGGAACAGGGAAATTTGCAAGGGAGGGAGGAGGGATAGAGGAAAGTGATGGGTGGAGGTTACCTGGCTTAAATTTGGGGGGTGACTTGTTTCAGGCAACTCCCACCTTCTTTAGTGATGGTGAGTCAGATCAGGAATGTGTGGCAGAAACTCGGGAGGAGCAGAGGAGTGCTAGGGGGAATGAGGGTGGAGGCAGCCCCCCCTCATGCAGGGCACAGGTCATAATGTCGAGCCGCCTGCCTTCTGCCCGTCACGAGGGGGCAGTAGAGTGGGCAGCATACCGGGGGTCTGCAGATTCTGTGGTCAGTGGGGTGAATCCAAAGCAGGGCTACTCAACAGGGAGACACAACAGCGCTCCAAACTCCCAGTATAGCCAGCATAGTGAGCAATCACGGCCCAGGGAGTACAAATCCAACAAAGCTGATACTAGACCTAAGCAGATGGAAAGTATATCCAGCCAGAGAGAAAGTAGATCTGGTCAGGTAGACATTAGATCTCATTCTGAGAACTCTAGATGCATCGGGAGAGGCTCCAAGCACAACTCTGGAGGGACACAGACAACCCAAGCTGGGATTTGGGACAATCCGATTAGTTGGAGTTGTCTGGATCTGTCCCCGAATTGTAGGCCCCCTCAGATATCCCCTGAGGACCCTTTAGATAGACTTGGAGAGACAGGAAGGACCCCATCCCCAGCAGACAGCATTGATTCCTCATATACCTTTATAGTCAACTCCCCCAGGGATCACAATATCTCTCCCTGGAGCATGGGACGGGGACTGCACCTCTCCAAATCCACAGTTGACCTGTCTAGGGGGGGCCCTCCTCTAATTGAGACATCAGGGGAAGGAAGGGGGAGAAAGAGAGAAGTCATCAGAGGAGAAAGTAGAGAGCATTCAAGACTAGGAAAAGTTTTAAGAAGGCATGTACCTAGCACCCCTCCACCTTCCAGTCGGGGAGCGAATGGAGCACAGCCTGAATGGGCCTCCAAACGCTCCACTGTTCCTGCACTAAAGAGTAAGAACCTGCCCCCTACTTGTAATGTACATTATACTCCCCGTCTTGTTTCAAGATCAATCTCCATGTCTTCTATTGAAGTTCCAGCAGCCCAGTCAGAGCAGAAGAGCATAAGGTTGAGAACATCCCAGTTAATCAGCGAGCAGCAGAGCAGATTGGGAGTGGGAGGTAAAGGGGGGAGAGTGGGACTGGCTAAACCGAGAATCAAAGAGGAAAAGTGGGATTTGGTGGAGCAGAGAGATGGGGAGGGGAAAGGACATCTTATCAGACAGTTTGGAAAACTTGGTTCAGGCCGTGCAGAGTTCAGTCTACCAAGTGGTGTTCACACAACGCCACAGGGGCAGCTCTACCTCGTGGATTGTGGGAATGCACGGCTGCAAGTGACTGACACACGTGGTAATGTCCTGCAGCAGGTATATGCCCAGGGGAACGAAGGGTTCACAAGTTGCAACCGCCGCTGCCGAAATTACTTTGATGTGGCCGTGAATGGAAAGGGCCTGATTGCTTTAAGCTGTGCTGCAGAGCGTGCGCTGCTGATATTCAGCCGCCATGGGCGCCAGCTACAGGTGTTTGGGGGTGGGGGGGACGAATTTGAGGCACCAAGAGGCGTGACAGTAAATAACCGTGATGAGTTCTTGGTAGCTGACACTCGACGTGGAACACTCACCTCCCTCAGGCTTGAACCGTCCTCTGGGCGCAGGCTCGAGCGCACTGTGGTCCCTGGCTTCAGCAAGCCTTATCTGGTGGGCACCAGTCTGTACACAGGGCTAGTAGCCGTCTCAGAGAGGGGTAGTGAGGCTGGGGGAGAGGCATGTGTAAAGGTACTGGGCCCTGATTGGAGCATAATTAGGGTCCTGGGGTTAAATCCGAGTCTGGGCCCTGTGCTTTCCTGCCCCTGGGGGGTGTGCATCAACAGGGAAGGGGATGTGCTGGTGGCAGATTGGGGTAAAGAGCATAGAGTGTTGCTTTATCCCACCCAGGGAAAAGGGTGGACGATAGTAAGAGAGGGGTTGAGCAGCCCCAGAGGGATCACCATCCTGCCAGAAGGACATCTAGTGGTGGCAGACAGCATGCACAACTGCATCAAGATTTTCCAATATAAATAAAATAACTATAATAAATTGACAGCCTTTTTAAGAAGTTGAAGATATCTAGTGTCCTCTATCAGAGCTGAAAAAAGACCAGTTTTTGCCACCTCGCAATCCTTAAAGCGTTTAATCTTGGTCTACCGATGATGAAATTGAACACAATTGACAATTTGAAAAATGTATTAATGATCGAATACATTTTCACAATATTTTTTATTTAAATCCACGTTTCATGTGTATGGCTTAATGTACTTTAGACTGTGTGTTTAAATGTGATTCTTTGTAAGTATTAAAAATGAACAATGGGTTCATCAGTTGAGAATATTGCTTTTATATTTTCAGCCATTCTTGCCAGCTAAATATGGTTGAAATGCTTACATCTAACAAAAAATTATTGCGGGAAATAACCATTAACTACAATTCATCAATCTTCCTTGACAATATGCAGTAGTACACCAACGGGATCATACGTTTTTGTTGTAGGTATTACAGATCAAGAAAAATCACCTTAACATACCCAATATGACAATAACAGCTTCAGTGAGTCTTAATTGGTCAAGTTCAATAAACTTGAAAATGTAGTTATTTTGAGTACTAGCTAGTACAGTACCTGCCAATCATGTCCAGGAAAAAGAAAAGGGAACAAACGATCCCCAACTTTAGTACAGACCACAGTACAGAGTTAAACTGATCATTTCTTCTCTGTGTGAAAATACTCTTATTTAAAGAATTTGTATTCAATAAACATATTTGTGAATTATTATATTAATACACTTCTTATGAAAATATAGGCAGTTTAGGTGTCAATTTGATTTACCTATAAAACTAAATAAAAAAAATATCTGGTACCTGTAGTTAAAAAGTGTTATCAGATAGACAAACAGTTGTACTTATCGTCTAAACATGTATCTCATTTTATAGCAGTTTCTTTTTAGTACTAGTCAATAAAAATCAAGCAGACATACTTTTTTAAAAATAATAATTTAATTAAACTAACCTTTTATCATGATTTTTTTTTTCATTTTTTAAAGTTAGCCGTTAAAATGGCTGGAATTATAATGACAAAATGTAGTTTTTTTGAGTTATATATTTAGAATACATTTTGAATGTTTAACACAATTCTTTATTATACACAGAAATAACATTTTTGTTTAAAATTCACATCAAGTGGTTATATTTATTTGAGTAATAAAATTAGTACAGCACTTAGTCCAAAGAATCACTGGACTACATTAATATCTTGTTTTAAAATCCTCCAGTTATCATTCTCACAGGTCCTGGGGAACTGCTAGGGGAGGGGATCTTTGTGTGTGCTTGTGTGTTTTAAAAAAAAAAAAAAAAAAAATTAACTGCTTACTGTTTCTTCCTTGTGCTGTATGTTTCATTGTTGTGTTTTAAAGGAAAATTGTACGTACTGCATCTGAATTAATGTAACACTTAAATACAAAAGTAAAATAAATAACATCATTCAACTTCTTATAATTTATAGTTCTGTTCAGTGGACACATTTTTGGCTGTCAATGTCATTTGAATCCCCCTATTCCAAACCTGCTTGATTCCCCAGAGAGCCAAATAAGAACACACATTCTCATACTTCACAAAACAGCAGGGGTGATACATTTACTTACGTTACAATTGTAATGAGTTTGGTGGTAAGCCCTCTGAGGACCTGAAGTTGACATTTGTCCACAATTTGGCCCAGTTTTCACACCCAACAATCCCATATCGATCACTGAAACTGACATGCAATACTGTAAATATAAAAAAAATTGCATTATCCCAGTTTAGTGTAGGAAAAGTACTTCCGAGTTACAGATTAATGCTAGATCCACCAGGGAAAGCCCACCAAGAAGCTGATTTTCTGCAATGGTTTTTTGCAAGTCTCTGATGTCAGGAGTCAGTTTATGTGTCTAGCACAGCCAGCAGTTTTAACCTGATATGGCGACTGTGTGAAGAAGACTGCTGTGATGAATAACACATGATGCTCCAATACCAGATTTTAGAGGAGCCACCTCTTTTAATTGAACTGGAAGCAATGTTGTTTGCCCACAGTTCCAGAACCCCAGTAATGCTACTCTGGGAAGAAGATAGTCGGTTGAGTCAAACATGGTTTATATCACATTTACCTAAGTAAATGTTTGTTTACAACATGTATAATTTCCCTTTGCATTTTCAGGAATTATGGTTCATTCCACTGTTAACAGGCAGCACAGAAACAGACAACAAAAATCAAGCCTTAATAAGAACCAACAATGTGAGTAACATCCATCCCTAGTCACAGCTGTAAATACAACATTCAGTATCACGAGAAATGATTTACAGTGCCGAGAAAAAGTTTGTGAACCCCTTAGGATTTTCACATATTTCAAACCTAAAATGTTATTAGATCTTAATTTAAGTCCTAATAATAGATAAAGATAACCTGATTACACAAATGACACAAAAACATGATACTTTTTCAACATTTATTTATCCACAAATGATTCAACATTCAATATCCATGTGTAAAAAAGTATCTGAACCTTTAGATTCAGTAACTGGCACCCCCTTGAGCAGCAATGACTTCAACTAAGCATTTCCTGTAACTGTTGGTCAGTCTCTCACATCGGTTTTGAGGAATTTTGGCCCATTCCTCCTTACAGAACTGCTTCAACTCAGTGACATTTGAGGGCTTCCTTGCATGGACAGCTGGCTTCAGGTCCTGCCACAACATTTCGATGGGGTTTAGGTCCGGACTTCGACTAGGCCATTCTAAAATGCAGAATTTCTTCTTCTGCAGCCATTCTTTTGTAGATCTGCTTGTATGTTTATGTCTTGCTGCATGACCCACTTTTGGTTCAGCTTCAGCTCATGGACGGATGGCCTGACATTCTCCTCTAGAATCTTCTGATACAATGCAGAATTCATGGTTGTGTCAATGATGGCAAGCCGTCCAGGTCCTGAGGCAGCAAAGCAGCCCCAAACCATCACACTCCCACCACCATGCTTAACGGTTGGGATGAGGTTCTTCTGTTTGAACGCAATGTTTGGTTTTCGCCAAACATAACGTTTCTCATTGAGGCCAAAAAGTTCTACCTTTGACTCGTCTGTCCAGAGAATGTTCCAGAAGTCTTGTGGATCATCTATGTGCTCTTTGGCGAACTTCAGACGGTCAGCAATGTTCTTTTTAGAGGCAGTGGTTTCCTCCTGGCTATCCTTCCATGAACACCATTCTTGTTCAGTCTTTATCTGTCATGAGCACTCACATTAGCCAAGGCAAGAGTGGCCTGCAGATCCTTGGATGTTACTCTGGGGTTCTTTGTGACTTCCTTGATGATTTTCCTGTTTGTTCTTGGAGAGATTTTGGTAGGATGACTGCTCCTGGGTAGAGTGACTGTGGTTTTGAACTGTCTGACAGTGGATTGGTGGAGCCCCAAATCCTTAGAAATGGTTTTGTAACATCATGAGCATCAAGAACTGTTTTTCTGAGGTACTCAGAGATTTCTTTTGATCATGGCATGACGTGTTTCCACACACCTGTATGGCGAAGACCAAACTCACAAAGTTTCTGATCTTTATATAGGGTGGGGCCTCCCCCTGAAGATCTACCTAATTATTTAAACACCTGATTCTAATTATCTCCTTAATTAAGCTGATAAAACCAGGGTTTCACTTAGTTTTTCATATACCTTGAATCTTAATTATTCCTGTTTGTCTAATTCATACATCATTTTATTTCAAAAGACATGGAAATGGTTAATATAAACCCTATCGGATATTTAAGAAAAGACTGGTTTTGATTCAAGAAGGCTATCATGGTAAAACTATGGAATTTCCATAATTATCATTGGGGTTCACAAACTTTTTCTCGGCACTGTACCTATCTGAAAAATCAGGTTATACCTAGGAAATCTTTTTCAATGAAGGAGATGTTTGAATTAAGCAGTATTCTGTGGTTTGGACATGTCAATCAACTTGGTCAAACACATTTTGCAGGACATCTAGAGTTATTTTTGCACGTTCAGCTTTTATGTTTGTTCTCATAAACTTATTTCATTTCAAAAAACAAAACAGCGACTTACCTGTACAACTAATTCACCACATGCAGTTTAAAGGTTGGTATACAAGTATATTTGGAAAATAGCAAGCTAGGTATTGTAGTTTTACTGTGTCCAGTAATGGTATCCTGAAAACTATTTCAAAGTAAATATTTTAGTGGATTTACCTTATCTGAAAGTATTTATACCATGCATTAAAAAGAATAGGACTGGAGGGCATCAATGCAAATTTATAAAAATACAATTCAGAAAAGCAGCAGCACTTTTGAAGATACTTTAAAAGAATAATACATTCATAGAATTGTTACATGGTGAACCTGTTGAAGTTGTAGTCCAGATTTATCTTAATACATAAATGTTAATGTGACGAGGTAAAGCGATCCCATGCTGTAATCCACCCTCCCAGCCGCCAGGGGGCTGTGAGCCAGCCTAGAAGGCCCCAACAGAGATGGTGTGACGGGCAGTTCCACCTTTGGGGCGGAAGTCCCGAAAGGACAGTCACCATCTTTGTTGAGGGCAACAACACGGAATGTGCTGGAAAGTCCCAGAATTGGGAGGGGATTAAAATGCCAATCGCTGATTGGTGTTCCCCGGCATATAAAAGGGGGCCGTGTTGTAGCAGTCAAGGCTGGTATCGGAAAGTACGAAGGGGTGTGGGAGAGGTACGGAGGGTTATATATATATAAAAACCAAACAAATGCTAACTGTGATTTTTTTGACAGACCTAAACAAACTAATTTAATAGAGAGACAGCCAACCAGGAGGCTGGACACCAGAACAGCCAGAAAGGCCAGGACAGCCGCCCAGAGTCTGGATAATTTTACTTTGGTTTATTTGTTTTTGCCTCTCCACATTTCAGTTAGTGTTTCTCTTTTGTTTGGACATTTTCTTTTGTGTGTTGTCCTGTCCTGATTACCACTGTTTGCGGACAATAATAAAGGGAAAAGAAAACAACTTTTGGAATATCATACCATTGTCTGGATTTTATTATTTTTACACCTCCACCCAACTCAGCTATCCGTGACAGTTAACAAACACATTCTTGCAAGTTTTCAAAATGGTTTTTTTCAGATTTATAAATCTGAAAACGCGTATCGTAAATTCAACATTTAAAACCAGTCTATAAATCTTTTTTTTTTTTTAAACTTGGCAACATTTAGCTGACACCTTAAGTCTAGGTTTCTGACAAATACATCAGTGAATTTAAATCTTTTTTTTTTTTACACTTGCAGATTCAACATTTTACCTAACAGATAAATCTGAAAAACATTATCGTTCAGCAATTAAATCTGAAAAAATAAATCTTGTTTTTCACAAAATAAATATTTATTTTGCCAGTTAAATCTGAAGCTAAATGAGCCCATTGAAGCGCTTGATTTGGCAGTGTGTGCTGCAGAGCTGCCCTTACACACAGAGAGCCAATGTCTCCGCTTTCCTGCCTCCCCTGCATACTACAAAGCCAAAAAAATTTACACATTTCAAAACTTTTAAGAATGTGTTTGTTGTTTATGTATTAAACTAAATCAGAACTTTGTTTTGTTAAATCTAAGAAAAAATATACAATTTACATGAAATCCAGGAAAAACACTGTTAAAATATAAATACATGGAAGCTGCCAGGTCGTCTCTGTTCACTGCAGTTTCACTGACACTCACCACTTCAAACACCATTTCTCCGGTTCTAGAGTGATCGTCAACGGCTCATTTGAAAGGTAACAACTTGGACTAATTAGCTTTCATTTGTGTATTTTATTTTAAGTTTTCTATCCTTTAAAAAAACGAATTAATTAATAAATAAACTTTATTTTTACAGAACTGCCTCTATTTATTTTATGTATTTATTTATTTATTGCATTTATATACCGCTTTTTATACAAAAGTATCACAAAGCACTGCACAGTACATAGCAGAAAAAAGAATGAACCAGAATACATTTGTATAGCATGTCACAACTGCCACAATCAGACCATTGAAATAACAGATTTAAATAACAGTATACACATAATAATACAAAAGCAGCAATTTTAAAGTTACATTAAAACCCAATAAGATAAGAAAGCCATTTTATAAAAGTGTATTTTTAGTCTTGACTTGAAAACTGTAACAGTCCCAGCTTCCCAGACAAACGAAGGCAGAGCATTCCATAACAACCACACATGACAAACCACAATTCAATAATACAGCAGATAATAGTGATAGTTACATCAGGATATGATTAAATAGTGATAGTTACATCAGGATATGATTAAATACAAAATACTACAGGTTAAACACTTGGCAGATTACAGTATTCTGAAGTACAGGATTAAATGCAGTAAAATAGGGGGCAGATAAAAGCAAAATAAAGCACATTTAAATGAAGTGTCCCAGGATACAAACAGAGGAGTTCTACAGGTGCTGTTTGAAGAGGTGAGTCTTAAGGAGGCACCGGAATGTGGTCTGGGTGCAGTCTGGTCAAGGCATCTGTAGGCTAGTACAAGTGTCTTGAACTGGATGCGAGCGGTGATCGGGAGCCAGTGGAGCGAGCGGAGTAGTGGAGTAGCGTGGGCGAAGCGAGGCAGAGAGAACACCAGGCGGGCAGCAGAGTTCTGGATGAGCTGGAGCGGATGGGTGGCGGACGCAGGGAGGCCAGCCAGGAGGGAGTTGCAGTAGTCTAGGCGGGAGAGTACCAAGGCCTGGACCAGGAGCTGGGTAGCATAGTTGGTGAAGAAGGGTCGGATTCTTCGGATGTTGCTCAGGAAGAATCGGCAAGTGCATGCCAGAGTGGAGATGTGCTGGGAATAAGAGAGGCAGGGGTCCAGGGTGACTCCAAGGTTCTTAGCGGAGGAAGAGGGAGAGAGTGTGGTAGATTCCAGAGGAACAAAGATAGAGAGATCAGAGGAGGGGGAGGGGGAGGGAAAGAAAAGGAGGTCAGATTTAGAGAGGTTGAGTTTGAGGTGATGCAAGTGCATCCAGGAGGAAATAGCAGACAGACAGGTAGAGATACGGGAGGGGATGGTGGAGTCAGAGGTGGGGAAGGAGAGGAAAATCTGAGCATCATCAGCATAGAAATGGTATGAGAAACCATAGGATGCGATGAGGGGGCCCAGGGAGCGGGTGTAGAGAGAGAACAGGAGAGGACCCAAGACTGACCCTTGGGGGACTCCAGTTAAGAGAGGGTGAGGTGTGGAGGTTGCTCCACGCCAGGTTACCTGGTAAGTGCGGTTGGAGAGGTAGGAGGAGAACCAGGCCAGAGCAGTGCCAGAGATCCCCAGGTCAGCAAGAGATGATAGTAGAATAGAGTGATCAACAGTGTCAAAGGCAGCAGAGAGGTCGAGGAGAATTAGGACAGAGGAGAGAGAGGCAGCTCGGGCACACTTAAGTGAGTTGGTGACAGACAGGAGGGCGGTTTCAGTGGAGTGAGCAGAGCGGAAGCCAGATTGGAGAGGGTCAAGCAGAGAGTGGTTGGACAGGAAAGCAGAGAGCTGGCAGTGTCAGTTCGCTCGAGGGTTTTGGAGAGGAAGGGTAGGAGGGAGACAGGACGGTAGTTCTGGAGGGAGGTGGGGTCGAGGGTAGGTTTTTTGAGGAGGGGAGTGATAGAGGCTTTTTTGAAGGCAGAGGGAAAGATACCAGAAAGTAGAGAGGTGTTGAGGAGGGAGGAGATGAAGGGGAGTAGAGCAGGAGCAGCAGCTTGAAAGAGGTGAGTGGGGAGGGGGTCCAAGGCACACGTGGTGGGTTTGTGACCCTGGAGCAGGGAGGAGAGGTCAGAGTCTGAGAGGGGCAAGAAGGTGGAGAAGGAGGGCGAGTTAGTAGGGGATGTAGTGGGTGTAGGGGTTGGAGCAGGAGGGGGTGCGGGGGAGGGAGAGGTGTTAAAGAGTTTGCGGATATCTGAGCTTTTAGAAGAGAAGAAGGAGGCAAAGTCATCAGGGGAGATAGAGGAGGAGGGGGGAGGGTTTAGGAGGGAGGAGAAGGTAGAGAATAGTTTACGTGGGTTGTTAGTGGAGGCTTGGATTACAGATTGGAAATAAGCGCATTTAGCAGAGGAGAGAGTAGAGGAGAAGGAGGACAGGAGAGTGCAGTAAAGGTCTAGGGCAGCAGGGAGTTTGATTCTCTTCCATTTCTTTTCAGCAGATCGCAGTGTGATTCTTGCCGAGCAGAGCGCAGAGGAGAGCCAGGGATGGGGAGGGGAGGGGCGAGCAGGTCGGGAGGTGAGGGGACAGAGGGAGTCGAGGGAGGAGGTGAGTGAGGAGAAGAGGGTGGAGGTAGCAGAGTCTACGGAGAGTTGTGAAAAGGAGTCGATAGGAGGGAGGTGAGAGAGAGCAGTGGAGGCAAGGACAGAGGGGGAGAGAGATCGGAGGTTACGGCGAGAGGTGACAGTGGGGGTAGGATATGATTAAATACAAAATACTACAGGTTAAACACTTGGCAGATTACAGTATTCTGAAGTACAGGATTAAATGCAGTAAAATAGGGGGCAGATAAAAGCAAAATAAAGCACATTTAAATGAAGTGTCCCAGGATACAAACAGAGGAGTTCTACAGGTGCTGTTTGAAGAGGTGAGTCTTAAGGAGGCACCGGAATGTGGTCTGGGTGCAGTCTGGTCAAGGCATCTGTAGGGTAGTACAAGTGTCTTGAACTGGATGCGAGCGGTGATCGGGAGACAGTGGAGCGAGCGGAGTAGTGAAGTAGCGTGGGCGAAGCGAGGCAGAGAGAACACCAGGCGGGCAGCAGAGTTCTGGATGAGCTGGAGCGGATGGGTGGCGGACGCAGGGAGGCCAGCCAGGAGGGAGTTGCAGTAGTCTAGGCGGGAGAGTACCAAGGCCTGGACCAGGAGCTGGGTAGCATAGTTGGTGAAGAAGGGTCGGATTCTTCGGATGTTGCTCAGGAAGAATCGGCAAGTGCATGCCAGAGTGGAGATGTGCTGGGAATAAGAGAGGCAGGGGTCCAGGGTGACTCCAAGGTTCTTAGCGGAGGAAGAGGGAGAGAGTGTGGTAGATTCCAGAGGAACAAAGATAGAGAGATCAGAGGAGGGGGAGGGGGAGGGAAAGAAAAGGATCTATATACCATTATCTCTCAGCAATACTTAAACGTGCAATAAACGGTGTTTAGTTAATGTTACTTTAGGATACTCACAGCCCTCTGTTCTTAGTAATGATCAATGATGAAATCAGTGATTAGAACACATGCAATTATTATTATTATTTATTTCTTAGCAGACGCCCTTATCCAGGGCGACTTACAATTGTTACAAGATATCACATTATTTTTACACACAATTACTCATTTATACAGTTGGGTTTTTACTGAAGCAATCTAGGGCAGCAGTGTGGAGTAGTGGTTAGGGCTCTGGACTCTTGACCGGAGGGTTGTGGGTTCATTCCCAGGTGAGGGGCACTGCTGCTGTACCCTTGAGCAAGGTACTTTACCTAGATTGCTCCAGTAAAAACCCAACTGTATAAATAGGTAATTGTATGTAAAAAAAAAAAAAAAAAAAAAAAAAAATGTGTTAAAAAATAATGTAATTGTGTGTAAAAATAATGTGATATCTTGTAACAATTGTAAGTCGCCCTGGATAAGGGCGTCTGCTAAGAAATAAATAATAATAGGTAAAGTACCTTGCTCAGTGTCCCCCATGTGGGACTGAACCCATGACCCTCCAGTCAAGAGTCCAGAGCCCTAACCACTACTCCACAGTGCTGCCCTGTGTGGAATGCTGCAATCTATAAACTTATTTCACAATACTGTATTTTATTTCTTTAAAGAATGGATGGTATTTGTACACTAACAGGATCGTTTTTTGTTTTTTTTTCCTTGCAGTAGGATTATAATTGTGTGGAGTGCAGGGTAAAAAGTAACCAAAACAGAGCACTTATGTGTTGCTTTCTTTCTAAAAATAAATACAATTACATTAAAACTAAGTTAATTACAAAATCTTAAACCTGTCAGAGGTATAATTCTGTAGTACATATACACATCTGTGATAAATAAAACAACGTGCTGAACAGTTTGGCTTATTTGGAAATTTCAGTGCTGACAGGTATACAGCTATGGCCAAACATTTTGCATCACCCTATTGAATTAACTAACTTTGCTTCATAAAGTCGAATTAAACCTGCTAAATAATGTTACGTTAACATATTGAATTACATACCGCTTGTAGTTTTTCATATACTTAATGTAAAAATCACACATTTCAAAATCTAACATGAAATACTGTACTATTATGGCTTCTGGTAGACTTTTGCAATATCATGTTGTAATTTTCTTGACTACATGATGTTAAACAAAATATCTAAATTATGTTCATATTTATGTATATTCTTTGCAAAAAAACGTATTTGTATTAAAACAACAAAAGTAGGGCAATAAGAGTTTTTAAACCTAACTGTGCATTCCCTCCAACCCCCTTACAAGCAGTGGAAGGGGCAAGGCAACACAAGCAACCACAGACAGCCATCATCTGTTAACATGAACAACATACAACTATCTGCAGATAACACAAGAGACATCCATCATCATGGTCCACTAGGTGTATGAGGTCTACTGCCATGCCAGTGTGTTGGGGGGTTGTGTATGTCAGGGCACTGCTTATCAGGTCTAGTAGGAGACAGATGCATAATAGTGGCACCAGCATCACACTGTACACTAACATTGCATTTCCCTACTTCTCTTGTTTTAATATCAACCGTAATTGATGCATAACAAAGATTTTTGCAAAGAATATCCTTCCCTTTTGAGAATATATTTATAGCTAGAAAGCCTGTATATTCTATTATATAGCACACAAATAAAACAGACTATATTTGTAAACTTGATTAAACACGTCACAGGTGTATGTATGTTAAATACTGACACAGGTTTATATAAATACACGATTCATTTTTCTTCACCTATTCACACAAAGTGTTTAGCGATCTCAGACCCACGCCCGGCCAGTGCTACGATTTACTGAGCCCTGGTGAAAGACGGTGAAGTAGACATCGCAGCAAAAACAAATACGATGACTGTGAAAAAGCCAGTAATCAATCAAGTAACAGTATATCTAAACATTTTAATAAATCAATTGTGTAACAAGATTAATCAATTTGATTAATAACTCAATTTAGTTAATATTGAAACATATTAAGTTCAAATTAGTCACAAAACATATTAATCATAGCCATCAATTGGATTTTTAAATTAACATTATTAAGTACAAAAGTTAGAACGAAAACGTTTCTATAAAAAAAAAAAACACATGTGCATGTTAAAACCTAGTCCACAGTACAAATGCATTCATTACAACTCATAAGCGAAAACATCATTCTATGAACAAACTTCGCAAAAGCATTTTTTTTTTATAAATACTGAATTTTGACCATCCAGGCAGGAAGACTCGATTTGGGGATGCTGTTTGTGCATTGCGGAGATTTTGTTTATCCAAAAAGTTCCAAGCAGTAGTTACATCATATGTAATAAACTATAACATTACTATTATGGGTCAAATATATTGTAACGACCCGGACAATTGTATTGTTGCAGGACTTGTTGTCTGTCCCGTTTGTCTTGTCTATCTTTTATGTTATGTGTATTGTAAGGGGAACGGGTCACGCCGTTAGTTGGCAGCAGGAAAAGGGGGACTGCAGACCATGGGTCGATTGGTTGAGCCGGACAGTGGCGGGAGATGAGGGGAGGTTATATAAGGTGGTGGATGAGTGACAGGGGGAAGGGACGGAGTGAGAGAAAGTGACAGCGACTTGAGAGAAAGCGAGAGAGATAGCAATAGAGGATAAATAAGGGTTTGTTGTTTTAGTGGCGTGAATTCCGGCCCCTGACAGGAATTCTCTGTTTATTCAAATAAAAATTCGAGACCGAGAATTCCACACTGTCTCCGTGAGTCCTGCTTCATAAACCTGACGAAAACGCTACATTGGTGTACAGAAGCGGGATTATGGTGCACTTGCCTCGGAAAATGAAGCAGGAACCGGCAGAGATGGCAGTTTCACCACCACTGGGAGGAGACGAGCTGCGTTGCAGGCTGGAGGACCTTATAGCAAAGCTGAGTGTCAGAGGGGTGCAAAAGACAAGCGCCAGTAGGACCAGGAACAGCGGGGAACGAATACAAGGCGGGAGCCTGCAGGGCGAAACAGAACGAAGGGCCAAGATGGCGGAGGCTGTGATCGGGAGATCTGCCACAAGCGCAGGAGATCAGTGTGTTATCAGCGTCGATAGCGAAGACGGAGCTGCGGCTGAAGCATCACGACGCGTCAAACAGGAGGCAACGTCACAGTGGGGCGGAAGTGGGGCAGAGCACAGGGCATTGAGCGTCCATGTAGAAAAAATTGTCCAGGAAGAAGTGACGTCATCACGGTGCGCAGGAGCAACATCAGAGCATCAAAACAAAGGGGCCTGCATCAACAAACCCACTTATGATGGTAAGGCCGACTGGCGATTGTTCTTAATACAGTTTGAATTAATGGCGAAATTAGAAGGATGGACTGATAAGGAAAAAACTGTAGGCATTATCACCAGCCTGACCGGTGATGCCTTACCATACCTCCGGTTTATTGATGTAGCTCATGGTGACAGCTACGAAAGTGTGTTGGCACAATTAAGTGACTGTTTTGTGGGGATCCAGGTAGCTAGGCCCCGAGATGGGCCCCGTGCCGACCACGGGAGTGGAAGTAGAGCAAGTGTGAGTGACAGGATGCAGGGGGCGGGCCGAAGTACGGTAAAAGCAGGCCGCTATGACGGGACATCGCCATGGGAGGCATACCAGGCCAAATTCAAGATGGCTGCGCTCAACAATGCCTGGAGCCCGACAGAGAAAGCTGGCCAGCTAGCGGCAGCCCTGGACGGGAAAGCACTGCAGGTGCTGCTAGACCTGGGCCCAGACGAGCTGGACAGCTATGATGTTATCGCCATGGCCCTGGACCGCCGCTTTGGGAGAGTAGAGCCTGCTGTCGGCCTGCGCCAACGCCTGGCCACACGGATCAGAGGCCCCGGAGAGAAGTTGGGTGTGCTTGCAGCAGATGTCCTGTACTTGGCCCGGCGGGGGTACCCCGACTACCCACCAGCCACGCAAGGGGACTTGGCCATGGAGGCCTTTGTCCATGGCCTGACCCCTAATGCCCTGCGCCAGCAGGTCCGGCTCGCTGCCCCAACCTCCTTAGAGCTCGCCTTGGCCCACGCAGAACGTGTCGAGGCTGTGCTCGAGGAGGGTGAGCGTGACTGGGCTCCTGGGGGAAACCAGCGAGAGGGGAGAGAATGGACCAACCGCCCCAGGCACACTGCACGTCAAGCCCAAGCAGAAGAGGAGGAGACTGCAGACAGCCACGCTGCTCCTCCCTGGATCTCTGACCTGGCCGCCCTGATCCCTGTACCGCCCTGGTGGACACCGGCTCCATGATGACCCTGGTCCGCCCCGATGTGCTCCCAGAGGGGGTCCGGCTGGAACCCACAACTGTTCAACTCCGCACAGTCACTGGGGAGCTGACGCCTATGAAAGGGAGGGGCCATAGAAGTGGCTGGGCGGACAGTACATCACCCTGTCTGGGTAGCAGCTGTCCAGGACCCCTGGATACTGGGTCTGGACTTCCTGACAAGCCTTTCCGCCGGGACCCCTTTGCTCGTCAGGGCCAGACTGCTAAGAGAGGGGAGCTAATGAGCCAGCCATACCCACTGTTACACCGCCATGGCCCACGCCACTCCACGTTGGGTTGGGGGACCTCAGCCCTCTCCCGGACCCCACCACGCCAGCGCGTACTGACCCCCTCGCCGACCCCTGCCCCCAGGGGCAACACAGCATTCCGACGGGCCCAGCGTCGGAGAAGACTTCCACTCCCACAGCCCTCCATGCCAGCCCAAGAGACCTCAGCCCTTCCTTGGGCTCCCAGCCGCCAGGGACGGAGACCATCCTTTTCCAAGCCCCCATCAGTAGCAAAGACGACCGCGTCAGCCCCAAGTTCGTCTGCTCCCCCCCCCAGGTACTATGGAGGACCCCCCTGTTGCCTGTGACCACAGTCTGGAGCCAGAATTGTGAGGGGCTTCACCTGGAGCAACAGGCCCAGCTATGGGAGCTGTTACTGACCTACCGCCATAGCTTCGCTACCAACCCTGAAGACGTCGGCCGGACACACATGGTCCAACATTCCATCGACACAGGGGAGGCCCGGCCCATCAAGCTGCGGCCCCGCCGCCAACCACTGGTCCGCCAGGAGGCTACAGAGGAGGCACTGAAGGAGATGCGGGAGGCTGGAATCATTGAGCCCTCAGACAGTCCCTGGACATCCCCGGTGGTCATGGTTCCGAAGAAAGATGGCAAGTGGCGCTTCTGTGTTGACTACAGACGCCTGAATGATGTCACGGAGAAGGACTCCTACCCCCTCCCCCGCATCTACGAGTCCCTGGACCTGGTGGCCGGGTCGAAGTGGTTCTCCTCCCTTGACCTAAGGAGTGGCTACTGGCAGGTGGCCCTGTCCCCGGCTGCCCGACCCAAGACTGCCTTCTCCACTGACGAGGGCTCTGGCAGTTCACCGTGATGCCGTTCGGACTTTGCAACGCCCCCGCAACGTTCGAGCGACTCATGGAAAAAGTGCTGGTCGGCATGCCCCCTACAGAGTGCCTGGTGTACTTGGACGACCTGCTGGTCCATGGGAAGACCTTCCAGGCGGCCCTGGCCTCCCTGCGAGAAGTGCTCCGACGAGTCACAGAGGCAGGACTGAAGCTACACCCTGAAAAGTGCCAGTTCTTGCGCAAGGAGGTTACCTTCTTGGGTCATCGAGTTGGAGAGGACAGTATCAGTACGGAGCCCTGCAAGGTCGCAACAGTCAGAGACTGGCCTACCCCCATCAACCTCCGCCAGCTGAGTGGCTTCCTTGGACTAGCGTCCTACTATAGGAGGTTTGTGCAGGGCTTCGCCACCATCGCTGCCCCCTTACACTGCCTCCTGCGTAAGGGTGAGCCCTTTGAGTGGACCCCGGAACGTCGGGAGGCATTCAACAGCCTGAAAATGGCCGTGTCAGTCCCCTGTGTTGGCACCCCCAGACCCCCACTCCACCTTCTTGCTGGACACTGACGCGAGCAACGAGGGAATCGGAGCTGTCCTGTCGCAGCCGGGGTCAGACGGTGAGCAGGTACTTGCATACTACAGCCGGTCGCTCAGCAAGACTGAGCGCCGGTATTGTGTGACGCGACGGGAGCTGCTGGCAGTGGTCGAGTCGGTCCACCACTTCCGCCACTACCTCTGTGGGCTCCCCTTCACAGAGCGGACGGACCACGCAGCCCTGCAGTGGCTCCTGACCTTCAGGGAGCCGGAGGGACAGGTTGCCTGCTGGATAGAACAACTACAAGCGTTTAACTATTCCATCCAGCATCGGGCAGGGGAGAAGCACACTAATGCGGACGCCCTGTCCCGCCGACCCTGTGCCCAGGAGGGCTGTGCACACTGCGACCGGAGGGAACAGAAGGAGGCCGAGCTGTCCTCAGGAAGTACGGAGCAGTGCTGTACGCTGGTGCCAGTGGAGAGGATGGAGTGGAAGAGGTACCAGGAGGCTGACCCAGACCTCTGTCCTGTGCTGCAGTGGCTGGAGGACCAGTGGAGACCACCCTGGGAAGAGGTAGCAAGATACTCTACTGCCACCCGGGGGCTCTGGTCGCAGTGGACAGGGCTGCGTTTGAAGGATGGCGTCCTCCAACGGCAGTGGAAGGAGCCAGCAACAGGGGAGGTGAGATGGCAGGTGGTCGTCCCCCAAGCGTTGCGCTTGGATGTGCTCAAGGCCCACCATGGGACCCCAGGCACCGGCCACTTCGGGGTCACAAAAACGCTTTGGCGGCTCCGACAGTCCTTCTACTGGGGGCAGTGCAGACGGGACATTGAGGACCACTGCCGGCGCTGTGACACCTGCACTGCTCGAAAAGGACCCCCAGGCCGGTCGCATGCCCCCCTCCAGCAGTACCAGGTCGGTGGACCCATGGAGAGGGTCGCTGTGGATGTCTTAGGCCCCTTTCCGCGCTCAGAGAAGGGAAACCGGTTTGTCCTGGTGGCCCTTGACTATTTCACGAAGTGGCCGGAGGCGTACGCTCTGCCAGACCAGGAGGCAGAGACGGTCGCTGAAGCACTGCTGGAGGGGTTCTTCAGTCGGTTCGGGATCCCCCAGGAGCTCCATTCAGACCAGGGGCGCAACTTCGAGTCCCAGGTCTTTGCGGAGATGTGTCGGCGCCTGGGGATCCGGAAGACCCGGACCACCCCCCTCCACCCGCAGAGTGATGGATTGGTTGAGCGTTTCAACCGCATGCTGGCCGTACAGCTGGCTGTGACCACGCAAGCCACCAAAAAGACTGGGACATCCACCTGCCTCTTGTGTTGATGGCCTGTCGTTCAGCTGCGCAGGACTCCACTGCCTGCACTCCAGCTCTGCTCATGATGGGCATGAGCAGAGCTCAGACACCCCCAGTGTGCCCCCAGGTCCAGAGTACGCCCGGAGGCTGCAGGACCGGCTGGAGGTAGCCCACCACTTTGCCCGGGACCAAATGCAGGCTGCTGGTGTCAGGCAGAAGCGGAACTACGACCTCAGGGCTTGGGGCCGCCACTTCATTGCCGGGGAGCTTGTTTGGATCTTCAGCCCCAAGAGAAAGTGAGGCAGTTGCCCCAAGCTGGACAGCCACTGGCTCGGGCCCTGCCAGGTCCTGGAGCGGATCGGAGAGGTAGTGTACCGGGTGCAGCTTCCACCTAGAGGGCGCAAAGTGGTCCTGCACCGGGACCGGCTGGCCTCCTACCTGGGACGGAACCCAGGACAGACTGACACAGCGACCCCTGACAGTCCCCTCTTGCCTCCTGCTGATTCACCCTGTCCTGCGAGTCCTTCACCTTCTACCCCAGTTCCTGACAGCCCCTTGCCTGGGAGCTCCACACCCTTGGACTCGGTCAGTCCATCTGCTGTGACTGACGGGGGATCGACGCCTGTGAGGAGACCACGGCCGCAACGACATTGCCGGCTTCCGGGCCGTTTTCGACTTTGCCCTCCCTCGAGGACGAGGGACTAAGGGGGGGGGGGGGGGGGGGCTGTGTTATTGTATTTTGCCAGTATTGCACGTACAGTTGTAATTTATCTACTAGAATACAGTGAATTACAAGTACAGCTATGGCCAAAAGTTTTGCATGTCCCAATATAAAATTAATTATATTGCTTCACAGAGTCGAATGAAGCCTGTGGAATAATGCTACATTAACATACTGAATTACATACCGCTTGTAGTTTTCCATACTTAACAAACAACTGTGAAATTTAAAAGTGACATTTCAAAATCCAACATGCCTTATACTACTGTACAGACTTTTGCAATATAATTCTGTAGTTTCTTTGATTACATGATGTTAAATAAAACATCAAAATTATGTTAATCTTTTTTTGTATAGCATGATTGTTGTATATTGGGTTATAAACTAAGAAAACATATAACAAAGGTTCCTGACAATTTGAAACGAAAGTTCAATATGTTGGGAAGTTGCATACAAGATTTCAGCCCAATAGAACAAAAAACAAACAAAATACCAGTGTGCGAACATTGTTAGAGTGTTTTTCAGATTTTTACCAAAAAAAGTGCCTTTCAGAACATAACAAAATAACTATATACAAAGAAAGAAATAACTATATACATGTGTTTTGTAAAGCCTAAAAAACCTATTTGTTGTGCCATTTAGAAAAACAGTTGGTCAACAATTATACACAGAGGCACATCACAGCTTTTACACTTCCAAGATGTTTTGATATTCTTCTGTTTTTCTGCAATAAGCACAGTACTGTCTCCCTTGTGTTGCCTTGGATTGTGAAGCAGACACATCTAACTTGGCAACGGGCGTCTGCTAAGAAATAATAATAATAATAATAATAATAATAATAATAATAATAATAATAATATAGATATATGTGATGCTGTCTGCATGGGATGCTGTTTACCTGCCAGTTAAAAAACAAAAGCCCTCCCGAACATCTTTTGGGTAACTGGCTGTTTCCCAGATTGCTCACAGATCTCTTTGTGTAGAATGACTCTAATTTACAGGAGCAATATCAATAAAATGAAACAACAATGTTTTAAAAATGTTTTTAACATTGTAGTACCCTGCTTGTTTGCATTAGCACATTTTTTTGGACACTGTCTCTGAGAGGTGGGGGGGGGGATCTGAATGGCTGTAGCTCCTCATTGCATCCAGCTTGGACCAGGGCTGCGTGGAATAGGCAGAGTGCTCTGTCATGGCGCTACGTAACATAAGTTAGCTCTTATTGAACAGCGTGTTACGGAGAACTTTCAAGACGGTGGAAAATACAGCACTAGCGCTGATTTTGGATGAATTTATGAGAGATTGTACAGAAAATCTGCTGTTTACTGCCTCTATTGCATTTGAATTGAGAGCCAACACCATGGCTTTAGCGGCAATGAATAGAAACACATGCAAGAGTCCTGTACGGATATAAAACTACATTGAGAGCATTGTTCCTCAGTACTGTGATTGTTGCATATTGCATGTTTTATGTACAGGTGGCTACAGTGCAGTTTAAGTTTGCAATGAAGATGTTTCTATTTTATGCAAGTGGTGTTGTACAGCAAAATAAATAAAAATTTTCCAAAAATAAAACAATTTTTTTTTCAACAATTATTCAACCCAGTAAAATTTTTATACAACAAATCAAATAGTCTTTCCAAAGAAATTATTTCTTCAATTCTTTAAATACAACTGTGAATGACTTTAGCAGTTTGTTTCTTGTTTGCAACCTTCTGCATTTCCACGAGCTCCTGCATCTGCCTTTTCTGTTCCTCTGCAAAGCCTTACAATTGAAGTACTACTGTTTGTTCAATTTTTTGCTCTCCGATATGATTTAAGTCTTCTAGTACATATACATTTTGGTTTTAATGTGCTTTTGGTTCGATAGTAATGTAACACTGCAAGTACCTAACTTTAGTAAACGTTCTCTTTTCTAACATCTCCTTTCTACCACGACAAAAAGGTTTAAAGTTTTCGGTGTAGCCTACTGTGCCTTTTCAGCCGAGATACACTGTGAAGTCTAATCTCGATGAAATTGCAAAACTATAAAAAATAAATAAATAAAAGTGTACATATAGTTCACCTTTAATGCAAGGCCGACCGAACAACAAGCTGAGCATTTCGAATGCTGCATGTGATGCTGCAGATTCACTTTGTTTAAAAGGAAGAAGTCAAATAATTATGCTGTTAATTAAAATAAACTTTTTTTTTTTACGAAAAAGAATGTACACAGATATGTTGGTCAAAAAGTCAAATATGTGGGGAAATTACACCACAGTCACCGCACTGGTATTGCACCTCTGCTATTTTGAATTGCCCACAGCGTAAACTCCTCAGAATCTTAGCTATCGTTACGAAGGGCTCTCGGCGTGCAGGTCGGTCTGGAGCGCTCTGCCTATTGAACGCACCCCTGGAGCGGTCATTTATCTCTCCATCAGTTTATCTCTGTCTCCTGCTGGGAGCCTGGAGCCATTCAGTCTGTCACGCCCTCTGTATAACTGGTCCAGCAGGTATCTGCGCACTGCCTGGGGCTGTAGGTGTGGATAGATACTCTTCTACGTTTCAGAGGGCAGTCTCCACTCTGGGTCTCTGTAATTATACGTGTAAAACAATCACATTTAGATAATTTATTACAAATAATTTGTTGCTGTAACAGATATTTGCCAAGTACTATCCTGATTTACAAACTGAAATCCTGACATTTTGGCAACGCGCAATTATAAAGTCATAGTCATTACTTACTTTGGCAAATATGTGCTAAATAATAACTGAATTACATTTTTTTTTTTTAAATAGCATACTAATAAATAATATATTTTACTTTCAACTCCAATGGCATTTTGGCAACGCGCAATTATAGTCAGTATCATTATTTACTTTGGTAAATTGCTAAATAATAATAACATTAGAAAAATATTATAAAAATAGCATGCCAATAAATACAATTAAAAAAATATATAGTTACTTACAACTCCAATGAGGCATCGATTCCCTGAGAAATCTCCTCTTCCTCTTTGTCAGATGACCACAAATAATTGTCAGAATTGTCCCTTTTTGACTGGTGAAAAAGCATTTCTTACACTTCTGCTGTAAATTGCTGTCCTGAAGTGCCAGCTTTTGTTTTCTGGGCTTGTTCTGAAGCCATGTGTTCTCCGTGCTGTTTACGCGTAGTGTCTCACTGAACCCCGTAGTACGGTGGGGCGTAGCTAAGTAAATACATTCAAAATTTGAGAGCTGAAAAATGCTTTTGTGCAAAATAACATTACAAGAATGTGTACGTTTAAGGAGTATATTTTTTAAACGAGTATGTGTATTTAACGTGCAATCATTACCTCACAAAAACGATCATTATTCGGTTTTAGATATTATTATTACTTTTTCGAGCTCTCAAATGCGGATGTGTTTAATTAGCTACGCCCCCAATTACGTAGCTGTTCTACCAAGTAATATGACTGGCATTTAATCTAACCAATGAAAACACGTAAAAGTTAGACATGGTTCTTTATTGGCTGATGTCTTCAGTCCAGCAAAAATGATATTGGAGGAAAAAGGGCCTTTAGAGGTCGGTGGAGGGAGTTTCAGAGGAGGGAGCATATACAGACGTGCTCAAATTTGTTGGTACCCTTACAGCTCATTGAAATAATGCTTCACTCCTCCTGAAAAGTGATGAAATTAAAAGCTATTTTATCATGTATACTTGCATGCCTTTGGTATGTCATAGAATAAAGCAAAGAAGCTGTGAAAAGAGATGAATTATTGCTTATTCTACAAAGATATTCTAAAATGGCCTGGACACATTTGTTGGTACCCCTTAGAAAAGATAATAAATAATTGGATTATAGTGATATTTCAAACCAATTAGTTTAGTATCACACGTCTCCAATCTTGTAATCAGTCATTCAGCCTATTTAAATGGAGAAAAGTAGTCACTGTGCTGTTTGGTATCATTGTGTGCACCACACTGAACATGGACCAGAGAAAGCAAAGGAGAGAGTTGTCTGAGGAGATCAGAAAGAAAATAATAGACAAGCATGGTAAAGGTAAAGGCTACAAGCAGCTTGATGTTCCTGTGACAACAGTTGCAAATATTATTAAGAAATTTAAGGTCCATGGAACTGTAGCCAACCTCCCTGGGCGTGGCCGCAAGAGGAAAATTGACCCCAGATTGAACAGAAGGATAGTGCGAATGGTAGAAAAAGAACCAAGGATAAACTGCCAAAAAGATACAAGCTGAACTCCAAGGTGAAGGTACGTCAGTTTCTGATCGCACCATCCGTCGCTTTTTGAGCGAAAGTGGGCTCCATGGAAGAAGACCCAGGAGGACTCCACTTTTGAAAGAAAAACATAAAAAAGCCAGACTGGAATTTGCTAAAATGCATATTGACAAGCCACAATCCTTTTGGGAGAACGTCCTTTGAACAGATGAGTCAAAACTGGAGCTTTTTGGCAAGTCACATCAGCTCTATGTTCACAGACGAAAAAATGAAGCTTTCAAAGAAAAGAACACCATACCTACAGTGAAACAGTGAGGAGGCTCGGTTATGTTTTGGGGCTGCTTTGCTGCACCTGGCACAGGGTGCCTTGAATCTGTGCAGGGCACAATGAAATCTCAAGACTATCAAGGCATTCTGGAGTGAAACGTACTGCCCAGTGTCAGAAAGCTCTGTCTCAGTCGCAGGTCATAGGTCCTCCAACAGGATAATGAACCAAAACACACAGCTAAAAGCACCCAAGAATGGATAAGAACAAAACATTGGACTATTCTGAAGTGGCCTTCTATGAGTCCTGATCTGAATCCTATCAAACATCTATGGAAAGAGCTGAAACTTGCAGTCTGGAGAAGGCACCCATCAAACCTGAGACAGCTGGAGCAGTTTGCTCAGGAAGAGTGGGCCAAACTACCTGTTAACAGGTGCAGAAGTCTCATTGAGAGCTACAGAAAACGTTTGATTGCAGTGATTGCCTCTAAAGGTTGTGCAACAAAATATTAGGTTAGTGGTCCCATCATTTTTGTCCATGCCATTTTCATTTGTTTTCTTATTTACAATATTATGTTGAATAAAAAATCAAAAGCAAAGTCTGATTTCTATTAAATATGGAATAAACAATGGTGGATGCCAATTACTTTTGTCATTTTCAAGTTATTTCAGAGAAAATTGTGCATTCTTCGTTTTTTGTGGAGGGGTACCAACAAATTTGAGCACGTCTGCAATTAATCCTTTTTGCCTGATGTACAAAGATGTCCTAATATGGACACCGTACCCTTGTTTGTCTGTTTGTATATTCCTTATATGGCAACCTATGACGTCTTGGTTAGGCTTGAATACCACGAAACCTCAGCTTTCAAGCAAAACCCGATTCGTCTATTTTCGATGTTCCTACCCTGAGCTATTCAAAACAATGTTGGACGCCGGCAGTCAAAATACAATAGGCAGAGTGTAAAATTAATTGCCTCAATCCAAAAAAAAAAAAAATAAAAAAAAATTGGATGCAAAAGTTGTAGCCATAGCTGTACCATCTCTCAGCAAAAAAAAAAAAAAAAAAGTAAAAACTTAATAGTTGATAGTTTTCAAGCGAGGGCGTTTAATTTTACTATAACCATTAAAATATTTAATATATAATGTGTAACACACCATTAGCATTTTGGATGTTCGCACTCATTAACACAAACTAATAAATGATATTAGTATAAAAGTAGAATTAACATAGTAAAAGAAAAAAAAAAGTTTTCACGTTTGCGATCCACTGATCTTCGGCGTGCTAGGCAAGCCTAGTGCTAACCTCTACACTACAGACTGCAGCTTCATGCCTGCCTCTTATTAGCCAAGGACCTGGCTGCAGTTAATGGTTGTTTTTTCAGTTTTCACTGGAACAGACCAGTCCCATATTCCAGTAGAGGGAGAGCAGAGGAACAAAGTGAGGGGTCTCTTGTATTTCCCCGGAAGTGCTGTCTGTCTCAGGCAAACCTCTCCCAATGAGTCAGCAGAGGCTGTCCACAATCGTTTTTCACAAGAACGAAAGAACCTCATGAAAGTAGAGCCTCCTCACGACAAAACAAATGACATTCTAAATTCCCTTTTCACCAGAGTACTTTTATTTTATTTTTTGTTTTATTTTTTTTTTTTAAACTGGAAAAAATGTCCACCTCATGCACAAAGATTTTTCTGACAAAAGTAGGTCAGACCCTCATGAAAAATGATATTTTGTCATGATACCAATTCCTTTTTCAAGAACAAACATCTAACTGCAAGAGCTGTTCATGCTCAGAACCAAAATTTAAAATCCCTGTAACTCAGGAACAGATTAATATTTCTTCACCAAACAAGAAAAAGGCAATATTCTGGGCCAGTCCCCTTGTACCCTAACATTGTCAAATAAATTAAATTTCAAACCTTTTTTGGAGTGGGAGACTGACAAAAAAAAAAAACCAGCAAAAAACACAGATCCAAATTTTCTTTATATATATATATATATATATATATATATATATATAATTTTTTTTTTTAATTATGTCTCAATCCAAAAATTCTAGGTGATGCAAAACTTTTGGCCATGTTCAAGAAAATCAAATCGGTTGTTGAACAATTATACAGTTATATGCTGGAACTGTCGATCAATGTTAACTGTTAGGAAGGCAATACTTGAGGTATCCTCTATATTAAATGTCACAAAGATTCAGTTGATGACGCTCTGCAGTCCACATCATTGCAGCATACACGACATTAAATTATTTAACATGTGTGATAACAGTCTTTGAACATTCATCTTTCAATGACTACTAACAAAACATTGTGAGCATTGAAAGGTTTAACAAGAAATAAAAGCCAACTTGTAATTATTTTGCATTATAGTATTAAAATAAAAAGCAACACATTTTATAATATTATGAATAATTTAGAGCCATATTTCTTAACCATGAAAAGTACAGTACATTCATACAATATTATGTTTATCGCAATTACCTGAACATTCCTGAACACTGAATCTTTAGAAACCCAATGGGCCCAAGAGATTAACGTTTTTGTCCTGGAAAATAAATCCATGTACAAATCAGGTAATTCAAACAAATTGGCTGTTTTTTCCCCCTAGAAAAAAAATACTAACTGAATTGTGCACAAGGCTCCAAACAGACTACAATGGCTGCAAATGCAAAGAAAATACACATTTTGGCAATTATTTATTTATTTTTATTTTTTTTCGGGGTTAGGCACCATTGCCATCTGGAACACAAAAATGCTGCCTCTCCCTTTAAAAGCAAGTGTCAATATTTTTATGAATAGGCAACAACGGTGGTCTGTATATATATTAAAAAAATGGTTTAATAAACTGAATTACAATTTGATCGAATACAAATGCTTAAGTACAGAGAGGTGCTGTATTAAAACCAGCAGAATACAGTAACCCCAGTTTCATGGAACAGTTGTGATGGTGACCAAACGTGTGCGAGTGCTTTTACACATTGTGTAAAAATGTAGCTTAAAATTAACAGTTGCATTCAAGACATTTAGAACAAGAACAATGAAAAACAAAACAAAAATACACTTGAGATGTGTGTTGCACACGTGCCATTCATAAAATGCCCTGAAAACTTAAAATAAAATAATTGGAAATGGGAGGGCTTTAATGCAGCAAAAAGCACAATAATTAAACTAAAAGCAGAGGAAAGCTTACCGTATCAAGCTGAAAAAAGTTATTTGTGAACTCCAATAAACCAACGTTATCTTTCGCCAGTCAAATCTTAAGGTCACTAAATACATTTTTGAGTCAACACAAACAGATTGTTTTGTTCTTGTTTAACAGCCCAGCTATCCGAGATATGATGTATTTGGTTATACTGTTTCCTGTCAGGATTTTAAGGATGATTTAATTGCATTCGCTAATTAGATGATGAGCTGATAATATCTCTTCAGCCAAAGAAGCAGGCATGGGAATTTAAGACGTTACCATAATGAAAAACACTAATGTAGTGTGAGATTTGTACTAAAGCAGGGTCAGCTGTTGCAGGGAAAACAAAGTTTACTTCTCAAACTGACCATTTTAAGAAAGGTGACAGCAGAAGCATATAAATACTTGGGACAGTGTATTGCTGAGAAAAAAAAAACATTTAGGGAAATTAAATGTACTGCAATTTACTTATTGCAGTAAAAAAAATAAAAATAATAATAATTCACAATTTAGCTCTCTGATTGTGCTACTGAAAAAATATGACACTGTGCTTGCTGTGGTGTATTTAATATCATGAATAGCAGAACGAACTCACTGCAATGTAAACTTGTTTTTACTGAAAAATAAACATCAACTTGGAATCATAAGAGCTATCTGTGTTACATGCTGTCAGACCAGGACTTCACTAACATTGAGCATGGGAGCTTCAGCATACTATTTCCCATATTACAACTGTACAGCTATGGCCAGAGGTTTTGCATCACCTGGAACCTTAGTATTGAGACTATTTAAAATAAAAAAAACTATATGAACATAATTTCGAGGTTTTATTTAACATTACGTAATCAAAGAAAGAAAGTAAAAAATTATATCGTAGAAGTCTACCAGAAGCCATAAGTAGTACAGTATTTCATGTTAGATTTGTTAGTTTTTCATTAAGTATATGGAAAACTACAAAGTGGTATGTAATTCAAGGTTAACAAAATATTCAGCAGGTTTCATTTGACTTTATGATGCCAAATTAGTTAATTCTGTAGGGTGATCCAAAACTTTTGGCCATGGTTCTACACAACTAAAGGGACAGTTACCAATTCCATACACAACAAAATATTTAAAATATAAACATGCTGAGTTCATTGCAGTCATCAGCTGCCTAGATTAACCATTTCAGTAGAATAAGGCAACAAATAAGTGAGTACAGACATTAAGTTACTGTTTTAGCATCACTTTAGTGTCTTAGCAAGTTGTTGTATTTTAAGCAGTTGAATATGATAGCAACCAACTTGCTCCTGATGTGGCACCAGCAATTGGATTTGGCGACCAAAAGGGAAGGGCAAAAAGACACTTTGGAGCCCTAGCCCAAAGTGTCTTTTTGCCCTTCCCTTCTTTCATCTTCACAGATTCCCAATAAAGCTATTTCTACAGTATAAGATTCTTTCCAATACTCCAGCTCCTGCTTAACCCTGGCTTCTCACCCTCACATGGGGGTCTCTCTCTCATAGCTCAGTGCACTGGTTGGCCCCTCAAACTGCAGCTTAATAGCCTGCTTGAGATTCAGCTGGGGGTCCAGCGTTGTTATGGCGATCAGCGGCTCAGGCAGCAAGGCACTGGGGGGGAATTCTGTTGTGGTTTTGCTAGGAGTGGAAATAAACGGCTTGCGAGGTGCATCTCCATTCCTCTGCTGGGACTCCACGGTGGGGCCCACTACACCAGGGTAACCCAGAGGAGGGCTGTCCCAGCTTCTCAAAGGCCTTATGGGGCTGTCGTGTCCTGGGGTCACCCCCAGAGAAGCCATGAAGGAGTTCCACTTCCCCCCTCCAGTATGTTGGGGGCTGTCCGTCTTCTCTGGGACACTGCTGAGAAACCCCACGGTCATGTTGGTCGGGGTAGGGGTCTTGGCCTTTGGGCTGTCCATGATGCCTTTTCCCAGGGTAGGGCTGGAGAGAGGAGTCCGATGCCTACAGGGAGTTGTGAGGGCATTGTAGGGCTCTGGCTGTATTGGGATGGTTTTGGGTTTGCTGTCATTGATGTACAGCGAGGAAGTAGGAGACACCACGTTTGAGTGGCGGCTTCTGCTGCGTGGCAAAGAATGTTGTTGGATCTGATGTGTGAAACTCAGACTGTCAACTGGGACTGTTTGGGCCGTGGCCAGGGAGTGGTAGGTAGAGGAGGATGTTTTGGAACTCTGGAGTGATTTTTCTGACGCCACCAGGGAATTGCACCTCTCAGTCGTAGATTCTGGGGAGCCTGAGGGAGAGCTGGACATATGATGGGGGTGTTGATGGCAAGGAGGAAGTCTGCGTTCCATAGATGCCTCTCTTGGACTTCCTGAACTGGCAGACGTGATGCCTGAGGAATGGGTCTTCATGGTGGATGTTTTTTGCTGCTGAGGAAGAGGGGAAGGGGGCAGGAAGCCACAGTAGGGGGGTGCCCCGTAGCTCTCCAGCAATCGAACAATCTTGCCGTGGCCCCTTTTGCCAGCCACTTTGACAGGAGTGCGTCTGTACAGATCTACATGGTTCGGATTGGCCCCTTTCTCAAGTAGGACACTCACCACCGCTGTGTGACCTTCTTGGGCAGCAATACAGAGAGCTGTGGCTCCCTGCTGGCAACAAGCCTGGTCCACATTTGCACCCCCAGATTCAATCAAGAGCCGAGCTATCGCTGCATGGCCCTGCCAGGCAGCAGAGTGCAAGGGAGAGCGTCCCTTCCCATCTAGCGCGTTGGCATCTGCGCTGTGACAGAGCAATAAGCTCACACTCTCAAGATGTCCTTGCCAGGAGGCCACATGTAGGGCAGTCCTGCCCTCTGTGTCTGAGGACTCTAAAGGAACACCCCCTTTCTCCAGTAGGAGCCCAACCATGTTGTGAAGCCCCTCAAGCACCAAGAGGTATAACAGGGGCCTTCCTTCTGCATCCCTCACATTCAGCTCTGAGCCACGCCTTAGCAGTAGCTCCACAACATCGACATGTCCCTCTAGTGCAGATGCACTCAAAGCAGAACGTCCATCATACCCCCGGTGGTCCAGGGGTGAATGTCTTTCCAGAAGGAGCCTCACACAATCGCAGTGTCCCTCTTGTGCAGCCAGGATCAGTGGGGTCCTCCCATCATTATCCATTTCAGTCACTCTAGCTGCACTACCTTGCTTTGTCAGAGCTGCACATACCGCAAGGTGACCTTCGCAGGCTGCTGAATGTAATGGGGTCCATCCCAAATCGTCTCTGTGATTTTCATCCAGTCCGCGGTCCAGCAGTGTCCGTACCACATCCACATTTCCTCGGGTAGCAGCCAGGCTAAGTGCTGTGCGTCCCTCACCATCAATGGCATCCACAGCAGCTCCCCAAAACAGTAGTGTGTTCACTACAAACACGTGGCCCATTGAGGCAGCAGCCAGCAGTGGTGTAACAGCAGTAGAGATGCGGCTACCTCCCTGGGGCCCAGCAGCTTCGTCCACATCTGCCCCAGCCTCTAGAAGGAGTTCTACCACTTCTGCATGGCCCTCATATGCTGCCAGAAGCAGTGGTGTCATCCCATCACGGTCCTTATGTCCTGGATCAGCCCCTCGCTCTAACAAGAGACTCACCACCTCGCAACAGCCAAGCCCAGCTGCTGAAGGTACACATAGAGCTGCCACTGATAGGGCTGTTCGCCCATCTGAGTCTTGCACATCTACCTGGGCGCCATGGTCAAGCAGCAATTCTACTGCCTCCTTATGGCCCATATAGGCTGCAGCAATTAGCGGCGTTCTGCCCTCCCGGTCTGGTTGGTCCACTTGGGCCCCATAGTCCAAAAGAGTGCAAAGGATTTCCTCGTGTCCTCCCCAAGCTGCAGCCCTCAAGGCAGTCCGGCCTTCAGAGTCACTGCCATCCACCTCTGCACCAGCCTCCAGTAGGATCCTGACAGCCTCAGCATGTCCTCCCCATGCTGCAGAACGCAGTGCAGTCCACCCCTCTCGGTCTGCATGGTTAACAAGATGCGGGGCCCTTTCCTCCCACTGGGCCCACGCCAGCAAACACTGAAGCACTCTGGCATGACCCTGACGCGCTGCCAGCATCACAGGGGCTTGCCCCTGGTGGTCCTGGATCTGTGGATCAGCTCCTTTGGATAGGAGGAGAGCAACCACATCTGTAGAGCCTGCATGTGCAGCACTGGCCAGCAAGGTGCGCCCATCCCCTGGATCCATCTGATTGACACTCATCCCATTTTCCAGTAGAACTCGGACTGAATCCTCCCGCTCTAGAGCCTTCCGGATCATCCCGACACTGACTGCACAGCCAACACTAGAGCTCCAGTTGTGGACACGACCATAGGAAGAAGCAGGGTAAGCTCCAGCCTTAACCAGCAGTTGCAGCACCTGTTGGGGAGAGGTCGGAGGGAAGGGTTCGGGAGTAAGGGAATTGTCTGCTAAAGAAGGGATGCCACCCCACACCATCCACAGTGCCAGCAGGGTGGGGTTTTCAGGCTGGAGGTTAGAGCTCACGAGGTGAAAAGCAAGCCAGTATATCTCATTCGGGGACAGCTGTGGCCCACGGAGGGTTAGTGACATGGCCAGCATGGCATGACCCTCAGCCAGACTGCACAAGTATTTCTGTGTGCAGTATTTAACATCAATCAGCCATTCTGCAAAGCTTGCATGGAATAGAAGCTTGGTGCTGCTGGGCCCATCTACCAGTAGCTTAGACAAGGCATCTAGATTGCGATGGAAGTCGATTGGAGTAAGGGTGGTGTCTCTTGTCCACACTGCAGTATAAAGTTCCTCCAGGTTGAGTGGCCGTGGAGAGGCCAGCAGGGCATTCAGTAAGGGCTGCACCCTGGAAAAAAGCTTCCTGGGAAAAAGCCGCTGGCACAGCCAGAGATAGAGCCCATTAAGGGTGCCTGGGATATCACGGATCTCACGGATTGCTACAAAGTTCTCAGCTACTCCGTCCAGCACACGCTCCAAAAAGAGGAAGCAGCCATTGCTCTTGATATGTAGCTGGTTCAGCATGTCAGCTGTCTCACGCGTTAGGTGCCTCCGCAGCGCCCTCTCCTGGTCCAACCTCCACAGAATGTACTGCTGTACATCACGCACCGTGTGAGCCTTGCGTAAATCATCCAGGCAAAGCTTTCGGAAACCTGAGCGATCAAAAGAGATATTTGTTAAAACATTTATGTACATCCATTTGAATATATTTTTCACCTTTTTTAAATCAGCTACAGAAATGTTGTCATTACCTCTTTCACTGAAACTAAATATGCAGCTGAACTGTACAGTACCTGCACTCTGGATAGACAAGACAGTGGGCTTAAGCCCCAAAGATGTTAGTTTCATAGGCTTTCACAGGCACTGAATTCACTCATTAAAAAGAGCAATTTTTCCTTGTAAGTACTGCTAACTCCCACCTAAGAACATCTTAATGAGTGCTTTGTTCTGTCGGCGGACAGAGCAAACAAGCAGTAGCCATGACGGGAGAAGCTGCTGGTGACTGGAGAGAAGCTCAGCGATGGTTCTGCTCTTCCCTGCTGCATGCCCCTCCTGGCCTGCTCCTGTTACAGGTCCCGAGTCCAGCGACTCCACAATCAGCAGCAAGTTCTGAGATGGATGAGGCAGGTCCAGCAGGGGCAACAGAACCGCCCTGAAAAGACAGAAAAGGATAGTTAGCCACGTGTAAAAAATATTAGATCAAGATACATTTTATAGCTCTGCTCGATTCAGACATTCAACATAGAAGAAATTTAAAATAAACAAACAAGATGTATCCACCAATCTTAAAATTATTGGAATAGCTGCCTTTAAAGAGGAAAATTATATATATATATATATATATATATATATATATATATATATATATATATATATATATATATATATATATATACACACACAATATAAATTCTAATTGTATAGCCAACTTTAAATATTGTAATATTCATTTATAGAAACAATACAGGGCATTATCATTGTATGGTTAACTAAAGCTGGCTGAAGTTCAATTTAACCAATTGTTAAAATGCAAATGTACAGGGCCACCTGTAGTGAGATGAGATACTGGTCCTCTTATCTCCCAGCTGTCAGTGTCACAAGCACTGCTGTTCTAGTCTCCCTCAACTATGTGTTGATATTACTAAAATATAAATTTGCCACCACCTTTAAACATATCTTTACATTTTGTGGAGCAGATTTGGACATTTAGGTATTGATATTTATTCTTTTGTTGAAGAAAGCATTATTTAAAAAGAAGAACATATTGTTCTGTGTGGGTTATCAGGCTTCTCTAACTTGGTAACGTTTCTTTTGGTCTTAACCCTCCAATTGTAGGCGTCTTCTTTCTGAGGCGAATGTGCGTGTGTATTTATTCTGCAGATTAAGAAGCATATTTGCAGGCTAAGGGTGTTGCACAATTATTTCCTGTTCTTGCTCACTCTGGCCACCTTACACCCCACAGTTCTCAAGTCCTGTTCTTGTTCAGACAGGAGAGATGTGCTCCCTTGGCTTAATGATTCAGAGCAAAAAAAGCTATGAGATTTCCTGTCTAAGATTACCGACAAAGTCATCAGGAATCAGCCAATTCACTGCTAGCCAACTCCACCACCTGACATTACCCACTGCCTTTTCAGTACACCCAGACACTGCAGGAGACTACAGCCTACACCCAACCAGTAATAAATATTAAACACTTATGTACAGTTCTCTTTCTAGCCTTTTGTATAAGTATTATCAGGAGGGCTTGGATGGGCAAGAAGGCTGGTGCTCACATTATGATACAGGATGAAATGCACAAGACGGGTATAATGGACTTCATTGTACAGTAACTTTTTTTTTTTTTTTATATATATAAATGTAGTTGTCGCCAATGATTTTACCCCAGTTTTCTCCCCAATTTGGAATCCCCAATTGTATTTTATTAATCCCGGTTCATTGCTGCAACCCTCCAGCGACTCGGTGACGGCGGCTGACACACACGTCCTCCGAAACGTGTCCCTGCCTAGCAGTCTTTTTTTCGCACAGCAGATTCACAGCAAAGCCATCAGACCTATAGTGCCGGAGTAAAACACAGATCAGAATGGCTCCACAGCAGACCCGCAGGTGCCCTATCAGCCACAGGAGTCGCTGGTGTGCGCTGCCCTGCCGACCTAAGTCCTCCCTACCCGGGCAGCGCTCGGCCAATTGTGTGCTGCCCCCTGGGAACTTCCCAGTCATGGTCGGCAATGACATAGCCTGAATTCAAACCTGTGATCTCCAAGCTCTAGGGCGCATCCTGCACTCCATGCTGGATGCGCCACTCAGGAGCCCAGTGTACATTAACTTTTATAAATCACCATTAGTCAAAAGAAGCTTCAGATTTAATTTATAAAATTTAAATAATTTTCTTACTTTGACACAAGTAATAATCAAATGCATTTTGGATTGCAAATGAATGGGTTACAATAAAAAGCAAAAAACTTTGGTGCGTCTTCCTTATGATGAAATCATTAAGAGTTATTTTTAACGAGAAGAAGCAAAAGCAGCAAACATTAGTTTAATCATTAACCACACAACCTGTTTAAGAATGTAGTGGGAGAATTTTGGGTGCTTTAAAAGAGAAGCACGGTGTCAAAATCAAACAGGCTTTGTTCAATAAAGAAACCAAATAACCCCCTTGACCCAGATGTTTATACAGGAAGTGGGGAACAAGCATAGTGAATGTAGATATGCTTTGCAGTACTTTTATTGCACTGTACTGTTAAGTAATTTAGTATTGCAAAACCTCCTCCCTGATTTCTTTCTGCTGTAACGAGCCTAAGTCTCAGATGCTCTCGCAACAATATTAAACCGTGTCAGTAACGCACATTAAAAATGATTGCTCAGGCAGTTTTTTTTAAATGAAGTCATACTTCATTTTTAATCTTCACCTGATTAGATACACTTTTTCTCCTACAATTATAACACACTATTCAACCTCTCCTTGTATTTCCCCCTCTGTTAAATATTTAACCAAACAATTACTAAATGTGAGATGTAAATTAAGAGGCACCGCAGGGGTACTTCAGTTGGAATGGTTAAGATAATTTAATTTACAAATACCTCTTGAATGCTTCATCAGGGTCCCTTTCACATTGGTTCGGCTCCAAGGCGGCCTTCACTGAGGGCTCCTCCAGTTTCTCAAAATACCCGGGGAGTAAGGGACTGCACCGGAGCTGCTCCACTAAACCCAGGATGAACTCAGTCACAGACACTGTTCTCTCATCTTCTCGCTGGCAGAAGTGGTGGGCCAGGCAGCGGGGGGCCAGGTTAACACGGGTCCCGGCCTCCGATGTTGGCCAAAGCACTTCAGTGCAGAAGGCGGTTTTCCCACTGCCAGGACCCCCTGTCACCAGAACCCCAAAAATCCTGCCAGAGGCTCGGGTCTCTAGCCAGTGCTGGAGCTTGTACAGGGCCCAGTCTCGGCAGTAGAACCGCCTGCCCTGCAGTCGACTTACACTCATCTCCAAATGGTACAGCCGGTCACCACATGCAAACTCATTGCAGTATCTGAGTTGGGGGAAGGAGCAAGAAATACAGAAACAAAAGGGTGACCCAAAGAGGAGGGTGATAGGTCTTGGCTACCTGGCTGTAACCTTCAGTCTGATTCTATCTGGAGCCACCCTGCTTCTCCCAGCTGATTTTCACTTCACTAGCAAGAAGAAGATTATGTGCCAGGCATCCCACAAAAGCAATTTTGGCACAGCTTTTTTTTTCTCCCCAAACAGAATTGTTTTTACTGGCAAGTCCAGCGCTTGGTTATTTTTCAGGTTGTGATGAGCCGCCCCCAACTGGCACTTTGAGTTCTCTGGCTAATATACCCAAGTAGGAATTTCAGTGTCCCCGCCCAACTGGTTCTGGGGTAAATGCTAGAAAAGTAATCCAAAAACAAAGGACTACTTCACTGACATATTCACTGGAAAATTACCTCATTGACAATCCTCCAACAACATTATTCTGTTTGCGAATGCTTCTGAATCCCCACAGGCAGGCTGCAACAAACGGAGAGCCCTCTCATCATTAACTTAACACTCCCACAGTAGGAATTCACTCTCTCTTCCTGTGTGGATGTCTTCCTCTGTTGCAGTATCTCTGAGAGACGCTTTTTCAAATATTTTTCTCTCTCTGAACTACTCCAATCCCAGGGGGTAGTTTACGTCCTTCTGCTTCTCTCTTGGGAGATCCTTCTGCCCTCTGTTCTTCTCTGTCTTATAGATTTCCTCAGGCTGCACTCCTGCACTCTCTTGCTGTAGCAGCTCAACATGTTGGGGCATGCTTTTTATAGGCCTGCAGAAACAGAATGGAGGAAGTGTATGTGTGAGAAAAAGAAAGTTGAAGTTCGGAGAAACAAGCAAGCTAAATCACAACGCCCTAGTTCGTATTTCAAAGCCTGGAATCCAGCCAAAACTTAAGTCAAAAGATACCAGTTCTTACACCAAGCTCAATGCTGTACACTTAACACATATTTCATGTTATATTTAACACATAACATGAAATATTTTACTCGCTGTAACAGGGGTGCTCTGGTAACATGTGGGTATCCGCTGACAGATGAGACAGACAACGGTTTGACATTGAAAACGCCACTCATGCGTTCAGGTTTTGTTGACAAAACAGGTGGTTGCAGTGGTAGATGGCCACCACTAGGGTACTAGCAACAGTAATCCTAGCAGGATGAGATAGACAAAACACAGTGTACATGAATACAAAAATGCAAAAGACAGTTCTGCCTAACACAAACTTAAATACACGTAAATAAATCCCTATTGTTAACACTAGAACCCTGGTATACATAAGGTCATTCCATTGGCGCTTTTCTTTTAGTTGCTCACCCTGGCTATACACGCAGTCATGCGGTATCTCCACAGACTTCACAATTCTTCCTCTTCGGCTTGTGGAAAACAAAGGACTGACTTTCCAGCCCTTTTTAAAGTGGCCAGGGTTAATTAATAATTAGTCAATTAACACCTGGCCAGATGCTACACATCAAGTTTCAATTAGGCAGGGAAGTCGAACCTTACAGCCCTGCCATATATAGCACAAACTTTTTCTCCAAAACTTTCAACATTCCGCATTTTATTTACAAATCAAACAAAAACACATTATTTACAGGGGCTGGGACTCAGCCCTGCCACTCAACTCTGAGTAGACAACAGTGCAAATTGTTCTGATGATATGATAAAGCGCTGTTCATCATACCGCATGAAAACTTTCTTACATTCTGCTCTGTGAAATTGAGGGCATTACTAAAAAAAACACTACCATCTATAACCCAATAAGATACAAATCTTACCGCAGATACTTTCGAAAATACCATTTTAGTAAGTTACTCCCATTACAACACTGCTGCACAGCAACTTGATATGTCAATGTATGCTACCTGTCACTTTCCTACTTTACATACTGTGCATGCCCAGACTATTTTCCCCTTGCGCCGCGCATGAAGATTTTTTTTCCAAGCAGAGGAGGACGCCCATCAAACATTGGATATGAAATACGTATTTTGTAAACTTACATTTTATTCCACATGTAACTAATTATTTTTATATTGAATACAGCCATCTGCTGTTAACAAACGTTAGGGTACTACAGAGGGAGTTCCATTTTTTTTAAAATAAAAAAAATAAAAATGCATCTTGATTGCAAATGTATTACTTATTGTTGTTATTATTACAGCTATTTGCCTGGTGTGAGTTTCGATACTATTTGTCACGTTGTTGATATTAGTTTGGAAATAACGTTATGTTAATTATTATTATTATTATTATTATTATTATTATTAGCAGACGCCCTTACCCAGGGCGACTTACAGTTGTATAGATACATAACAATAATTACAGTATAAGAGCAAGATACAAAATACAGTGACTTCAGTCTTAATAAGAGCAACAGCTACAAATGAAACTTTGGGGCAGATTTTGACACGCTTATACATGTCAAATTTTGACGAAGTAGCAAAAATTGAAGTTACACCTGTAGCAAAATATACGTTACGCTGGTACTCTGTGCTGTACTTTTAGTACTGCTGAAGCCTAGAAAACTGTGTACACCCACCAGAAACCCGTTTGCTTGGAACAAAGCAAACGCAACTACTTGTTTAGGTTAATGGTTAATAAAATATAATTTAAAAAAAATAAAAATATTTGTTTTCTTACCTTTCCCAGTGTGTTGACCGGTCAGATAGAGACGACATTTAATGTTTCTCTACCAGCAGACTTGTGTCAGGAAACTTCGTGGCTTGACCCGGAGTGTCGGGCCTGGAGGGGTTAACCCAGAACAACCGTAGAGAATTCAAAGGAAGGAGGACTGTTCCTATAGTATGAGAAGGACCGAGCAGTGATACAGGGGATCAGAGTTTGGAGGGCAGGTGTTTTAATTTAAATTGCATTGTAACTCCTCTCTCGCAAATCTTAGTGAGGCCCCTGCTGCAAACATCCGTTGGGGATAATAACAGGAAACAAGGCCTCAGCGTAGAGCTACTGCAGCCGGGAAACAGACTTGGAAAGACTCAGCGCAGAGCTCCGATAGGGGACAGCTAGCATGGACAGCCTCACCACAGAGCTCTGTAGTGTACTAAAGAGACTGAGCGCAAAGGTGCGCATGGCCCGGAATAAGCTTGCGCTTCTAGAGGTACGTTTGCAGGCAATTAAACAACAAAAGGCAACAGTAAATAACCCTAGTTATATACACATATACATTTTTTGTACCAATGTAATTTAGAATTCCACGGCGATTTGTTCATGCAAATGTTGTTTTATTAGAGAGGAATAAAACAATTGTAACCTAATAAACTACTTAAAAAAAAGAGTAGTTTGTGTATAGGTGTAGTACGTTCAAAACACTCACGCAAAAAAAAAAAAAAAAATCTGGGGACTGTTTTCAACGTAGGTTTAAAACACCGAGGGTCAATTACAACAAACTTGCAGAGTTAAGGCATACTTCCGACTGCGACCCAATTTTTGGTCTCTGACGGTCGGAATGACATCATCCGCACTGCCGCGAGCTGCTGCTTTTTAGAAAAGTCCTTTTCTTGTGTGTCTCCGACCTCAAAACGAACAGGGAAGGATAATGTTGAAAAAAACCAGTGAAGCTCGACAGAGTGAGTTTTTAAGGAACCCAATAAACATGAACAACAGAACATGATTTTAAACTTGCCTCTGAACTGAATTAAATTAAAGCGTAAATTAATCTTTGCTAAAATGAACCATTTGTAGAATAATAATAATAATAAATATAGTGTATTTTTATTATTGTTATTCTTTTTATATATTTGAATCACTAATAAGTTAACGTCGCTAGCTATTTTCTGTATGCAATTACTTTCCCCATCAAATCAGTAACGTTGCTCTAGGGACATAATTCAAACTGACACCTCATACACTACTACACATTGAAATCTCATACACTACATAGTGAAAATGCATTCACTACATGGTGAAATCTCATACACTACATGGTTAAATCGCATACACTACATATTGAAATCTTGAAACCTCATACACTACATAGTGAAATCTCATACGATAAAGAAATCTCGAATACTCTGCCTTACACCCCAACGCTGAACACGGAGATTACGTCCTCTTAGACTTCCAAGCACATATGTTTCCCCAGCGTTGGGTGTGTTTTGTAGCTGTAAAAAGAGTACATTTGTGTATTCCAAAGCATTTAGCAATACTTTGCCAACTGAATCCAAGGGATATGCAATGATTTATTTGTTCTCGTGAAATGCAGTATCGAGGACGACCCACAGCCCCAGTTCTAACAGCTGGGGGTACGGGTATACGGAAAGATGCATTGGCAAGACAGAGCGGTCTGGTTTCATATTCATTTAGAGAAAGACGAAAAGTGTTGTAAATCATTTCTAGAATACAAATACGTTCTTGTGTATGTTCCGGTTCTCCAGTGAAATAATTGCACACAGAAAGCATTGAACTTACTATTCTTGTCTGGTCTTCAAGATCCCTGTGTAGACGCTCCAAAATAATGATTTCATTGTTGAACTCGTGCTTTGTTATTTGTTCAAGGCAACGGAGTACCCCATTAAAGGAATTCACAATATACTCTTCATTGGTTTTCACACGCAACAAACAAAAGATCATCTTCATTTTCAGGGGGAAAAATATTTGACACTGTTACTACCAAAACAAAGGCCTTGACTTTCAAATAATCGTTGTTATAATTGTTTTGGCAATTTTAACAGGCAGTGTATGAGATTTCAGTATGTAGTGTATGAGATTTCACTGTGTAGCATATGCGTTTTCAGTATGCAACCCCTACACCCACTGCATCCCCTACTAACTCACCCTATTCTACTATCCTCTCTCGCTGACCTGGGAATCTCTAGCACTGCTCTGGCCTGGTTCTCCTCCTACCTCTCCAACCGCACTTACCAGGTAACCTGACATGGAGCAACCTCCACACCTCGCCCTCTCTCAACAGTAGTCTCACCAGGGGTCAGTCTTGGGTCCACTCCTATTCTCGCTCTACACCCGCTCCCTGGGCCCCTCATCGCATCCTATGGTTTCTCATACCATTTATATACTGATGATGCTCATATTTTCCTCTCCTTCCCTACCTCTGACTCCACCATTCCCTCCCGTATCTCTACCTGTCTGTTTGCTATCTTCTGGATGCACTCGCATCACCTCAAACTCAACCTCTCTAAATCTGACCTCCTTTTCTTTCCCTCCCATATAGTGTATGAGATTTCAGTGTATAGTGTATGAGGTGTCAGTTTGAATTATGTCCCTAACGGCGCCTCATATTACTCAGCTGTTCAATACGTCTGACCGGAGGCATTATGGAGAACAGCTGATCAGTTTTACTTGTTTGCTGTTCATAAAAATATAAGCAATTTACACATTCACTTCATTCATGAGACGGGCAATTTTAAAATCCCGTCTCAAAGTGCCACTGGATTGTGGAGCCTGTTGGCAACTCTAGTCACAAATCGACACTGGCATAATAATCCTTCTGGAAACGAAAAAAGTTTACAAGTTTCTTTTTCTTTCTGTTGATTGCACTCGGGGGCAAAACACTACGATCGTGAATTTTCATTATAATCAATAAATAACATTTACATTTCATTTTAAGCTCAGGTCAATGAGCAATTTTAATACATACAAGTTAATACATGTAAATACATGTATCATATTGCACTTTTCCTAGATGTACATAAATGAAGATGGTACCTTCAGTCTATAAATCACGAAACTTGGATGAGTAGTACCAAACCAGAAATTCTGTTTGCCTGTATTTATTCTGTAAAGTCTCTTTGGTAGTACACCAGTACATAGCCTACTGGCTGCATAACATTGCTTCTCAGTGTTAAAACATATACAGTGTGTACACAAAAAATAGTTATAGATTAGGCCCTACAGCAAACATGGTACAGCAACATATCTATATCTATATCTATTTTACCACCAGGAGTAGGTAGGTAGGCAATTGGCTAGACTATCATTGGCCTTAATTGGCCCACACCTGTAGCCTGTAACAGCCAAATGCCTGGCTGGTAAAAGGGAGCATGTGCCGGCAGTCTGGTGGGCTGTTTGTTTTGTTTTCCTGCCTGAGAGCCTCTGGGGCTTATCTACCACAAGACTGGAATAGAATAACAGGAATCAGTGTCGGATAACGTTGTGGTTCTTTGCCTCTGCAATTCCCTGTTCTCTACAGGGGCTACGAGGAACGGCCTGTCCGCTGCTGGGATCCATGAAAGACTGGACTGCAGAGTAAGGGTAGAAGAAGCCCAAACCCCAGGTGGAATGACCTATTCACCAACTGGACGTGGTTATTGGTCCAGTTGGTTTATGTCGGCATTTTTGTTTTGGTGGTTTTTGTTTTATGTGAAATCTTGTTTGAACTGTTTACTTTTGTTATGGACACGGCTCGATAACGCAGCTGACATTGCACTACAAGAGCAAGCCTTATAAAATACTGAAATAAAAACATGCTTTGTTTTGGAAACTCCTGTCTGTTTTCTCTGTGTGCACCCACCCGCTCACAAGTGGTACCAGAAGTGGGGCTTTATTGTACACAGTGGTCAGGATGTTTCCAGTGAACCCCCATGATAAGGAAGATGCTGCTTGGCCAGCGGGAGCCAAAGGAGCTGCGGCAGGAGTCGCTGGTGAACTCACCACTACAGTGCAGCATTTGCTGACAGCTATGCAGCATCAACAGCTACAGTTCCAGGAACTCGTCCTGAAAACCCTGGGGACTCATCGACAAACTGGACCCAGCCAGGTGCTGTCCAAGATGACCCCCGACGATGACATAGAAGGCTACTTAAGGGTCTTTGAGCGGACCGCCGAGCGTGAGAAATGGGCCCCAGCAGAGTGGGCGACCATACTAGCGCCGTTCCTGTGTGGGGAGGCGCAGAAAGCCTATGTTGACCTAGACCAAGAAGCGGCTTGCAACTATCCAAAGTTAAAAGCAGAGATCCTGGCCCGACTGGGGGTGACTACAGTAGTTCGAGCTCGGCGGTTCTATGACTGGCAGTACAACCCTGAGTGGCCGGGGCGTTCCCAGCTATTCGACCTGCTACACCTGGCGAAGAAATGGCTGAACCCTGAGCTCAATTCACCCGGACGGGTGGTCGAGTTGATGGTAATGGACAGGTTCATCCGGAGCCTTCCTGTGGCAGCCAGAGAGCGAGTAGCAGAAACAGACCCCAGCACCCTGGATGACACCATAGCTGCTTTGGAACGCTATACCGCAGCACAGGTTCTGGGGCATGCGGACCGGCAGGTCCAGGAGAAGAGAGGGACCATTCCAGTCAAGTCACGTGTCCGCTTGGACCCAAAACCGACGCCTGGAGACGACCGCCATAGAGAACCACAAGGACCACAACGACACCTTCCAGGGAAACAAGAGGCCCCTGCCGTCGCCACCAATCAGCAGGAATCTATCCAGTGTTTCCGATGTGGCACTAGGGGGCATATCGCCAGGCAGTGCAGACGGCAGTCACCGGAGAGAATGGATATTGGACACAGCCAAAGTATACTATGTCTCCAAACCAGCTCGGTGAGTACCGATCCCTTTATTGTTAAAGTGAGGGTGGAGGGTCAAGAAGTGGTTGCTCTGATAGATTCGGGGAGTTCAGGGACTTTAGTTACCAGGGACTTGGTACCATTGGAGAAGTACACGCAAGATAGTAAGGATGTGTACATACGATGTATTCATGGGGACATTAAACCATATCCCACAGTAGTGATCGGGGTGGAGGTAGTGGGCCAGAATTTTTTTGTAAAGGTTGGTGTAGTTCCTGCCCTGCCCTTTGCGATGATCATAGGGAAAAACTGCCCACAGTTTTTAGAGTTGGTTAAAGTAGGGGCGGGCCTATGGGGACAGGGTGAGGGGACGCAGCCGTCCACCTCCAATCCAAATACAGAGGTAGAGAGGGAGGAGGAACCCCAACCTTCCACCTCATTGCAGAAACCGGAAGCTGAGACAGAACTGTTTCCCTTTCATAATGAGGATATAGCGCCCTCTGTGGGAGAAAGGAAAACTAGATCGCAGAAAAAAAAGGAGGGGGGAAAGTTTTTAGCTAAACAGAAACATGCAGATCGACCATCCACACAGGCCAGTACTCCTCAGAGGAGCCCCATCTTGCCAGAATTAAGCCAACCAGAAGATTTTCTTAGTCAGGCCATCGAGTTAGACAGAGAAAACTTTAAACAAGCGCAAATTGAGGACGGCAACTTAAAAACAGCTTTTGAACAGGCAGTGGTGGCGGATGAGGAGTACTGGAAAAATGCAGAAGAAAGGCATACACCTCATTTTTTATTAAACCAAGGGTTACTGTATCGGGTAATACGTGGGGCTATTCCGGGGGAACACATCCATCAGTTAGTAATACCGCGCTCCCAGAGAAAGACTGTATTAAATCTAGCACATGTACACTTGCTTGGGGGACATCTGGGGGCAGATAAAACGAGGGCCAGGATTTTGCATAGGTTTTACTGGTTAGGGGTGTGGCGTGATGTGGTGGAGTTTTGTGAGTCCTGTCCTGAGTGTCAGCGAGTGACCAGTAAGAAGCCCCCTAAAGCCCCGCTGGTTCCCATGCCCATCATCGAGGTCCCGTTTGAAAGGATTGGGATTGATTTAGTGGGGCCCCTGCCAAAAACTAAGTCTGGATATGAACATGTGTTAGTGGTGGTAGATTATGCCACTCGGTACCCCGAGGTGGTGGCGCTGAGAAATACCTCGGCCAAAGTTATAGCCCAGTCATTGCTGCATATCTTTTGTAGGGTGGGGTTACCTAAGGAGGTCCTGACCGACCAGGGTACCCCTTTTATGTCACTGGTCTTCAAAGAGCACTGCGCGCTCCTGAAGGTTAAAACCCTGCGCACTTCCATTTACCATCCACAGACGGATGGGCTAGTTGAACGTTTCAATAAAACACTAAAACAGATGTTGCGAAGGGTCACTATTAACCAGCCACGCGAGTGGGATGTATTTTTACCGTACCTGATGTTCGCATATCGCGAAGTTCCACAGGCGTCCACCGGGTTTAGCCCATTTGAACTTTTGTTTGGACGACAACCCCGAGGCCTTCTTGATGTATTGCGGGAAGCATGGGAGGCAGAACCAGCCCGGGGCCGAGCGGTTCCTGAGTACATTACGCTACTCCAGAATAGGCTAGCAGAGATGGCGGACCTGGTGTCCAGCAATCTCCAGGAGGTCCAGGGGGTACAGCAGCGCCAGTATAACCAAGGGGCTCGAGTCCGAGAGTTTCAGGTGGGGGATAGGGTAATGGTGCTTGTCCCATCCGACCCCCATAAGTTTTTAGCCCAGTGGAGAGGACCCGTAGAAATTATAGAGAAAATGGGCCCGGTTAACTACAAGGTACACCAACCCGGGAGGCGGAAGACCCACCAGATTTATCATATTAATTTGTTGAAGCCCTGGAAAGACCGGGATTGTTTTTTTTCAGGCAGCCGGACCTAGAAGGGAGGGAGAATCGACCAGGGAGTTCCCTGACAGTAGCTATGGGCAGTCAGCTGAGTAAGCAACAGCAAGCCAAGTTAGACCGACTTATCCAGGCAAATGGAGCAGTCTTCTCAGACCTCCCAGGGTCCACACACCTTACACAACACCAAATCGAAACCGAACCAGGAGTTAAAGTACAGCAAAGATACATTAGGGTGCCAGAGGCTAGAAGGGAAGTCATGCGTGAGGAGGTACGTAAAATGTTGGAGTTGGGGGTTATCCGGGAGTCACGCAGTGAGTGGTGTAGCCCGGTGGTTATGGTGGCTAAACCAGACGGGTCAATTCGATTCTGTATAGATTTCAGGAAATTAAATACTGTGTCTAAGTTTGATGCTTATCCCATGCCCAGGGTGGATGAGTGTCACAAAGACGGCCAGAGTGGGTGGCGTCAGACCGGAAGCAATACACAGAGAGATGTGGTTTGGTATAAGCTGGGCGCGTGATCGCGCTCAGCATTTAATAAACAGAAAATAAAAGGTTTTAACAGACAAAAACACGGGACACGGCACTTGCGCCAAAATAAACAGACAAACAAAACGGACTAACACTAAACAAACGGTGCACGGACAGACAGACAGACACGGTGAGTACAAACAAACTTATCTTTACGTTTTCGATTTTACACTATTTAGTTCTCCTCTCTCTCTCACCCGTTCTCCTCTTCCGAACACCCAACCACCAGTGACTAAAACGTGCATCTATATATACTGTTGTGCTGGGATTCAATTACTAATTATTTACTCACTTGAATCCCAGCACGTGAATTCATTACGTGCAACACATTATACACATTTTATCTGCATGTGAAGTGATGTGCCATCCTCGTGCCTAAATATAATTATACACTTTAAACACACGTGAAACACAGACCCGTTTATATCCCGTGTACCAATCTATACACCAACATTAACATACGCACGCATACATACACATAGATCACACAAATGCACACAGGGGCGGGGCACTTTGCCACAATGAGTTACTGGAGCGGTTGGGAACTGCCAAATATATCTCCACCCTGGATTTAACTAAAGGATACTGGCAGGTGCCGTTGACCCCGAGCTCCTGCGAAAAGGCGGCTTTTGCCACCCCAGATGGCTTGTTTGAATTTGTGGTTCTGCCTTTTGGTCTACACGGGGCACCCGCAACTTTCCAGAGGTTAATGGATCAGGTACTACGTCCTCACACCTCCTATGCCGGGGTGTATTTGGATGATGTTGTTATATTCAGTGATGACTGGCGGACCCACTTACAAAGACTGCAGGCAGTGCTAGACTCGATCAGGGAGGCGGGTTTAACCGCGAATCCAAAGAAGTGCAGGTTAGCCTTCTCCGAGACCCAATATCTAGGATATACTATGGGGCAGGGGTGGTTGAAGCCCCAGGAAAAAAAGGTGGAGGTCCTTCACAATTACCCTCGTCCAAAAACCCAGAAACAGGTTAGGGCATTCTTGGGACTGGCGGGGTATTATAGGAGATTTATCCCGCAGTTCTCCACTCGTGCTACACCCCTCACAGAGCTCACAAAAGGGAGAAGGAATCAACCTATTTTCTGGTCAGACCAATGTGAAACGGCATTTCAGGATCTAAAACAGGCTTTGTCCTCTAGCCCCGTGTTGCGTAACCCAGATTTTTCTAAGCCATTTGTTTTACAGACTGATGCGTCAGATGTCGGCTTGGGTGCGGTTTTAGCGCAAGAAGTTGGGGGTGAGGAGCATCCGATTATGTACTTAAGTAGGAAGCTCCTTCCCCGAGAGCGTAATTATGCCACTATTGAAAAAGAGTGCTTGGCCATAAGATGGGCCGTGGAAAGTCTTAGGTATTACTTATGGGGCCGCCGTTTCACACTTGTCACCGACCATTCCCATATTAAGTGGCTGTATAGCCAGAAGGATAGCAACCCACGTCTTACACGCTGGTTCTTGACCCTCCAGCCTTACTGTTTCGATATAAAACACCGGGCTGGTAAGGAACATGTAAATGCTGATGTGCTATCGAGGCTGCATGATGACTCTGTTTTCTTTTCCAGGGATATGCAGCTGCAAAGGGGGAGGGAATGTGAGCCAGCTCACAAGTTTACCACCAGGAGTTAACGGGCCAACAGGCTGCAGGTGTGGTTAGGTAGGCAATTTTGGCTTGACTATTGTTAGACTATCATTGGCCTTAATTGGCCCACACCTGTAGCCTGTAACAGCCAAATGCCTGGCTGGTAAAAGGGAGCATGTGCCGGCAGTCTGGTGGGCTGTTTGTTTTGTTTTCCTGCCTGAGAGCCTCTGGGGCTTATCTACCACAAGACTGGAATAGAATAACAGGAATCAGTGTCGGATAACGTTGTGGTCCTTTGCCTCTGCAATTCCCTGTTCTCTACAGGGGCTACGAGGAACGGCCTGTCCGCTGCTGGGATCCATGAAAGACTGGACTGCAGAGTAAGGGTAGAAGAAGCCCAAACCCCAGGTGGAATGACCTATTCACCAACTGGACGTGGTTATTGGTCCAGTTGGTTTATGTCGGCATTTTTGTTTTGGTGGTTTTTGTTTTATGTGAAATCTTGTTTGAACTCGATAACGCAGCTGACATTGCACTACAAGAGCAAGCCTTATAAAATACTGAAATAAAAACGTGCTTTGTTTTGGAAACTCCTGTCTGTTTTCTCTGTGTGCACCCACCCGCTCACAATATATATATATATATATATATATATATATATATATATTTCTCATTATTTATTTCTTAGTAGACACCCTCATCCAGGGCGACTTACAATTGTTATATATCACATTATTTTTACATAAAATTACCCATTTATACAGTTGGGTTTTTACTGGAGCAATCTAGGTAAAGTACCTTGCTCAAGGGTACAGCAGCAGTGTCCCCACCTGGGATTGAACCCACGACCCTCCGGTCAAGAGTCCAGAGCCCTAACCACTACTCCACACTGCTGCCCGATTCATATGTGCAGTATGAATCATCACACCCTAAGGCTTGCTGTGACTCGATTCCCTATTCACAACTGTTAAGACACTTTGTATTTGCATATTTGCAGCGACAATCAAGATTCCTTCGCCAAAAGCGAGGAAATGTGTGTTTTTTTTTGGAAATTGTGGCTTTCTGAAAAAGATCATCACTAAAGCTAAATCCTGCATTTCAAATATAAATAGAAAAATGCTTTATATAATAACAATATACAACAAACAGATGATAGAATCCCTCTGGTCCTCACTTACCACCCTACCAACAGAAAGATACAGACAATTGTGCAAAGAGACTTTACAACAAGACCCATCTACAGCACCTATTTTCAAGACTCCCCCCTTGATGTCATATAGAAGAGACGAGAATATAAGAGAATATGTGGTACACAGTGCTATTTGTCCTTCTGGGGAACCTTTGAAAGGCACATATCCATGTAATAGACCACGATGTAATACCTGTAAAAACATTCATTCTGAAACAGAGATTAGAGGCATTAAATATTAATTCAACATTCATGATCATTTTACATGTACCTCTGAAGGAATAGTCTACTGCATTATCTGCAAGAAATGCAACAAATTGTATATTGGGAAAACTAAAAGGCGTTTAGCAGTCCGGTTTATAGAATACTTAAGAAGCATTTGCATTAACACCACTGCATTTCCAGTAGCCCATCACTTCACAGTGATGATCACACTGCTGAAGACATCACAGTCTGTGTGATCAATCAGTGCTATGGAACAAATGTTGCTCGGAAACAAAAGGAACGAGACTTTATAAGAACAGAAGAACATAAGAAAGTTTACAAATGAGAGGAGGCCATTCAGCCCATCTTGCTTGTTTGGTTGTTAGTAGCTTATTGATCCCAGAATCTCATCAAGCAGCTTCTTGAAGGACCCCAGGGTATCAGCTTCAACAACATTACTGGGGAGTTGGTTCCAGACCCTCACAATTCTATGTGTAAAAAAGTGCTTCCTATTTTCTGTTCTGAATGCCCCTTTATCTAATCTCCATTTGTGACCCCTGTCTGAATACGACATGCCTTTTAAACCCGGGATAATTCTGGTTTCTCTTCTTTGCACTCTTTCTAGAGCAGCAATATCCTTTTTGTAACGAGGTGACCAGAACTGAACACAATATTCTAGGTGAGGTCTTACTAATGCATTGTAAAGTTTTAACATTACTTCCCTTGATTTAAATTCAACACTTCTCACAATATATCTGAGCATCTTGTTGGCCTTTTTTATAGCTTCCCCATATTGTCTAGATGAAGACATTTCTGAGTCAACATAAACTCCTAGGTCTTTTTCATAGTTTCCTTCTCCAATTTCACTATCTCCCATATGATATTTATAATGCATATTTTTATTGCCTGCATGCAATACTTTACACTTTTCTCTAATAAATTTCATTTGCCATGTGTCTGCCCAGTTCTGAATGCTGTCTAGATCGTTTTATTATTATTATTATTATTATTTATTTCTTAGCAGACGCCCTTATCCAGGGCGACTTACAATCGTAAGCAAATACATTTCAAGTGTTACAATGACCTTTGCTGTTGCAACAGTGTTTGCCACGCCTCCTATTTTTGTGTCGTCTGCAAATTTAACAAGTTTGCTTACTATACCAGAATCTAAATCATTAATGTAGATTAGGAATAGCAGAGGACCTAATATTGATCCCTGTGGTACACCAGTGGTTACCTCGCTCCATTTTGAGGTTTCTCCTTTAATCAGTACTTTCTGTTTTCTACATGTTAACCACTCCCTAATCCATGTGCATGCATTTCCTTGAATCCCTACTGCGTTCAGTTTGAGAATTAATCTTTTATGCGGGACTTTGTCAAAAGCTTTCTGGAAATCTAAATAAACCATGTTGTATGCTTTGCAATTATCCATTGTAAATGTTGCATCCTCAAAAAAGTCAAGCAGGTTATTTAGACACGATCTCCCTGTCCTAAAACCATGCTGACTGTCTCCCAGGATATTGTTACCATATAGGTAATTTTCCATTTTAGATCTTATTATAGTTTCTATAAGTTTACATATAATAGAAGTCAGGCTTATTGGTCTGTAGTTACCTGGTTCGGTTTTGTCTCCCTTTTTGTGGATTGGTATTACGTTTGCTATTTTCCAGTCTGTCGATACAAGCACTGTGTCAAGAGACTGTTGCATGATCCTGGTTAGCGGTTTGTAAATAACTTCTTTCATTTCTTTGAGTACTATTGGGAGGATCTCATCCGGCCCAGGCGATTTGTTTATTTTAAGAGCTCCTAGTCCCTTTAACACTTCTGCCTCTGTTATGCTAAAGTTATTTAAAATTGGATAGGAACAGGTCGACATGTCGGGCATGTTGTCCGTGTCCTCCTTTGTAAAAACCTGTGAAAAGTAATCATTTAATATATTTGCTATTTTCTTTTCTTTGTCTATGATTTTGCCATTTGTGTCTCTTAGACATTTAACCTCCTCTTTGAATGTTCTCTTGCTGTTATAATATTGGAAAAACATTTTGGAATTGGTTTCAGCCCCCTTAGCAATATTGATTTCTATCTCTCTCTTGGCCTTTCTATCTTCCTTTTTGACTTGTGTTTGCAGTTCCAAGTACTCTTTCTGTGTACTTTGATTTTGGTCCTTTTTAAACGCTTTGCAAAGTGCCTTTTTTCGCTGAATATTTTTTTTAATTGACTATTAAACCATTTTGGCCATTTTGTTTTAGATTTAGATTTGTCTACTTTTGGGATGTAATTGTTTTGCGCCTCTAGTACTACATTTAAAAAAAAAAAAACAGCCATCCTTTTTCTGTGGATGTTTTCTCTATTTTACTCCAATCAACTTCTGTTAGTCTCTGTTTCATACCTTCATAGTTTGCTTTTCTAAAATTATATTCAGCGATAGGGTCTATACAGCGATAGGGTCGGTGTCAGACAGGAATACACTTCTGCAATTTTAGCATTATGTTTGAGGGTCACTGCTTTATCGCATGATTTTTTTTTTGTGATCAATTTTATTTTGTATTTATTTAATTAAAGAAAACAATACAATACACAAAACAGTTAGACCAACCCCCCCCCCCCCCCCCCCCCCCCCGATGGCAACTCCCACTTTTGATTAACAGAAAGAGCATGTGAAGTTATCATCTAATAATAATATTTTAGGTGAACAAGGAATCTCACTATTAAGAATAACCGATAGGGTTGTAGAGATCTGCTTCCAGAACACAAGCACATCAGGACATTCCCAGACCATATGTAAGAATGTACCTACGGTACCCTGGGGACAGAGCATGCAGAGGGGAGTACGGGCCAGTTTCATATGACATCTTTTGCGAGGGGTTAAGTATGTTCTATGAAGAAAGTTGAAGTAGATAAGCTGATGATATGGATTCTTATAAGCTGTCCTTAAATTATTCAATACTGTGACCCAAGATATTTCTTTATCTATAAAGGGTAAGCCCCTTTTCCAAACAGTATTAATAACCAAAGGTTTGTATGATGCCTGGAGAAGGAGGGTATAAAGTGTGGTCACCAAGCCCTTTGATTTTCCCCCCTTAACTAGAATATTGTGTAATATGTGTGAAGGCAGCTCGGTACCCCAGGGCACCCCATAGGCACGCATTGTGGAACGTAGATTCTGGTACATCGAATTGTAGCTGTAAATCTTGGAACACACAAAGGTACTTATCCCTACAAATGTCTGAGAGAGTGTGTATTCCCCTGTCCCTCCATTGTGGAAAGGAAAAGGGGCGACCGCCTAATAAAAGTTTATAATTATGAAAAATAGGAGGATGTGAGTGCCATTTGAACTGAATTTTGGTGTGCTTTTCAACTGTGCACCACACAGAAATTAGATGGGAGATTATAGGGCCAAAACACAATTTACAATGTTTGAGAGGAACAGCTGAGTAAACCAAATCTTGAAGTCTGTGCGGAAATACCAATTTTTCCTTGATTGGTCGCCAGGAAACATGAACATTGGAGTCCAGCCAAGATGCAATTGGAAGAAGTACGAATGACCAAAAATAATATTTAAAATTAGGCAATGATAGCCCTCCTGTGCATTTTTCACATTGAAGAGTAGAAAGTTTAATGCAGGAACGCTTCCCATTCCAATACGAATTTAGCAATCATACTATGCAATTTGTCCCAATAATTAGTAGTGGGGGAATGGGGGATCATAGAACTGAAGAAGTTAATGCGTGGAAGTACATTCATTTTGACTATTGAGATACGAGCTTGTAGTGAGTGGGGGAGGTGGGTCCATCTGGTTAAGTCAGCCTCTGTCTGAAAATTGTGTTAAAAGTTATTCGAAGTGATAGCATGGAGTGAGGAGTATATTTCTATGCCAAGATATCTGAAATACTTGACCACCGGTATATTAGAAGGCAGGACACATTTTCTCATTGCAGCATTCAGGGGCATTAGGACGGACTTAGACCAATTGATCTTATAACCTGATAACAAACTAAAGTCATCAAAAATGGACAGTAAATGAGGGAGTGATCGAGGCACATTATCAACAGATAAAAGCACATCATCAGCATAGAGTGAAATGTGATGCTGAGTATCATTGATATTAATAGGATTAATATCAAAGACTGACGAACAGCCTGGGCAAGTGGTTCAAGTGATAGGGCGAACAGAAGCGGAGAGAGCGGGCAACCCTGACGGGTACCCCTGGAGATAGCAAACTGGGAAGAACATTTACTGCCCGTAAGCACCATTGCAGATGGGTTAGCATATAACACCTTAATCATACTAATAAAGTCTGACCCCAAACCCATATGCTCCAAAACCGACCACAGATACCCCCATTCATCAGTGACAAGACTGCACAAGGAGTAATGATATCCATAGCTGCGTGGATAATATGAAGAAGGCGACACACATTATCAGATGCGAGGCGTGAATTGATAAAGCCTGTCTGGTCATGATGAACCAGTTTAGTCATATAAACCTCAAGACGACGTGACAAGACCTTGGCATAGATCTTGACATCAGAGTTTATTAACGACAGAGGGTGGTAGCTCGCACAATTAGTGGGGTCTTTATCTTTTTTTAACAATAGAGATACAATAGCCCAATTAACATCTCTTCCAAACGAGCCTGTAGTTTCCTTGATAATACCTTAAATGATTTACTCGACACGGCATTGCATAACACAACGTGGTTTATTTACTGGTGATCGCCATCTTAACTCTCAGTAGAACTGAATACAACATCCGGAACCCCAGGCTAGTAATCCTTGTATCTAACTTACATCTAGTAACCACTAGATGTCAGTATCTAACCATTACAGCCTAACACTATTCAATTATAATGTATACCCAATACATTACATAGCCCTTTTCAATAGCAGTTTGTATCATCTTTAACAGAAGCGGTCCTAGCTGATTAAAAAAAGTAAGAAAAAACTCAGGTTGTATTCCATCAAAACCAGGCGATTTTGATTTTTCCATATCTTGTAAAGCCTCTTTAAATTCAGCTAGAGATAACGGCGCATCAAGTACAGATGCTTCCTCAGCTGAAAGACGTGGCAGTCTAAGCCAGGCGCCTCGGTAAAAATCAATTTTAAAATTATTTTTCATTTCTTCACATTACTGATCTCGGGCTGTACAGACACTGCAGTATGTCAAATTCGCGCCACAAAGACGTTTCTCATTAGTCAGTTTCCCAAGTTACTCTGTACTCTGGTTTACAGTGCAGCACTAACATGAAACGGAGAAAAAAACAACCAATTACACATTTCTTTCCAACTCTTGGTAAGAATCAATGTTAAGTGAATTTATCATTTATATTGATGTTTTTCCCGTGCAATGTAATGTTTAGCTGCAATACGTTTTGATAAATCTTTTTTTTTTTTTTTCATGTAGAATGTTTCAACGCCAGCGCAGCAAAAATCCAAGTACCTGTTATAATGTCATTAAATGTGTAGTTAAACCGTTATAGCTGGCTGTATGTTTTATTTTCTCGTCACTTTAACTGGACAGTCAGCTCGTCCAAGTATCACCCTACCTGCCATAGCATAGCGTTTTATTAGCATAGTGGCTGTGTATTGGCTGCATCTATAGCGACCAGGTGGGAACATCACATTATTATTATTATTGTTGTTGTTGTTGTTTTTGGTGAATACCTTGTCAAAGTACTATAGAGTCATACAAATATTGTACATTAAACCCAGCCGTCAGAGTCCAGAGCTCTAACTACGACTACCACAGCCAGGGCCGGATTAACCTTTTGTGGGCCTGGCACCAAACAGATCTATGGGCCCCCATTTGTGGAACCATTATAAAAGACAGGGGATCGACACAGAAGCTGTCTTTGACACATCAGGCTTGATCGCCGCTCACATTTTTTTCATCATTTTCTTAGTCACTTGTTCCTGATGTTTACTCTCCCGCTCTGAAACAGTGCACTCACAGGCAATACACCGGTGTAGTAGTGCACGCAAAACACACTACTAGTCACTTTCAAAAAACCCAAGCTCAAAACATGTTGCTTTTTACAGTTATGGTATTACATTTGTATTTTCCCCAAGCGTTTTTCAGCTAAAGCGAACTGAATTAAATAACATAACAATGTACTAATAGAAACTGTAACCGTACAGTACTGTATATCAAAATACGGAGTTGAAATACAAAGCAAACAAAAAATAAAAATGAACAAAATTAACTATACACAAAATAAACAGTACTATATACAGAAACACATACACACAGACGAATACAGTAAATTGGAATCTATGGCTAATGATGCCTTCTTTCAAGCATACTGGTTTGAGTTCCTTTGCTTCAAAAACAACAATCATTCTCAAGGGATTACACATCTTTTCACTATACAACATGTTTTGAATATGTTATCTTGTTTAATATAACTTTTTTTAATGAACAAAAAAGCACCAGTCAGCAGTGTCAGCACCAGTCCCAGTGTGCAAGTACCAGTCCCAGCAGTGCAAGCACCAGCCCCAGCAGTGTCAGCACCAATCACAGTATCAGCACCAGCCCCAGCAGTGTCGACACCAGCCCCAGCAGTGTCGACACCAGTCCTAGCAGTGTCAGCACCAGTCCCAGCAGTGTCAGCACCAGTCACAGTGTCAGCACCAGTCAGTGTCAGCACCAGCCCCAGCAGTGTCAGCACCAGTCCCAGCAGTGTCAGCACCAGTCCCAGTGTCAGCACCAGTCCCAGTGTCAGCACCAGTCCCAGCAGTGTCAGCACCAGTCACAGTGTCAGCACTAGTCCCAGCAGTGTCAGCACCAGTCCCAGTGTCAGCACCAGTCCCAGCACCAGTCACAGCAGTATCAGCACCAGTCTTACCAGTCAGCAGAAGTTACCAGTCCCAGCAGTGTAAGGCAACTTAAGTAGCAGTGAACTAAATGTAAGTCAATAAAGGTATGAACCCATCTACTTATTAATATTGATGTTATATTCTTGTCCTTTTAAAATAACATATTTCTGATAGTGTCAATATGGTCATTTTAGGTTGCTGTGGTTTTGCTGGGAGACAATTAGTTTTAATCTTTGAAATAATATGGGTCATCAAATTTTAACATTAACATCATTATCCAAGGGACTTAATATTGCTTTGCAGTTTGCATGAACAGTCTCCAGGCTTTATAAGATGGTAACTTTTACCTTTGTAACATGAACAGGATCTGCAAGAGGTTTGTTCAACTTTTTTTTTCTTTTTTTTGCCTCAGTAAAAATCTAATCTTAGCTAAACACTAATCTAGAAGTGACACTCGAATGATCAGATAACGCCGCAGGATTAATGTCAATACTGTGTACTTCGGAAAAAAGTTTTTTCGATACAAAAATAAAATCAATCCTAGAAAAAGATTTATGTCTGGCCAAAAAGAAAGTAAATTCTTTAGCAGATGTGTTAAGTATGCGAAACAAGTCTATAAGCCCTAAATCTGAAATAAATCTCTGCAAAGTGAGAGAAGCCGCCTGTTGTGTCCTGCCTTGATCCAGACTCGATCGGTCGATAGCAGGGTTAACCACCTCGTTCATGTCAGCGCCGAGAACAAGGCTATAATCTGACATGTCCAGCAATATAGTAGTTAGCGAACTAAAAAAGTCTGGGTCATAAATCGTTGGAGCATAAACAGATACAGATACAGATAATTTTATCAGATATAATAGTCTTCAAAAATGCCACTCTGCCATCTAGAGTTCCGTGTGATTCCTGCACAGTGATAGGTAAACTGCGTCTTAGTAATATTAAAGCACCTTTAGACCTGGAGTCGGCACAGCTCGAGGCAGCCACGTAATAGTGTTTATTAGAAAATCTGTTAACATCACGTTCCCTCAAATGTGATTCCTGAATGCAAGCAACATCAACATGTTTACTATGCAGAAAATCAAGACAGGCAGATCGCTTTTGCAGGGAGTTTAAACCGTGTGTGTTCCAAGATAATAATGTAATATCAGTCATAGGAATCGAAAACCAATGCACTGATCGGAGGCGAAGAAACAGAGTACACAGCTAGCTGTACAATCTTAATAAAAGAGTAAAACAGTGTGACTTTCACAGGAATGTAAAAATACAACCCAAAATCACTTGATTAGAGTCCTTCTCCCTCCCCAAGTTGCCATCTTCCCACCCCCCCACCCAAAGCCCAGGAATACACCGAACAGAAGTAAAAAGAAAAATAACAATTGCCCAGGCACAGGGCTGAAAAAAAGCTACCTCAGCGCACCCTCCCCTCTCTAGTTCAGTCGACGTGGCCACTGTGAAAGCGGGCAGCGAAAGCCTTAAAACTAGCCCCCCAACCCGCCCCATAGAAATAGAGAAGAATAAATAAATATTGATCGGCAAATAGAACAAAACATTAAAACCTTAAATGCATAGAAATATAACATATCAACAAACCAGTAACGTAGTCAACAATGTTCCAAATACAGCAGATTAACCAAGTTCAACCGAGTTACAAAGCCAAGAGTATAACAGCAGAAAAACGCTGTTGATGCAAAAAGTGAGTGTAGAAATTCGTATGCGCAAGCCTAATGTCACATTAAACCAAATCAATTGGCCAAGAAAGGCATCATAATAACCAAAATAACAATGATTAAAAACAAAAAAAAAAACTTGACTGTTTGATTACTAGTGACATTCTCAAAGAAAGACTATGGACCGTACCGGGCCCATCGACTATAATGTATCTTATCAATAGTAATGTGAACAATACGTAAATTAAAAGCAATAGCGATATGAACTAAAATTAGCTGTAGTGTTAACGAATTCTGGAGTGTTATTTCACCAATATTAAAGCGATTCGTTTGTCGCAAATACAGGCCTGTAATACTAATTATTTGGAGGAAGACGGTGCGCCACTTCGAGGATTCTGCCTGCAAGAGATGGGAGCCACTGCAGGAGCATCTTTGTTAAAAAGCCAATAGGATCATCACCTTCAGCGCCCTCCTTTAAGCCCACGATGCGAAGATTGTCGCAGCATGCACTATCCTGTTGTCTCGCCCCTTCATCCTCAACTCGGTCGAGTCTGGCTGTCAGCATGGCGTTCGCTTTCACACTGCTGTCAGTAGCAGCACATATAGAAGACAGATCAGATTTTACTGCACCAATCTCGTTTTTGACAGCAGAAATTTCAGTGTTTATCATTTTGACAAACTCATCTCTCAACGCCTGCAGTTTGAGGTCAAGTTTTCCCTCAAAGGCGGAAAGTTGGCAAGTGATTTCCTCCTTAAACATCCCGAACATGGCGGACATGTCGGGAGCAGCAACAGGCTTTGAAGCTTTGTTAGGAGACAAAGGCAGCTCGGCAGAACGCTTCTTCTGAGATTGCAACATTCTAGAGCGTATCAGGTAATGAAAAATAATCAAAAGTATGAGTGAGAGCAAACTTTAGTATTCATTTACCCACTTACTCAGGATCAGGGCAATTACGTATGAACATCATTGTAACCTCCCCGCCGATATTTTCCATTTTCCTACCCTGGCCCTGTAAGTACTCGTCTGCTAAATCAGCTGCTTTGTTTAAATAAACCCTGTAGTCTACTGGATTCTCCTTGCTACATGGCTGTGTGGCATAAAAATCTGTTAACAGCAAACATGGTGATGGGCTCTCACTAAAATACTGTTTGAGGATATCAAACAAGACCCCTGGATTACTAGTAGGGTTTAATGCTGGATTGCTCTTCAACCCCACCTTCACAATGAGAATCTCCTCTGGCTGGCTGTCAACAGGGCACGCCCTCTTTTTCAGATATACACTCATCATGTCTATCCATTCTAATACAGTACATTTTGCAGAACCATCCCCTCTAAATATTATAGGGTCACGAATGCGATGCTTCACAACTACATTTAATTTTGTTAAATCAAGACTGGGCACTGTTGTTTCCGCAATCGGACTGGGCAGTGAACTCCCTGAATGGCTGTCATTGGCATTGCTACTATGTTCTGCGTGGGTATCAGACGGGATGCTATTGAGTCCCCAATATGCTGACCTAATTGCCCAATAAGGTCACACAATTGTTGTGCTGCCCCATCTTGACTCCCTACTGGGGCTGTGGGTCTGATCATTAGAGTGCTGGTAACTAATTTGGGGGGACTGCACCATTGCCCTGGCTTCAATTCACTTAACGTACCCCAAAGCAATTCACCCCTACCCAAACCCCTTAAAGGAGTTTTAAACTGAGCTCCTCCATGTCCTCAGTTATTCTAGAAGCCATATTAACACTGTTTTGTAGTATAATATACAATTACCTATTTAATTACCCACTACTATATTGCTGTCAAAAGTAAATTTAAATAATAACACATCAACAATTTACAATTATATAATAAATAAGAACATAAGAACATAAGAAAGTTTACAAACGAGAGGAGGCCATTCGGCCCATCTTGCTTGTTTGGCTGTTAGTAGCTTATTGATCCCAGAATCTCATCAAGCAGCTTCTTGAAGGATCCCAGGGTGTCAGCTTCAACAACATTACTGGGGAGTTGGTTCCAGACCCTCACAATTCTCTGTGTAAAAAAGTGCCTCCTATTTTCTGTTCTGCCGGGTTCTTCCACGGCTGCCGGGTCGATGATTTGGTGTATCGTAGCTCCGCCCCCTTTCTAGATGACCGACTTCCTTCTAACCCTGGGAATGAATTTTCTGGCCCTCCAGTCCAGGGTACTCTGTTCCCTTTACACAGTGCCCTCACAGGTCGGGAGAGAAATTTATCACCAAGAATCATTTTGTCTCTGTCACATATCCCACCGCTCAGAGTGGAGCCGAAGGAACACTCGGCTGAATCTACCTTTCCCATTACTCACCCCTCCCGGGAAAAATAATCCGCATTTGGGTGGTCTTTCCCTGCACAGTGAATCATATGATACATGAAGGGCTGCAATGCCAGATACCACTGAGTTATCCAGGCATCGCTGTCCTTCATTGTGCTTAACCACTTGAGTAGGGTGTGGTCTGTGACAAGACTGAATGAATGTCCCAACAGGTAATATCTTAAAGAGTGAGTAGCCCATTTAATGGCCAAACACTCCTTTTTGACAACGGAGTAGTTGCGCTCCCGGGGGAGCATCTTTTTGCTGAGGTACAATATCGGGTGTTCTACTCTGTCTAACTTTTGAGACAAGACAGCACCCAAACCCACATCTGACACATCGGTGTGAAGGATGAATCTCTTGGTGAAATCTGGTGTGATGAGAGTGGGAGCCTGGCAGAGTCTCTACTTAATAGTATCAGACGCCCCCTGACATTCTACTGACCATTTAATCGAATTTGGTAAGCTGTTTTTGGTGAGGTCAACTAAGGGATTGAATCGATGGTAATAACCGGCCAACCCCAGTAGAGACATCACCTGAGCCTTAGTTTTTGGGATTACCGTGCCCACCAAAGCCTGGACCTTGGTTACAACGGGTTTCACCCTTCCATTCCCCATTACAAATCCCAAATATTGTGTCTCTGTTTTGGCAAACACACATTTTCTCAAGTTAGCTGTTAGCCGGGCTACCTTAGAGACTGAAGGACGGCTGTGATCCTAGCCAAATGCTCTCGCCAGGTGGAGCTGTAAATATCCACATCGTCAATATACGCTGCCACATATTCACGATGTGGGTGTAAGACCAGTATTCCTTCGTCAGGTCCAGAGTGAAGATAAACCTAGCCATTCCCAGTCTATCGAGAAGCTCGTCGACCTGAGGCATGGGGTAAGCATCAAACTTGGCAATAGCATTTACCTTACGGAAATCAACGCAGAGCGGTTGGTGCTGTCCTTTTTGGCTACTATCACAATTGGACTGCACCACTCGCTCAATCACCCCAAGGTCGAGCATCGCCCATACCTCTTTGCTAATGCTACTTCGTCGACTTTCTGGGATCCGGTAAGGTCCCTCTCGCACTGTAACACCTGGGGGAGAGATATTGGCATATTTAACAAGATAAGTTCTACCAGGCAAGTCAGAGAAATCATCATTGAACTCCATCATGTTCCCCCATCGAAATGTCTTTAGTGCTAGACGTCTCTCTAGACCAAGGCCTAAATCATCCTCTACTTTGCCTGGGGCTATAAATAAGGCCTCCCTTGCCTGCCAGGGCTTTAATAAATTTACATGATAAATTTCAGGTTCAATACGGCGATCGGGCTGTCTAATTTCATAACTGACCTTTCCTATAGCCCGAATCACCTCATATGACGAGGGAAGAAGCAGCATTACTTTGTCTCCTGGTCGAAAGGTTTGAATTCTTGCATTTTGATTGTAATGCTACTGTTGCCGGTGCTGAGCCGATTTGAGATTGTCCTGGGCCAAACCACTGACCAAATCCAGGTGATCTCTCAGTAGGAGCACATGCTGCACTACATTTTTGGATGAGCCTTTGTGCTCTTTCTACCCCTCTCTCAACAGATCGAGGATGCCGCGAGGCTATCAGCCGTACAGGAGCTCAAAGAGGGAGAACCCTGTTGAACCTCTGTCACTGCAAAAAGGAGGTAGGGGAGAAACGATGCCCAATGTTTTTGCTCTTGATTCACAAATCGTCTCAGCATCTGCTTCAAAGTCTGATTAAAACATTCCACCAAACCATCCGTCTGTGGATGATAAACAGATGTCCTGATGGAACGTATTTTTTATATTTTGTACAGTTGCTGTAATGTGTTAGACAAAAGTTAGTTTTATGATCAGTCAGAATTTCCTTGGGGATCCCTACTCTAGCCGTAATCTGCACTAGTTCTTTGGCTATTGCAGCTGCACTAGTGGACCTCAATGGAACTGCTTCTGGGTATCGTGTCACATAATCTACCACCACTAATATATGTGTTGTAAATGAGCCTTGCGGCTCGGGTTCGTTTTGCTCTTTAAAATACCGACCCGACACAGAGATGGAGGGTTTGAAAGCGCTTTTGCGCTAAGTTTTAATGCAGAACAAAATCAAACAAAACAAAACACAAAATACCCACAACCAAAATAAATACCTAGCTCTGTACGAGCACTAACTAACACACCGGAACACCCTGACTACAAGTGGGACAGCTAGGCTGTTTCCCCACTAAACAATAAACAACAAAAACCACACAGGTTTAATACAGCACCTTTTTTCCCTCACGACTGCCAGGAAGCAGAGTACTACTTTCTGCCTCCTTCTTCTCAGCAGCCCCGAGCAAACTGACTCCTTTTCTTTTATACCCTGCACCTGGATCCAATTTACTAATACTCACCAGGTGCAGGGGATAATTAAGCAATAAAACAATTAACAAAGTCCAATAAACAATACAGCAAAACAATCAAACAATTAAACAAATGTGCATTTCCCCAAACTACCAAAAACCTCTGCCTCTGGCCTGGATGGCCCAATAACCTCGCCCTCTCGGTCACACTGCGTTCCGACCCCCTTTGACTGATATTTGTTACCATCAGAGCATTCTCCCACCAGACCTCAGCCTTGTGTAATTAATGCTCCCGCCCATTTTCCGATCCGTCTCTCATTCTTTGTTTTTATTGGACGAAAAAGGGGGAAAACATTTCAGCTGGAACGGTAAAAACATCACCAATCATTTCCCTTTCTTTATGCCATGTTTACGTGTGCGGTCGAGACTGCCATTAATTTAACCAGTTCTTTGTAGTTTGGCCAGTCTCTGCCCAAAATTACTGGGTGTGATAGCCTTTCTGCCACCCCTACTACCAGATGACGTTTTATCAGTCCTACCGATAAGTATACTTTGACTGTGGGGTATGTCGCCGTGTCTCCATGGATACAGGAGGAGCCACCTGACCTTGTGGCTGCCACGACACACCGCCCAAGAGAGCTGTCCGAATTAAGGTCTGCTCACACCCTGTGTCCGCTAATGCGTGGGCTTTCACATTCCCTAAAACCACATTACCAATACAAGGCCTCTCCGACCGTTTTCCCCTCACTTACCCGCTTCTGATGCCCAATTGTAAGCTGCTGCACCACACTCCATCACAGATAGGCATGACCTGGCCTGGTGTCCCAGCTGGTGGCATCTAAAACAGGTAGGGGTCAAAGGAGGGAGCAGAGGTTAAATATTTGTCTCTTGTTGGTATGGCAACGGGGCAGGGGCAGGACCTCTATCCCAGCTGAGTGTCAACCTTGGTCTCCATGGAGGGGAGGCAAGGTTGCCCATTGGGGTCGGCGGTCTAGGAGGTCTCGGTCCCGGTCCTGGTGATGATGGAGCGGAGAGAGGAGGTGGTACTCGGCTGCTCCGTTGTGCTGGAGCGGTGAATAGGCCGGCCTAGGCGGAAACCAGGGAGTCCTCGAAATACTCAGCTAGTTTCACAGCCTCTTCCATGTTGTTGGGGTTGTGGCGCCGTATCCATGCCTGGGTTTCGGCGCCGACCACATGGCAGAACTGCTCGACCATGATAGCCTCGTCCATCTCCAAGCTCGTTTTCTGGACGGGGTTGAGCCAGTGCACCATGTGGTTGCACAACTTCTGCGCAACAACCCTGGGTCGTGTATCCAGGGATCTCTGGTACTCCCAGAACTGTACCAGGTGTGTTTCCCCCGTGATGTTGAGATGGCGCAGAATGTCTTGCTTTACCAGGTCATACTGGGCTGCTTCGGCGTCCGTCATGGCCTGGTAACTGATCCGACTTATTATAGGTTATCCAACCAGAAATCAATCTAACCTGTCTGCAGGTCAGGTCTTTCAGTGATTTATCCATTAAAAGAGATCCAGGCAACCATAAAGAGAAAGCAGTATACCTTCACCATTTCACTGTATATTTAGAATAGGCTTGTGCTCACACTGCTGGAACCATTATTTTATTAATTTAAAAAAAATTACAATGTCAGACCTACAAATACCTTTCTGTTTTGCCAGTTTTGACAAACTTTTATACAGTACTGTACATAACATAGAAACCACTTTTTGCTATCTGCATCATCAGTTATTTGCTATCTACAAAATACCAGTGAGTATTCAAGAAGTGTGCCATATTTAAGCAGAAGGATGCATTACAATTACAAAAAACATAGCTTTATGACATTGTGACAGGGTAGATAGATTCACCTCCTACCAGCAGAGGGAACATGGGAGGCCTGTCTATCTAGCAGGCGCTGGCGACTACAGGGTTAACGTTCTGTAGGAGCCGGCCTGTTAAGAGGCTGGCGGAGGGGCACAGAGTACACCTGGTTCCAATTACAGGTAATCAGGTACGGGGCAGAACCCAGGTGTACAAAAGGGGCAGCCTTTCCACCGGTCGGGACAGTGTTCCTGGGACTGGAGAGAGAGAGCGTGCGGGTACGAAAGACAAACGTTAAACTTTCCACAGGTCAGGAGAGTGTTCCTGGGACCGGAGAGAGAGAACGTGCAGGTACGAAAGACAAACGTTAAAATTTCCACCGGGCAGGAGAGTGTTCCTGGGACTGGAGAGAGAGAACATGCAGGTACGAAAGACAAACTTTAAACTTTCCACCGGTCGGGACAGTGTTCCTGGGACCGGAGAGAGAGAACATGCAGGTACGAAAGACAAACTTTAAACTTTCCACCGGTCGGGACAGTGTTCCTGGGACAGGAAAGAGAGAACGTGCAGGTACGAAAGACAAACTTTAAAATAACAGACTGTTTTTTTTGTCAGAATAAGCAGTGCTGGTTTCCTGCCTGGCGGCTATCTGAACTACTAACCTAAAGGGCTACGCTCCTTTCAGGACCTGTCAACTTGTAAATAGTTTAGTTAAAGCGACAGTACAGCTTTTGTTTTTGCACTGGTTTTTGTCTGGATGTAAATAATACGTGGTTGCACCTTTCCTTTGGAAACCTGTCTCTGTGTGTTCTTCTGAGGCCTCCCACAGACATTAAAAGCAAAAGTGCGTATCTGCTCTCTCTTTTGATTTCTGGGGTGCTGAAGGGATGCCATTTGTGGCCTGACGTCCAGGGGCTCAAAACTCTATAACCAATTACCCTGTGACACTGACTGCATGTATAGTCTTTGTTGTTGTTTGTTAACCTGGAGAAACTACAGAGAAGACAATAACTAGTGGTTCAGGGGTTCTCGCATGTACAATACAGCATTTATACTTGTGTCATTGCACTTTTTTCTATATTTGGCTTCATCACTGTAACAGATGCTAAAGTGATGGAGTCAAATGTAGAAAAAAGTGTAGGTGAAATTGTGACACATTATTAAACTAGAAGAGCAGTTCTGTATGTGCAGCGAGTATCAAGAAGAGATCATGAATACTTTGAATGATCAGACCTTTCAAACATTGCCCCTTTTCAGTGCTTGTTTTCATCTGTCACATCCCCCTATTATAGGCCATAACTTCAGAGTTGAGCGCTAATATATCAGGATTCTTCCTACAACACTTCCAGGTACATTTGTATGTAAAATCTGAGACAGTGATGTGGATAAATAATTTAAGACTAGTGTTTTAGATGTAAACCAGGAGGTTAAAATACAACTAGTGCAACCCTAGATCATTTCCAGTGTTATGTTGCCATCTAGGGGCTATTAGCAGTATTGCAGCCTATTAAGCAAGGAGCTGAGAGGAGAAGTGTGGAGGAGCAGATAGCCTCTATCCTGAGCACAGAGCAAGTGGAGTCGACCAGACCCCTTTCTTCTCCCTCTCCTTTGAAAATGCTGCCTTTCTCTGTTAGCAGGGAGTGCCTCCGTCATGAGGAAAAAAAACTTGCTGAAAGGCAGCTTTTAATAAGAAGAGTCTCAGCTCATAACACCTGCTTTCCATCCGTGCTACTAAGAACGCAGTATAAGGTGCACCTTATGGTTAGCACTGTTTAGTGAATACCATGTGCATTCCATTCCCCTCATTAGTGCTATCTTTCCACATAATTTGAATATATTACCATGCATTAGGCATATTCAGCAGATGCCAGTCAGCCCAACACTTTATTTTTAAGGCGTGTGTGTGTGTTAACGCGTGCCTGGTGCTTTAAAGTGCACCTTATCAGGGTTGATGAATAATGATTTTAATAGCGCACACCTTATCTAGGTTGATAAATAAGGAGTCCTACGATAAGGTGTGCCTTAACACTAGAACTACAGTGTTTATATACATACCAAGAACAACCATGAGCAGTCAATTTCACCAGCGTATTAAAAACAGCATAAATATTCTAATGAAAGGACAAACAATTGAATATAAGTCATAGTTTTATTCAGGAACGTCATCTAAAGCATCTACACAACCAAAACATTGCAAATAAATGGACATTTGAACAGAAATGTGTTCATATACAGACATATTACATAAAGTGCAACCCCAAAAAAATTTAAAAAATGAAATAAACAAATATTTGAAAATAAATGTGTGTATATACAGGTATATCATGTACATACAAAACTGTACAACTGAAACAAGCTATCCGTTTATACACAGACATACTATAATCGAAATGACATGAATAAATAAACATTTGAACAGAATGGGCTTCATTTACAATAATTTACAAAGTCTAAGTGCTGGCACAAATCACACAGATCCTGTGCTTTTCAACATGTAGAGCACTGACCGCAGACTGCGCATTTGGCACAGCTATCAGCAGTCTTGTTGCCATTATATTTTGCAATCTGGCATTGTCACCTCTTGCCACTGGCACTGGGTTAATCTGCACCTGCAGCTGCTGGTACCGAAGCTCTTCAGCTAACTTCAATATAAAGTCTCTCCTTCCTATGTTTTCATAATGGTAAAAATTACCACATTGGTCGTTCTAGTGTTAAAGCATAAGAGTCTTTAGTAAATGAGGCCCAAAGTCTGTCCTGAGACATTCAGTTTTATTGTGGATCACTGTGACGGAAATATAATGAGTTCTGGTTGTAAATCTCCCTCTCGACCTGTGAGGATACGAAGTAACGAAAGGGAAAGGCTTTGGACAGGTTGTCCTGACAGTTCATTCCCTGGGTCGGGAAGTCAATCAGCCTGGAAAAAGACGAGACTCCAGTGCGAGAATGTGGAAGGTAAACGAGGTAGCAGCTGCAGGCAATAGAATCAGCTGCAATCGTTTACCAAGGGGTCATGCATAATCGCATAAAAGGGGCTGGAGAATTGTAAATCTTTTCCTTCAGTACAGTAATCCATAAGTGCACAGGAAAGTGCTGTGGTTGTAGTACAGTGGTGCTCTGTTGTGCTGGGTTGTGCTGGGTTGTAGTACAGTGGTGCTCTGTTGTGTTGGGTTGTTGTACAGTGGTGCTTTGTCATGCTGGGTTGTAGTACAGTGGTACTCTGTTGTGCTGGGTTGTAGTGCAGTGGTGCTCTGTTGTTGTGCTGGGTTGTAGTACAGTGATGCTCTGTTGTGCTCTGTTGTGCTGGGTTGTAGTGCAGTGGTGCTCTGTTGTTGTGCTGGGTTGTAGTACAGTGATGCTCTGTTGTGCTCTGTTGTGCTGGGTCGTAGTGCAGTGGAGCTCTGTTGGACTGGGTTGTAGTACAGTGATGCTCTGTTGTGCTGGGTTGTAGTGCAGTGGTGCTCTGTTGTGCTGGGTTGTAGTACAGTGGCGCTCTGTTGTGCTGGGTTGTAGTACAGTGGTGCTCTGTTGTGCTGGGTTGTAGTACAGTGGTGCTGTGTTGTGCTGGGTTGTAGTACATTGGTGGTCTGTTGTGCTGGGTTGTAGTGCAGTGGTGCTCTGTTGTTGTGCTGGGTTGTATTGCAGTGGTGCTCTGTTGTTGTGCTGGGTTGTAGTACAGTGGTGCTCTGTTGTGCTGGGTTGTAGTGCAGTGGTGCTCTGTTGTGCTAGATTGTATTATTATTATTTATTTATTTATTTATTAGCAGACACCCTTATCCAGGGCGACTTACACTTGTAAACAAAAATACATTTCAAGAATCACAGTACAAGTATTAATACAATTAAGAGCAAGATAAAATACAATGACTTTGGTTCTAGCAAGTACAAGTATATGACAAAATACAATTCAATAACAGAGCAGATAACAGTGTCAGTGATAGTAACATCAGGATATAATTAAATACCAAATAGTACAGATTAATTTACACTTGTGACAGATTACAGTACTCTAAAGTACAGGATTAAATGCAGTAAAATAGGGAGCAAATAAGAGCAAGTAAAGAGCATTAAGGAAGAGTGATAAAGTGTCCAGAGGGAAAAGAGGGGTTCTACAGATGCTGTCTGAAGAGGTGAGTCTTGAGGAGGCGCCAGAAGGTGGTCAGGGACTGGGCAGTCCTGACATCTGTAGGGAGGTCATTCCACCACTGTGGGGCAAGGGTGGAGAAGGAGCGTGCTCTGGAGGCAGGGGAGCGTAGAGGAGGTACAGCCAGTCTTCTAGTGCAGGAGGAGCGGAGAGGTTGAGTGGGGGAGTAGGGAGAGGTAAGGGTCTGGAGGTAGCTGGGTGCAGTCTGGTCAAGGCATCTGTAGGCGAGTACAAGAGTCTTGAACTGGATGCGAGCGGTGATCGGGAGCCAGTGGAGTGAGCAGAGCAGTGGAGTTGCGTGGGAGAAGCGAGGCAGAGAGAACACCAGGAGAACAGCGGAGTTCTGGATGAGCTGGAGCGGACGCAGGGAGACCAGCCAAGAGGAAGTTGCAGTAGTCTAGGCGGGAGAGTACCAGGGCCTGGACTAGGAGCTGGGTGATGTAGTTGGTAAGGAAGGGTCGGATTCTTCGTATGTTGCTCAGGAAGAATCGGCAAGTGCGTGCCAGAGTGGAGATGTGCTGGGAATAAGAGAGGCATGGGTCCAGGGTGACTCAGAGGTTCTTAGCTGAGGAGGAGGCAGAGAGTGTGATAGATTAGAGAGATCAGAGGAGGGGGAGGAGGAGGGAAAGAAAAATAGGTCAGATTTAGAGAGGTTGAGTTTGAGGTGATGCGAGTGCATCCAGGAGGAGATAGCAGACAGACAGGTAGAGTTACGGGAGGGATGGTAGAGTCAGAGGTGGGGAAGGAGAGGAAAATCTGAGCATCATCAGCATAGAAATGGTATGAGAAACCATAGGATGCGATGAGGGGGCCCAGGGAGCGGGTGTAGAGAGAGAACAGGACCCAAGACTGACCCTTGGGGGACTCCTGTTGAGAGAGGGCGAGGTGTGGAGGTTGCTCCAAGCCAGGTTACCTGGTAAGTGCGGTTGGAGAGGTAAAAGGAGAACCAGGCCAGAGCAGTGCCAGAGATCCCCAGGTCAGCGAGAAAGGATAGTAGAATAGAGTGATCGACAGTGTCAAAGGCAACAGAGAGGTCGAGGAGAATTAGGACAGTGGAGAGAGAGGCAGCTCGGGCAGAGTTTAGTGAGTTAGTGACAGACAGGAGGGTGGTTTCAGTGGAGTGAGCAGAGCGGAAGCCAGATTGGAGAGGGTTGAGCAGAGAGTGGTTGGACAGGAAAGCAGAGAGCTGGCGGTGTACAGTCCGCTCGAGGGTTTTGGAGAGGAAGAGTAGGAGGGAGACAGGATGATAGCTCTGGAGGGAGGTGGGGTCAAGGGTAGGTTTTTTGAGGAGGGGAGTGATAGAGGCTTCTTTGAAGGCAGAGGGAAAGAGACCAGAAAGGAGAGAGGTGTTGAGGAGGGAGGAGATGAAGGGGAGTAGAGCAGGAGCAGCAGCTTGAAAGAGGTGAGTGGGGAGAGGGTCCAGGGCCCACTTGGTGGGTTTGTGACCCTGGAGCAGGGAGGAGAGGTCAGAGTCTGAGAGGAGAGAGAAGGTAGAGAAGGAGGGTGAGTTAGTAGGGGATGCAGTGGGTGTAGGGGTTGGAGCGGGAGGGGGTGGGGGGGCGGGAGAGGTGGTAAAGAGTTTGCGGATATCTGAGATTTTAGAAGAGAAGAAAGAGGCAGTCATCAGAGGAGATAGAGGAGGGAGGAGGGGGGTAGGGTTTAGGAGGGAGGAGAAGGTAGAGAATAGTTTACGTGGGTTGTTAGTGGAGGTTTGGATTATAGATTGGAAATAAGAACATTTAGCAGAGGAGAGAGTAGAGGAGAAGGAGGAGAGGAGAGAGCTAGGTCTAGGGCAGCAGGGAGTTTGGTTCTCTTCCATTTCTTTTCAGCAGATCGCAGTGTGGTTCTTGCTGAGCGGAGCACAGAGGAGAGCCAGGGTTGGGGAGGGGAGGGGCGAGCAGGTCGGGAGGTGAGGGGACAGAGGGTTGAGGGTTGAGGTAGCAGAGTCTATAGAGAGTTGGGGGAAGGAGTCGATAGGAGGGAGGTGAGAGAGAGTGGCAGAGGCAAGTACAGAGGGGAAGAGAGAGCGGAGGTTACGGCGAGAGGTGACAGTGGGGGTAGGAGGAGCAGGGAGAGAGGGGAGAGACAGAGAAAAAGAGATGAAATATTGATCAGAGAGGTCCAGGGGGGTGACCGAGAGGGTGGAGGGGCAGCAGGCCCTGGAGAAGGTGAGGTCCAGTTGACGGCCAGCTTTGTGGGTAGGGGGGGATGGAGAGAGACAGAAGTCGAAGGACTGAAGGAGAGGAAGGAATCCGGCAAAGTGGCTGGGGTTGGAGAGATGGATATTGAAGTCACCTAACAGGACAGTTGGGGTAGACAGAGAGGAAAGCGAGGAGAGTAGATAGTCAAGTTCATCGAGAAAGTGAGCAAGAGGTCCAGGGGGACGGTACAGTACAATTAGCAGGAGTTGACAGGGAGAGGTTAGTTGGACAGCATGAAATTCAAAGGTGTTAATAGAGGAGGAGAGGTCGGAGGGGACAGAAAAGGGTAAGGAGGGAGAGAGGAGAAGACCAGTCCCACCTCCCTGTCCAGTGAGACACAGGCTATGGGACAGGACGTAGAGAGAGGACAGAGCGGCAGGAGTTACAGTGTTATCAGGGGACAGCCAGGTATCAGTGAGAGCAAGGAAGTCGAGAGAGAGGTGGGAGGCAAAGGCAGAGATGAAATCAGCTTTGTTAGCAGAAGAGTGACAGTTCCAGAGTGCACCAGAGAGTGTGTGAGGGGGGAGAGGGTGAGAGGGGGGAGAGGCAGAGGGATGAGGTTAGAGGGGTTAGAGGGGTTGGAGGAGCCGCGGCGGAGAGAGGGCAGAGGACGAGAGTGAGAGGACAGAACAGGGATGTGAGAGACAGTCATAGCAGGACAGGCGAGACAAATAGGCACAGTGGGAATGGGAGCAGTGAAGGGGGGAGGGTACAAACCTGATGGCGTCTTCCAGAGCGCTGCTAGGTTTGGATTGTAGTGCAGTGGTGCTCTGTTGTGCTGGGTTGCAGTACAATGGTGCTCTGTTGTGCTGGGTTGTAGTGCAGTGGTGCTCTGTTGTGCTGGGTTGCAGTACAATGGTGCTCTGTTGTGCTGGGTTGTAGTGCAGTGGTGCTCTGTTGTGCTGGGTTGCAGTACAATGGTGCTCTGTTGTGCTGGGTTGTAGTACAGTGGTGCTCTGTTGTGCTGGGTTGTAGTACAGTGGTGCTCTGTTGTGCTGGGTTGTAGTACAAGTTTGCTTACTATACCAGAATCTAAATCATTAATGTAGATTAGGAATAGCAGAGGGCCGAATACTGATCCCAGTGGTACACCACTGGTTACCTCGCTCCATTTTGAGGTTTCTCCTCTAATCAGTACTTTCTGTTTTCTATATGTTAACCACTCCCTAATCCATGTGCATGTATTTCCTTGAATCCCTACTGCGTTCAGGTCTGTAGTTACCTGGTTTGGTTTTGTCTCCCTTTTTGTGGATCAGTATTACATTTGCAATTCTCCAGTCTGTTGGCAAAACCCCTGTGCCAAGAGACTGTTGCATGATCTTGGTTAGCGGTTTGTAAATAACTTCTTTCATTTATTTGAGTACTATTGGGAGGATCTCATCCGGCCCAGGGGAGTTGTTTATTTTAAGAGCTCCTAATCCCTTTAACACTTCTGCCTCTCTTATGCTAAAGTTATTTAAAACTGGTTAGGAACAGGTGGGGCATGTTGTTCTTATTCTCCTTTGTTAAAACTTGTGAAAAGTAATAATTTAATATATTTGCTATTTTTTTTTCTTCGTCTATGATTTTGCCATTTGTGTCTTTTGGACATTTAACCTCCTCTTTAAATGTTCTCTTGCTGTTATAATATTGGAAAAACATTTTGGAATTGGTTTTAGCCCCCTTAGCAATGTTTATTTCTATCTCTCTCTTGTTCTTTCTAACTTCCTTTTTGACTTGCTTTTGCAGTTCCAAGTACTCTTTCTGTGTACTTTTGTTTTTGGTCCCTTTTGAACGCTCTGTAAAGTGCCTTTTTTTGCTGAATATTTTTTTTTAATTGATCTTTTAAACCATTTTAGCCATTTTGTTTTAGATTTAGATTTGTCTACTTTTGGGATGTAATTGTTTTGCGCCCCTAGTACTACATTTTTAAAAAACAGCCACCCCTTTTCTGTGAATGTTTTCTCTATTTTACTCCAATCTACTTCTGTTAGTCTCTGATTCATACCTTCATAGTTTGCTTTTCTAAAATTGTAAACCTTAGCTTTAGTGATTACTTTTGGGGCTTTAAAAATCACTTCAAATGGAACCATGTTGTGGTCTGAGTTTGCCAATGGCTCTCTGACCTCTGTTTTAGTTATTCTGTCTTCCTTATTTGAAAAGACTAAATCAAGGCATGCCTCCCCTCTAGTCGGTGCCTTGACAAATTGCGTTAGGAAGCAGTCATTTGTCATTTCCACCATTTCAATTTCGTCCGTCGTGCTCCCAACCGGGTTTTCCCATTTTATATGGGAGAAGTTGAAATCCCCCATTAGTATGGCTTCTCCTTTGCTAAACACATTTCTAATGTTATTGTATAACAGATTATTTTGCTCGGCGTCTGAATTTGGCGGTCTATAGCATGCTCCTATTATTATGCCCTTTGAATTTTTGTCCATTATTCTGACCATATTGATTTGGTGTTGTTTTCTTCGTCCAGATTTAACACCTGGGCTCAAGACTATTTCTTATGTATAGCGCCACCCCTCCACCTCTTCTGTCCTGCCTGTCTTTCCTATACAGTGTGTACCCACTAATATTATATTCGTCTCCATCAAATAGTTTTGCAGAGATCTTGGCCTGTCTCTTCCAATGTTGTTTGTACCAATGTGGACAACTACTACCGGGTTGTCTCCTGTTCATTCTAGGAGCCTGTCCACATTCTCAGTTATGTGCTTGACAGAGGCACCTGGAAGGCAGCACACTGTTGTAGTAAGGGGGTCCAAACTGCGAACTGAACTTGCTGTGTTTCTCAATATGGAGTCCCCAACAATCATGACCTCCCTTCTTTTTGCTGCCTGGCCAGCACTGTTTATAGTGTCCTGGATGTTGTTCCTTTCGTTCTCTTCATGTTGGTTTTGATCATCTAAATTTTGAAAAGGCTCAAATTTGTTGGATGTTTGGATTTCTGGTGGTTGTGTTTGATGAAGTTTCTTTTTTCCCTGCTTCTGCCTTCCTGAACCCAGCTGTTGAAGTAGGCAGAAGCATGATTTGCTTTATTGAATATGACTATCTAGTACACAGGAGCCTAAAGGGTTAATAAAAATACATGTTTTGACTTTTTTCCAAATGTTATTTTATACCAATTTCAGGGGTAAAAATAGCAATGACAATAATGTTGAAATTTGGTACCTGGATTGCACATTCATTTTGCATCTGGAGTTGAAGAGGTTAACTGGACATTACTACTATTTACAGTAAACCAAGCAGGTCTGTAATACCTATCATTGAGTTAAGTGTTGTGTGCTGCATAGAAAATGCAAAATCTGTTGTTGTTCAAGACAGATAGAAACTGTGTGTACTATTGAAAAACATCGTCACCTCTAAGGTCAAGAATCTGAATCATTATTTCATGTATAAATTGAGATTATCATAGAACAGCTAAACTTTAATGAAAACAGTTTTGCAGTGGTAATTCAATTAGAACTTACGCTGTTGTTTACAATGCCCTGATTTCATACACCAGCAGGATTGCTCAAGTCCTGTTGTACGAGAGACAGATAAGACTTTGGCCATTGCTGACTGGCTAAACATGTTGTGGTCTCACAAATTCATTTTCTTGTTTACATATGATTAATTCCAGTAAAGCTTGACTAAGAGTGTGGTTCTTGTGGTTAAAGGTTAATAACCAAGGCTTTAGAAATATTGACTTTACCTCTCATTCTTGTAACAATATTGCTCAAGTTCTTGATTGCTATAGCTCTTTGTGTTCTCCGCTTGGTTTTCTCTCCACATACCTGTGTTACAGGTAATAGGATCCCATGTGACCCCACATGGACTGGATCCATTATCACTAGTGAGTGAAATGTGGATTATGTTGTTCTTTGCACTTTACCCCCCCAAAATGAGTCTTTAGAGGTGATAAGAAAACTGTGCACTGGGCTGCACATGAACACTGTGCACTGGGCTGCTCATGAACGCTGTGCACTGGGCTGCACATGAACACTGTGCACTGGGCTGTACATGAACGCTGTGCACTGGGCTGCACATGAAAACTGGTTTGAAGAGCATAATGCATTGTTCCTGAATCTGGACTGGCCAACCCTGACCTAAAACCCAAAGAGCCTTTATTGAAGGTTTTTAAAAAGGCTTGTGCACATAGTCTATTGAAGAAATCCCTAATAGGTTTTGAAGAAGCAGCAGCTTCTTTTCTTTTAACACAATGTTACAGGAAACATGGACTGTTGTAAAGTCAAGTTTTTACCACAACCCTTTCACTCTAGTACAATTATATTAAAACAACTTTATTTCACTCCCACACAAAAGAAAACTCATATTGCATTTTGGATCAAAGACAATCTTACCTAAACCGAGTTTCCCTATATTGATCTTAAAGTATAATAGAACATGTTGCAGGTTTGATCTATAATGCAGGGGTTTTGCCACCCTCTGAACACTTTAATGAAGAATGACTTTTTTTACCCACCTGAATTATTCCAATGAAGCAAAATTAAAGCAGTGCTTTATCTAAGTCAGGGGTGTCAAACTCAGTTCCTGGAGGGCCGCAGTGTCTTCTGGCTTTCGTTCCACCCGAGCTCTCAATTATTTTAATTGGTCTAATTATTTGATTAACTGGACACATTAAACACTTCTCTTCAGGTCTCAAAATGTTTCATAGGTCGTGTACCTTGAATCAAGTGCATTTCTAAAATCATCAACTGTAAAAGACCTTGAAAAATATTAAATAAGTCAAATTCAACAAATAATTAGATCAATTGTGTTAATTGAGAGCTTAAGTTGGAATGAAAACCAGAAGACCCTGCGGCCCTTGAGGACTGGAGTTTGACACCCCTGATCTAAGTAATCACTGTTGAATTTGCCTTCTTCAGTTGACTGAACTGTATCCAGAATTCAATGCCCTCTTTACGGAGAATGCCCCACCAACTTTCAAATCCCTGGTTTGTAGTGCTTGCACCTTTGATGTAGCTTTTTTCCCTGGACCTTTTGTCTACTGTATTGTGTCTCATATCTTGTATTTGGCTATTTTCAGTGCCGAGATCTGCTCTTACAACTCTTAGATAGCCACCATTCTGTTCCACAGATTCTATCAAATAACTGCCAATTATCATAGGGTTACTGTTAGCAAAGTAAGCCAAATAATTTTACACGAGAATACATCTATGCATTCGCTGATACATATTCCAAAAGGGTAACATTTATTGTAAGAGTCTACTGGAGCCCTCTGGGACCCAGTTCTGCTTAAATTAATCTCACTTCTTTCTTTACGTTCAGGCCTTTTCCCCTACATTTTCTGTACATCCACCTGTAGCCATGTAAATTCCCATATCCTTGCTGTTGATCACTGATGTATTCAATTACTTTGCCTAGGTCTGCGTATCATTTGCAAAAATAAAGTCCTGATAAAGTCCCTTCTCCCTCAGTATTCTTTTGAGTTGCCTTTCACTGATGATGATGCCATGTTGAACAGCAAGTGCTCCAAGCCAACTGTCGAGCAATGTCCCTTTTTTCACTTTTTTCTGCAAGTTTTCTATAAATGCAGATACCCATTTTTCCATTATACATAGTTAAGATTGTTTCAGCAAAATACATATCTTGCAATATTGTATTGTAAATGAGAGGTTTACTTCATCTAATTTAGTTTTGTTCATTCCCTTTCCGTTCCATGCTTCTAGCACTTTGTTTGTTGCGTGCTGCTGACCTCTCAAACCAGCTCTCCTATTTTAATTTCAGTTCTTCTTTAAAGGGAAGTACTCCACTGAATATTCTAGTGAATATTAAAAAAAACACTATATAATTTGAAAACTAGAAATACTGATTTGCATTGTTAACCTTAATATATCATTTTAATTTATTTTAATATTTTCCAGTGCCAATTACATTTGTTGTAAAAAAGTAAATAAAATAAATAAATAAATAAATAAATAAATAAATAAATCAGTGTTTCTTCATATGGTGTTAGAAGTGAATGTTTTACTTTGCTGTTGAAAACACTGTTATTAAGATCAAACTGATTTTTTCTTTCTAAAAATGTAAAGAAAAAAAGGAATGTGAAATTGAAAACACATGGGCTAGTTTTGAGTTACTGTTTCTAACCATGATGTTAAATGTCATGTATTTTTTGTCTGGGATGTTCATTTTTCGTGGGTGCACAAGGCTGGCCCTTCTGCAGATCTATAGCACAAGAATAGGGGCGCCAGTGTTGCATTAGTTTGTTAAAATAAGGAAATGAAACATGACAGGAAGCCTTCATTGCCTCACTCCTTCTAGTAAGTATCAATAACAGGCTTAACGCTACGGGCCAGATTTATATAAAAAAACTAAGGTTTTTTTTGTACTAGTTTTGTAATATTGTTAACAGATTGGGTTTCCTTTTTGAAATTTGTGAAGAAAATTGCACTTTGGAGAAAAGACCTTGGTAAATATGTTCCTTTGTGTTTGGGGACTCAGAGTACATGCCTTTCGCTGCCAAACCTAAATCAGGAGAGATTGTCATGGTAACTGCTCTTGAGCCAAGTATACAGTACAGAGTCTACTGTGTTAGTATCAATATCTAACATAGCCTATCTATTCCTAGAATGTAGCACGTTCCTGTAAACTTGAATTTTATGGATTAAAAGTGCCTACTATATGTATCAAACAAAATAAACTTTGCACTCCATGCCATTCTTACACAAGTCTGAAATGTGTGTTCCAAAAGTGTATTTTGATTTTAAAACATATATTCTACACCTGGTTAAGAAATCCCTGTTGGCAGGCCTTGCCCTTTCTTGGCCATTTCACCTGGAGAGTGGAATTGTCACCATCCCTTCAGATTTCCTGGCAGGAAAATCAAGCAAACTGAGAGCTTTCTTTAACCTAGTAAAATTCAGAACACATAAACCTTATAATACCCAAGTTAACATGTTCTACTCACCCTGTGACCCATGCATATCCATCTATAACTATGACTTCACAAACACACATTTGCCATGTACATTGAAGGGATAAACTTTCAAAAGCTTAACCATACTTTTAATTGTATTTTAAAACAGTATATATTATTAGAAATAAGCATGTTTATGGCAAGTTCTTTTAACATTTAATCCTCAATTTCTGATATCAGCAATTATATTACTGATATAAGTATTGTTTTGTTGAACAGTAATAACACTTTTGATATCAACAATTCTCAATTTTATTTTGATATCAAAAATAGAATTGTTGATTCCAACAGTTCAAATTTTTGTGATCAAAATTGCATTACTGTTATTAACACACAGGTGTTTTTAAAGACATTACATTCAATCAGTTTGCTGCAGTTCCTGTTGTCCTGTGATTGTAGTTCTAAGGCTGGTTCGATAGAAATGTATTTCCTATAGTTTGCGCGGCAAATGAGGTATGTGGTACATTGTACAAGACAGGAAGTACAGACCGGAAGTCCTCATACTTTTTTTTAATATTGACAATTCTATTTTTGATATCAACAATGTTAAAACGGTTTGCCATACATGTCAGTGGCATTGATCACCCCACTGGTGTAAAAGTTAGAGCTATCATGAAAAGGTAGAATCACAATGACCACAGTATGTCCATGTAAAAAAAGTAAATCTGACATACAGACAAAAATCTCTAAATACCCTAAGAGTCTGATACTCTCCATAATATCCAAACCAATTTTCATCAGAATGGAATTCTCTAGATGTGTTATTATACACGCCATTACTTGTGCTAAAGAATGTCTAAAGGTTGGTAGCCTGGACAGTCTTGCAGTGTTTATGATAGTTTTTTCTGGTTAGTAATCAATAGCAAAGCAGTCTAAAATAGACACTGCATAAACTATATACAAAAAAGTATATAGCTTTCTTAGTTATTAAGATGAACATTTTTGCTGATATCTTACACCAATATCCTATTTATTTCCTGTGTGTTTTCTGTCCTTGTCTGCTGGTAATTTGTATTTATCTTCGTTTGTTCTTGAAATTAGTGAGTTATTCTTCTCTGTTTGTCTTGCCTACAGACTTGTTTCCCTGTCTTCCTCAATCAGTAGCATATTTTGGAGGTTTCAATACAAAAGTTGATGTATTCATGCTTGCGTACTAAAAAAATCAAATGGAGAAAAAAAACTTATTGAAACCAAGCAGTACAAGCAAAAATGAAATATTGCTGATCACAGTTGCTGTTCTGCTCTGAACAACTTACCCATGCCTGGCTCAAATAATCAATGTCTTTTACTGCTATTGCCCAAATTGTTTTTCAAATGTCATTAGTGGGGTTTCATTTCGTTAGTCGTGAATACTGTTTCAACTAATTTATCTTGCGACTCATAAATTAAAAATGAACTATGTATACTACCCTGGCTTAGAAACCCTACCCGTCCGGACGGCTGACAGCTGCTGAGGAAGCATTCAACACCACACTTGGGCAAATACGGGTAGTGGGCACTTGAAAGGGAGGTGGCGGATACTGATGAAATGGACTGAAGCGCAGCATTAGTTTGTTCCCAAAATTGTCACTGCCTGCTGTATCCTGCACAAACTCTTGTCAACAACAAAATGAGGTGGACTCAGTTGCTGCCTTTCAAAACAAGCCCTAAACAAGCGAACCCATGTTAGAGTATGGGTGTTTATGCAAATGTAAACCCGCGACTCTAAAAAAACAAGCCCAAGCCCGCTTATTATAAGCTGACACGGCAATTGTGAAGGTTACCTCAGCCTCCAGTTTCAATTGGACAGCAGCGATCTGAGGAGGCTCATGCTGTCAGAGATTCTCTCCTTTTAAATTGTGTTGGATTTGCTGTTGTGTTAAATATTAATGATGCAAACAAATAAAACACAATCAATACGTTCATTCGCAATTTTATTTGGTCAGTTCTGAGAGGGCATCAACAACTTGTTGCGTTGTTTTGGGCGATCGAGCTGGCTCATGACATCCAGTTCACCAACTATATTTATTAACGTGGAGGGCAGACACGCGTTGTCTGTGGACATAGCTGGGATCAAAAAAAGGACAAGAATTAATTCATTTAGACATTTAAGCAGCTCACTGTTTTAACAGCAAGGGTATTCTCAAACAGCTGCTTTAATATTATAACAAGGGAATAACACAGTTCATGGTAAGTGGTTTTATACAGAGCTGTAAACCCACAAGTGATGTACAACAGAGACAGCAAAAAACAATAATCATTATCATTAAGATGAACTACACCACTGCTAACCATAAAATCGCCCATCAGCCACTACTTTCTGTGGTCTTGGAATCCAAAGTAACAACGTGAAATGCAGGTTTCCATGCGAAACTGAGCATGGATTTTACTGTGTGTTTCATCATTTACACGAGTAAATGAGATTTACCCTAGCCCTGTCTTTGGATGTTTTTTTCAGCCACAAACCTGACTTACATGATTAATTCTCCCAAACGTGCACGTGCATCGCCATTTCACGTGTAAATTGACCCGCATGGAAACCCGCATGTCCAGAGCCTACACGTCCAAAGCCTACTCATCCAGAGCCTGCACGACCAGAGCCTACTCATCCAGAGCCTGCACGTCCAGAGCCTGCACATCCAGAGCCTACACGTCCAGAGGGTCCAGAGCCTGCACATCCAGAGCCTACACATCCAGAGTCTGCACGTCCAGAGGGTTCAAAGCCTGCACATCCAGAGCCTACACATCCAGAGCCTGCAAGTCCAGAGCCTGTACGTCCAGAGCCTACACATCCAGAGCCTGTACATCCAGAGCCTGCACATCCAGAGCCTGCACATCCAGAGCCTACACATCCAGAGCCTGTACATCCAGAGCCTGCACATCCAGAGCCTGCACATCCAGAGCCTGCACGTCCAGAGCCTACACGTCCAGAGCCTGCACATGTGCCCTGTCACAGTACTCTTTTACCCTTAAGAAATTATTACAGCATACGGTTCACAGAAATATTATAAAATAAGTTAAAATTAGCAAGCTAATAAGTTTAAAACTGATAGTTAAGATTCTTAGATGAGCCTTTCATTTTTTTTCTACAGTATAAAAATAGACAATGGTGTTAACATTTATAGTGTTGTTCTGGTAATAGTTACAATTTAGAGCTTAGATCTAACTGCCATGTTTGAGATGTAAGTGGTAAAGTCTACATAGGAACCAAACATAATTGAGTAGATTTTAAAAATCGGCCTGTATACACTGTTCTGAAATCAAAATCTATACAAGCACCAGAAGAAATGCAGGCTGCAGGACACCAGTGTCCTCATTTGAGGACCTTACATTTTAATTTGTAAAGGATTTGTATTTCATTTCCAGGTGCATTAAACACATCAGATAACAAGTGCATTATTTAATACAGTACTATAAACGTGAGGATAGTGATGTAATGATTGGGCCCTCTGGATTTAAAAAAACGAAACCCAACATTTCCACATGGAGGACTGCATGCATGTGATGGGGAACAAGCGTAAAGTGGTGTTCAGTTGAGAACCCTGCCTAAAATATTCAATCCACTATCATCAAAGGGAGGACTAGACATCTAAAAATAGCAGGTGAATAATGAGGTTTGGGTATTACAAAATAAATAAATAACCCAATGTGTAAAAACATTTAAAAAAATGTTTGGTGTATAATGCAGATGACTTTTGAATTGACATTGTGCCAGAGATACATGCATCTCCATAAGTCATCAAAAGTTACTAGCCCGTTTCTAGAAATGGCTATACAAATAAAAGCTGCTATTAACAAGATTATTTTCTATCTGCATTCTTGTCTATTGCCACATGGGAGTTTCTGCTTGCTGACACAATGATATAATTAGTATCTGCCTTTAAATATTTAAACATTTGTTGTATAATATTAGTAAACTACAGAAAATTATCAATTTTGAATGTTACAACACAGTTTTTTTCTGCTTTAATAAGTATGGTTTACCCGTATATCTTCCAATACCTTTTTTTAGACTGTGAAATGCTGTGAAATGAGCAATAAAATACAGCCTTAATTATAACACACACACACAGTATACTTCAGCAATACAATCAATAGTCACACATGCAGTCTCCCAAAATGTAAAGTATAGGTTGTTTATTAACAGGCTCTCGATAACAAATTCCAGGAAGTTCAGATATTGCTTACACAGCAAGGCATATGCCCCAATGAGAAATGTTTACCCACATTTGTTTGTTTTTTTGTGTGGGCCAGGGCCCAGTGTTATGCCAGTACTGATCACTCCAGCACAATTTTAATAATGTGTCTGTTCCCAAATGAGATAATTGGTGCTAATTGGGAACAGCCACTTGATTTAAAAAGGGAGCTAGAAACTCCATTAAGAGAGAGGTTTATGTTGCCACATAGAGAGAGAGAGAGAGAGAGAGAGAGAGAGAGAGAGAGAGAGAGAGAGAGAGAGATTTGATTTTTATTTGTACTTTATTTGCAGTTAATTTATCTGATTACAGGAAATCCACAAAACATTGTTAAAATCCACACACACACACATATATATATATATATATATATATATATATATATATATATATATATATATATATATATATATATATATAATCTCCATTTGTGATCCCTAGTCCTTGTTTCTTTTTTCAGGTCAAAAAAGTCCCTTGGGTCGACATTGTCTATACCTTTTAGGATTTTGAATGTTTGAATCAGATTGCCACGTAGTCGTCTTTGTTCAAGACTGAATAGATTCAATTCTTTTAGCCTGTCTGCATACGACATGCCTTTTAAACCCGGGATAATTCTGGTCGCTCTTCTTTGCACTCTTTCTAGAGCAGCAATATCCTTTTTGTAACAAGGTGACCAGAACTGAACACAATATTCTAGGTGAGGTCTTACTAATGCATTGTAAAGTTTTAACATTACTTCCCTTTATTTAGATTCAACACTTCTCACAATATATCCGAGCATCTTCTTGGTCTTTTTTATAGCTTCCCCACATTGTCTAGATGAAGACATTTCTGAGTCAGCATAAACTCCTAGGTCTTTTTCATAGTTCCCTTCTTCAATTTCAGTATCTCCAATATGATATTTGTAATGCACATTTTTATTGCCTGCATGCAATACTTTACACTTTTCTCTATTAAATGTCATTTGCCATGTGTCTGCCCAGTTCTGAATGCTGTCTAGATCAGTTTGAATGACCTTTGCTGCTGCAACAGTGTTTGCCACTATTTTTGTGTTGTCTGCAAATTTAACAAGTTTGCTTACTATACCAGGATCTAAATCATTAATGTCGATTAGGAATAGCAGAGGACCTAATACTGATCCCTGTGGTACACCACTAGTTACCTCACTCCATTTTGAGGTTTCTCCTCTAATCAGTACTTTCTGTTTTCTACATGTTAACCACTCCCTAATCCATGTGCATGCATTTCCTTGAATCCCTACTGCGTTCAGTTTGAGAATTAATCTTTTATGCAGGACTTTGTCAAAAGCTTTCTGGAAATCTAAATAAACCATGTTGTATGCTTTGCAATTATCCATTTTCAATGTTGCTGTTGGAGCTGTGTCTCGTGCTGCACTTTTACGCAAGCGTGGTACAAAGTCTTTCCTTTCACAGTGTCCAGAGGGAGGTCGCTCAGGCCCTGCATACTCAGCAGAGGCCCCTGAGGTCTGTCAGTGTCTTTAAGAGCAGGGTACACTAGCAGGCATGGACAGTACAGCGCAGAGCTGGCAGAGAAACCTCTCCACACAGCACACTGAACACAGGCCCAGCATCTTGTCCAGGTTCTCCGCTCTCCACCAGCACACCCATGGCAGGTCCAGCAGGTGGCGCACCTATATGACCCCCTAACTGGTCAGCAAGCGAGTGACAGTAGGAGAGTGGGTGGCCTCAGTGTCCAGACGGGGGTTGTGGATCAGCGGCTCCTCCAGAAGCCAGTACAGAGTAAGTGCACCCTCCTCTGGCCTCCTCTGGAATTTTGGAAGAGACATCCCACTAATTACTCTGCCCAGTTGGTGGAGAAGGGGTTCAATGGCCAGGGAGTAGAACATCCTCGACAGAGAGCAGCCCTGCCTAACACCCCTCTGTACAGGAAAGGGTGCTCTCAAGCCTCCGTTGATCTTCAGAACACTGTCAATGTCACTATAGAGCACCTGAATCACGGCTACAAAGCCAGGGCTGAAACCGAAAGCCTGCGTGGTCCTCCACTGGTGCTCAACCCTGTCAAAAGCCTTTCCCTGGTCCAGTGAAATAAAACCAGTATTTAGTCCCAATAGCCTGGAGACTGCCAAAGCGTCCCGAATTAAAAAAAATATTGTCAAAAATCGACCTGTTGGGCACACAGTACGTTTGTTCAGAGTGTACCACAGACCCCATAACCTCCCTCAGTCGGTTGGCCAGTGTTTTAGAAAGCAATTTGTAGTCTGCACATAGCAGGGCGACAGGTCTCCAGTTCTTCACTTCACTCAGGTCCTCCTTTTTGACAACTGCCCTCCAACAGCTGAGTGGCATTTTTTTTTTCCTCCAGACTTTCCTTGAACACTGACAGCAGATTTTCCCCAAGGGACTAAAAGCTCTTATAAAAGTCCACTGGGAGCCCATCAATGCCAGGGGCTTTTCCATTTTTCAGGCCTGCAAGCTACTGCAGTATAAGTGCCCTCTCCAGGCCACCCTCCTCTTCTTCAGGGATATGTGAAAGCCCTTGGTGGAAACTGTGTGCTGGCTGCCTGTTCCCCTACCTCAGTAGAGAAGAGCTGTTTATAGAACTGCACAGCCATCCTGCAAATCTTTCCTGGCTCTCGCAGCTCATGCCCATCCTCTGTCTGCAGGCAGTGGATTAGCTTGCTCTGGCCATGTTTCTTCTCCAGACTGAAGCTCCCCTTGAGTCTGAATTAGCGCCCCTTGTACCTTTGTGTCCAACAGGTCATTCAGCGATGCTTTTTTTATTTTTTAGGTCTACAATCACCCTGCTATTAGGAATAGACTCCAGAGCTTGTTGGAGCTCCAGGATGTCCGTCTCCAGCGCTCTCATTGACTCATTGATGCCCTTAGTGACACTCACAGTGTACTATTGACAGAACTGGCAGATCTGCAGTTTCCCTATGTCCCACTACTGCCTAAGGGAATTAAAAGAACTCTGCTGTGCCCTCCATCTCTGCCAGAAAAAGTAAAACATGATTTAAAATGAGTGTCACGGGTATGAAAATGCCAATGAGAACTGCACACTTTTAATGATGATATTAAAGCACTGGAAGCTACAAGGCAGTGATCAGACAGGCCAGTTGGTGTAATAAAACAAGATTTAAAAGTGCTAAAATGAGGTTTAAAACAGTAAAAACTGTGTAATCTAGCCAAGGATAGGGCATTATCCCTAAGTATACTGTCTTTTACTTTTATTAAAAACTCTCCAGATATCCTGGAGTTTGCACTTTTGTATTATCTTGCGCAACTCCCTTGCACACTGTGTGTGTGGCGCTATGTGATTCCTGTCTAGTTTGTTGTTTTCAGTACAGTTAAAATCACCACCCAAGAATAAATATTCTTCTGCTTTACATCCTGACAGAGCATTGTCTAGAGATTTTTAAAAAATGTACTCCTTTCCTTACCATCAGTAGGTGCGTAAATATTAATTAATATATCTGCTCGATCACCGGCCTCACTACATGGCAGGCGTCCTATGACTACCTTGTCAACTGTAAAAGAAATGGGTTTAAAATTCTCACTGAATAAAACTGCACTCAGAGCTGAACCATAACTAAAAAAAAATATATCACCTTTCAATTTCTTTATCCAATCAATTTGATTTTCGTTGTTGTAAGAAAAGTAACATTTCAATGTTTTTGATTAACATATTCAGACAGCAGCTATTTCCAGCGCATCTCTACACCCATTTATATTTAAGCTCCCGATTTTAAACTCATTCATTAAAAAAATTAAAAAAAGAAACATAGCAGAAAGGAAAAACAGAAACACAGAGATAGAAAAAAAGAAAACCTGTCTTATTCATTTTTTGACTTGACCTGAGCATACATGTTAACGTGAAGTTACCAAAATAAGGGAGATATTGTGCAGTGTCTGAAATTGTTTTTTTAAATGAATGAATAGGTTTCTTTTTGTGTTTTAAGGACACAAAAAAGTCATACAGGTTAAAAATACATTTCACTTTATTATTTGGCAGAATGGCTGTGATACAATGCTTCTTTTAAGTGATTTTCAAGGCAAAGCATAGCAAACAGATTAACAGCTATACAAATAGAGTTCACATCAGATCTTAGAAAATAGAAAATATTGTCAAATATGTTATTTTAACAAACATTAATTAAAGCTTAATGATTTTCCTGAATTCAAAGTATGTTATTCCCTGTCCCTGTTAGCCTCAATATCCAGTTACATCTGTTGCCATTAACTGAGCAGTTTAAGTACATTTTCAAATAATGTTTACTTTATGAAAAAAAATGAATAGTTTAAAATGTGAAAAAAATAAAAAATAAATTTAAACTTTTATTACAAAGAGTAAATATGTTTGTGCCAGGTCTGGGTCACATCAGAGGCAACCAAAATCCATAGCCATTAAATTCAAACATTCTCTCTGCCCTTGAGGCTCTGGTTGTAAGCATAGGTTGCAGAGTTGGCAGCAGCCAGTACTTTGCTCGAAGGACAATATTTGTGAGCCGGTTAAAGGTAGTTAATTTTGCATGACAGTAGAGCACATACAGTACAGTTATCCAAGTTCATCCTGTTCTCAGTCACAATCTTCCTAACCATGCTGAAATTTCTCTCACTGCTTGCATTGCTGTGAGGGATTCAAAGATTCACTTGTCATTAATGATGACAAGTGCCTAAATCTTGCCTGCTTTCCCACAACTCCCAAGAATCTGTATACCTTTCCTTCTTTGGGGATATCTGTGTTGTCTGTTATCTGGAACTCAATCTGTCTGCATCAGAATGAACTGCTTCAACTTAGAAGATGGATAAAAAAATAGTGTTATTATGTATTATTATTATTATTATTATTATTTTTTATTTGTTAGCAGACGCCCTTATCCAGGGCGACTTACAATCGTAAGCAAATACATTTCAAGTGTTACAATACAATACAATGAGAGCAAGAAATACAATAACTTTTGTTCAAACAAAGTACAAGTGTGACAAACCAAAATTCAATAATACAGTAGATAATAGTGATAGTTACATCAGGATATGATTAAATAGTGATAGTTACATCAGGATGTGATTAAATAAAAAGTACTACAGTTTAAACATTTGGCAGATTACAGTATTCTGAAGTACAGGATTAGAAGCAGTAAAATAGGGGGCAGATAAGAGCAAAATAAAGCACATTTACATGAAGGGTGATAGTGTCCCAGGATACAAACAGAGGAGTTCTACAGGTGCTGTTTGAAGAGGTGAGTCTTAAGGAGGCGCCGGAATGTGGTCAGGGACTGGGCAGTCCTGACATCTGTAGGAAGGTGTGGCAGTCTGGCTCGCAGTGGTGACGTCACGGACCAGGAAGTAGAAACCAAAACAATGGATGGGCGGTTAAAGCTGAGTGCAACGGCACTCAGCGTATTTATTAATAAACAAAATATTTAAACAAACCAACAAAACACAAAACAAAAGGGCACGAGGGCCAAACGAATAAACAAACAAACAAGTAAGTGTCGTGCTGGACAATCCAGCACGTTTTAGCAATTGTTTTTCGAATGTTGCTCGCTCTCTCCGCTCCCCGTACTCTCCTCTGTACACCCAAACTCAAGTGCAGAGAGCTGCAGGTTTATATACTCTGGCTAGTTGTTAATTATCTTATTATCCCTCGGCCAGAGTCTGCACGCGTTTGGTAAGGATGCATGACTGTCAGCTAGTTAAATAATCAGTAGCTGATCAGCCATGCATCCTCACAGGGTTTTTAAATATAATATAATAAAAGACGCTGCGCTTTTACCCGCGCCGTAAACAAAAATACAAATAATAATACATAGGGGCGGGACACTCCGCCACACATGCCCCCCCTTGTGCGCAGCGCACATGGCCTTTTCGGCCACCTCCCCCCTTAGTCCCCAAAGTCCCGGTTAGCAGTCCCGGCGCAGGAACAGGGGCAGCAACGGACCAAAGGTGGCGGCCACGGTGGGATGTCCTCCTCCCACCCAAACAGCCGTAGCGTTCCAAAGGCCCACGCACCGGCCGGCTCCTCTGGCCCAAAAATTTTTGGGGGTGGTCTCCAGACCTGCCCCCCCTTCTTCATGGCCGGCTGCTCCCCTCCGTGGGGCTCCGGCCACCCTTTCTCCTGCAGCGAAATCGCTGCGGGGGAAGCTGGTCTCCTGACCTCCCCCCCCTTCTTCATGACTGGTAGCTGCCCTTCACGGGGCTCCAGCCACAGTATTTCCTGCCGCGAAAGTGCGGCTGGGGGAGCTGGTCTCCTGACCTCCCCCCCCTTTTCCGTGGCCGGCAGCTCCCCTTCATGGGGCTCCCTCCACACTCTATCCTGCCGCGAAAGTGCGGCTGGGGAAGCTGGTCTCCTGACCTTCCCCCTCCTCTTCACGGCCAGCAGTTCCCCTCCGTGGGGCTCTGACCACATGATCTCCGGCCGCGAAAGTGCGGCTGGGGGAGCTGGTCTCCTGACCTCCCCCCCTTTCTTCATGGCCGGCAGCTCCCCTCCGTGGGGCTCCGACCACAGTGTAGTGACCCCAGGCGAAGCAGGATCCCTGGCGACCCCAGGCGAAGCAGGATCCCTGGCGACCCCAGTCGAAGCAGGATCCCTGGCGACCCCAGGCGACAGCAGCGGACCCTCGGGAGGCGACGGCAGCGGCAGCGGACCCTCGGGAGGCGACGGCAGCGGCAGCGGACCCTCGGGAGGCGACGGCAGCAGCGGACCCTCGGGAGGTGAACTCGGGAGGGGAGCCCCTGGCCATGGAGGCGGCAGCGGGAGCTCCACTTCTCCCTCGTTCCCTGTAGCTGGTGGCTCTCCAGGCAATGTGGAGCAACAGGCAGCCCCAGGCGATGCGAGGCAGGCATCCCTGGGTGGTGCGAGGCAGGGCAGGAGCAGTCCTTCCCATGACGGTGGATGTGGAACCAGCAGGTATTCACCCTCTGCTGGTGGAGGTGGGAGGGTAAAGCAGTCCTCCCACAGCGGTTGAGGCGGAACCAGCAGGCATTCACCCTCTGCTGGTGGAGGTGGGAGAGGCAAGCAGTCCTCCCACGGCGGTTGAGGCAGAACCAGCAGGTATTCACCCTCTGCTGGTGGAGGAGGGAGGGGCAAGCAGTCCTCCCACGGCGGTGGAGGCGGAACCAGCAGGCATTCACCCTCTGCTGGTGGAGGTGGCGGAGGCAGAGGCAGCTCTTGCTGCTCTGCTCCTGGTGATGGTGGAGACAGAAGCAGCTCCTGCTGTTCTGCTCCTGGTGGTGGTGGAGACAGAGGCAGCTCCTGCTGCTCTGCTCCTGACGGTGGTGGTGGAGACAGAGGCAGCTCCTGTTGCTCTGCTCCTAGTGGAGGAAGCGGTGGAGGTGGGAGCAGCGTGTAGTCTCCTGGCGATGGAGGTGGGAGCAGCATGTAGTCTCCTGACGTTGCAGGGGACTGGTGCGGCTCTGCCTCTCTTGCAGGAGACTGGTGCGGCTCTGCCTCTCTTGCAGGGGACTATGGTGGAGGCAGTGGCGATGGGGCGGATGCTGGCCACTCAGAGGGAGGCTGTGGCAGTGCTGGCTCCCTCTGCTGTGGCGGCTGGGCTGGTGTGTGCCGTGCTCCCTTCAGCAGCATAAATAGAGGCTGCTGGGGAACACCAGCATCCTGCCCTTCTCCCCCCCAGAAAAATTCAGGGGGTTGAGTCTGTAACTCCTCCCCTTCTGGCTCTTGGGACTGCAGCTTGGGTCCTAGGGCTGTGGAAGCCCCGACTTCCCTCCCTTTTGGGCTGTGGACGCACCGACTCCTCCCTTTTGGGCTGTGGACGCACCGACTCCCCCCTCTTGGGCTTAGGACGTTCGGGCTCCTCCCACTCAGGCGTAGGACGTTCGGGCTCCTCCCACTCAGGCGCAGGACGTTCGGGCTCCTCCCACTCAGGCGCAGGACGTGCGGGCTCCTCATCCCCTGGCTCCTGCTCTGGGCAGTCCTTGTCCTCATGCCCATAGGCAATGCACATGGTGCACCACCTTGGCTCCCTCTGCTTCCTCCTCACTTTTCCCCCTCTCTGCCTCCTTCTCCTCACCTTCCTCATTTGGGCTGGTTCCTCCCCTTTGAGGCAGGTGAGGCAGGTTTCCTGATCCACCTGCGGCGATGGTATGGCCTTCAGATGGATCCACTCCTCTGCAGTCTCCACCTCACCTCGATCAAAGGCCTGCACAAAGAGGGGGTCTTCATATGGGCACACCTCAGGGAGGTGCCCATACTCCAGGAAGGCGAGGCGCCATGTAGCCCCTCCTTCCTTTAACTCCCTCTGATGCGCATGCCACCTCTCCATGTAGGCGTCCACTTTATCCTTTTTTTTTTTTTTTTTTTTTTTCAAACACAAAAAAACACTATTTGAAAAAACGAACCCAAAAAAAACTTCTTTTGCTGTTCCTGGTCCGGCTGTTGGCTCGCAGTGGTGACGTCACGGACCAGGAAGTAGAAACCAAAACAATGGATGGGTGGTTAAAGCTGAGTGCAACGGCACTCAGCGTATTTATTAATAAACAAAATATTTAAACAAACCAACAAAACACAAAACAAAAGGGCACGAGGGCCAAACGAATAAACAAACAAACAAGTAAGTGTCGTGCTGGACAATCCAGCATGTTTTAGCAATTGTTTTTCGAATGTTGCTCGCTCTCTCCGCTCCCCGTACTCTCCTCTGTACACCCAACCTCAAGTGCAGAGAGCTGCAGGTTTATATACTCTGGCCGAGGGATTAACTAGTTGTTAATTATCTTATTATCCCTCGGCCAGAGTCTGCACGCATTTGGTAAGGATGCATGACTGTCAGCTAGTTAAATAATCAGTAGCTGATCAGCCATGCATCCTCACGGGGTTTTCAAATATAATATAATAAAAGACACGGCGCTTTTACCCGCGCCGTAAACAAAAATACAAATAATAATACATAGGGGCGGGACACTCCGCCACAGAAGGTCATTCCACCACTGCGGAGCAAGGGTGGAGAAGGAGCGGGCTCTGGAGGCAGGGGAGCGTAGCGGAGGTAGAGCTAGTCTTCTAGTGCAGGCGGAGCGGAGAGGTCGAGTGGGGGTGTAGGGAGAGATGAGGGTCTGGGGGTAGCTGGGTGCAGTCTGGTCAAGGCATCTGTAGGCTAGTACAAGAGTCTTGAACTGGATGCGAGCGGTGATCGGGAGCCAGTGGAGCAAGCGGAGTAGTGGAGTAGCGTGGGCGAGCGAGGCAGAGAGAACACCAGGCGGGCAGCAGAGTTCTGGATGAGCTGGAGCGGACAGGTGGTGGACGCAGGGAGGCCAGCCAGGAGGGAGTTGCAGTAGTCTAGGCGGGAGAGTACCAGGGCCTGGACCAGGAGCTGGGTAGCATAGTTGGTGAGGAAGGGTCGGATTCTTCGGATGTTGCTCAGGAAGAATCGGCAAGTGCGTGCCAGAGTGGAGATGTGCTGGGAATAAGAGAGGCAGGGGTCCAGGGTGACTCTAATGTTCTTAGCTGAGGAAGAGGGAGAGAGTGTGGTAGATTCCAGAGGAACAGAGATAGAGAGATCAGAGGAGGGGGAGGAGGAGGGAAAGAAAAGGAGGTCAGATTTAGAGAGGTTGAGTTTGAGGTGATGCGAGTGCATCCAGGAGGAAATAGCAGACAGACAGGTAGAGATACGGGAGGGGATGGTGGAGTCAGAGGTGGGGAAGGAGAGGAAAATCTGAGCATCATCAGCATAGAAATGGTATGAGAAACCATAGGATGCGATGAGGGGGCCCAGGGAGCGGGTGTAGAGAGAGAACAGGAGAGGACCCAAGACTGACCCTTGGGGGACTCCAGTTAAGAGAGGGTGAGGTGTGGAGGTTGCTCCACGCCAGGTTACCTGGTAAGTGCGGTTGGAGAGGTAAAAGGAAAACCAGGCCAGAGCAGTGCCAGAGATCCCCAGGTCAGCAAGAGATGATAGTAGAATAGAGTGATCAACAGTGTCAAAGGCAGCGGAGAGGTCGAGGAGAATTAGGACAGAGGAGAGAGAGGCAGCTCGGGCACACTTAAGTGAGTTGGTGGCAGACAGGAGGGCGGTTTCAGTGGAGTGAGCAGAGCGGAAGCCAGATTGGAGAGGGTCAAGCAGAGAGTGGTTGGACAGGAAAGCAGAGAGCTGGCGGTGTACAGTCCGCTCGAGGGTTTTAGAGAGGAAGGGTAGGAGGGAGACAGGACAGTAGCTCTGGAGGGAGGTGTGGTCGAGGGTAGGGGAGTGATAGAGGCTTTTTTGAAGGCAGAGGGAAAGATACCAGAAAGTAGAGAGGTGTTGAGGAGGGAGGAGATGAAGGGGAGTAGAGCAGGAGCAGCAGCTTGAAAGAGGTGAGTGGGGAGGGGGTCCAAGGCACACGTGGTGGGTTTGTGACCCTGGAGCAGGGAGGAGAGGTCAGAGTCTGAGAGGGGCAAGAAGGTGGAGAAGGAGGGCGAGTAAGTAGGGGATGTAGTGGGTGTAGGGGTTGGAGCAGGAGGGGGTGCGGGGGAGAGAGAGGTGTTAAAGAGTTTGCGGATATCTGAGATTTTAGAAGAGAAGGAGGCAAAGTCATCAGGGGAGATAGAGGAGGGAGGAGGAGGGGGGAGGGTTTAGGAGGGAGGAGAAGGTAGAGAATAGTTTAAGTGGGTTGTTAGTGGAGGCTTGGATTACAGATTGGAAATAAGCACATTTAGCAGAGGAGAGAGTAGAGGAGAAGGAGGAGAGGAGAGTGCGGTAAAGGTCTAGGGCAGCAGGGAGTTTGGTTCTCTTCCATTTCTTTTCAGCAGATCGCAGTGTGATTCTTGCCGAGCGGAGCGCAGAGGAGAGCCAGGGATGGGGAGGGGAGGGGCGAGCAGGTCGGGAGGTGAGGGGACAGAGGGAGTCGAGGGAGGAGGTGAGTGAGGAGAAGAGGGTGGAGGTAGCAGAGTCTACGGAGAGTTGTGAAAAGGAGTCGATAGGAGGGAGGTGAGAGAGAGCAGTGGAGGTAAGGACAGAGGGGGAGAGAGAGCGGAGGTTACGGCGAGAGGTGATAGTGGGGGTAGGAGGAGCAGGGAGAGGGGGATAGACAGAGAAAAAGAGATGAAATAGTGATCAGAGAGGTCCAGGGGGGTGACAGAGAGGGTGGAGGGGCAGCAGGCCCTGGAGAAGGTGAGGTCCAGTTGACGGCCAGCTTTGTGGGTAGGAGGGGACGGAGAGAGACAGAAGTCGAAGGAGTGAAGGAGAGGGAGGAATCCAGCAGAGTGGCTGGGGTTGGAGAGATGGATGTTGAAGTCACCCAACAGGACAGTCGGGGTAGACAGAGAGGGGAGGGAGGAGAGTAGATAGTCGAGTTCATCCAGAAAGTGAGTGAGAGGCCCAGGGGGGCGGAACAGAACAATGAGCAGGAGTTGACAGGGAGAGGTTAGTTGGACTGCATGAAATTCAAAGGTATTGACAGAGAGTGAGGTGAGATCGGAGGGGACAGAAAAGAGTAAGGAGGGAGAGAGGACAAGACCCATCCCACCTCCCAGCGCAGGCCTCCCCTTGTTGGACTCCCACAGCTAGACTCCTGGCTCTTTTGTTGAGGCTCTTCTGTTTGCTGGCGCTTCGTGCTGGCGCTGAAATAAGCTGCTTGATTAAATGTTACACCTGCTTGGCAAAAGAACCAACTAAACTGTGTGGAAACCAAGCAAATAGCAAAATCAACTGCTAATCAATTTAGCCACTCACCTGGTACTACTCACACACTAACTCAGCCAATTCAAACACCACCTTACAATGTCACCAAATGTAGTTAGTTAAAGTTACTAGAAGCAGGAACTTATCTATCTGCCTCTGCCCCTGGTTACCTGTAGACTGAACTAATTACTAGATGCCCACCCTTAAATAACTCCCTTCACTTAGCAAGGGAACTAGCTGCTAACTGCTCTGGAGACAATAGTTTCACACACTTCAATGGGATCACACAACTACAGGAGCTGTGTGGAGACCAATTCAAATGCAAACTGCTCTATTCAAGTTAAACCACCCTCCCTGATACAATTTACAAATTACAAATGTATTACTCAAATAAACACACTGCCTGGGATAAAATCACACACTCCTCCCCAAATAGAAACACCAGATAATGATACTTAAATAGTTAATTCAAAAATTACTAGGAGCAGGATCAATTACCTATCTTGCTTCAGACGCTGGTTACCTGTAGACTCCCACAGCTAGACTCCCGGCTCTTTTGTTGGGGCTCTTCTGTTTGCTGGCGCTTCGTGCTGGCGCCGAAATAAGCTGCTTGATTAAATGTTACACCTGCTTGGCAAAAGAACCAACTAAACTGTGTGGAAACCAATCAAATAGCAAAATCAACTGCTAATCAATTTAGCCACTCACCTGGTACTAATCACACACTAACTCAGCCAATTCAAACACCACCTTACAATTTCACCAAATGTAGTTTGTTAAAATTACTAGAAGCAGGAACTTATCTATCTGCCTCTGTCCCTGGTTACCTGTAGAAAATTGTTCTTTGTGAACGATAACTTCTAATCAGATATGACTGTAACAATTAAAAATACTAGTTACACTGAAGTAAAGATTAAGTTAATACCTGCTTTGGGGAAAACATCCAGCCCCGAAGCTGGGTCAAGCACTTTAATGTCTGACAGCACCTGGTTGTTTAATGGGAAAGACTTGATCATCTTTTCTATGGCAGCTTCATAGAACTTTCTTACTGTCCTGAAACATGAAAAATACTATTTAAAATAAAGAAGTATAAAAAAAGATCCAATGATCACAATCACAAACTCCGCAGCAATTGTATCCTGCAGTCATACCACCTTGGAGCCTCATCCTATTGCATCTCTTAGAAAAAGATAAGCGTAGAAGGATTAACCCTTGTGTCCTGGACTGAATACTGAATACAATTTTATGAATGACTAACTAAAACGTACTCAAAGATTCTGGTAAGTGTTGCAGTGGGGATGTCACCCCCATTTTCCAGCAGATATGCACGACCCTCCGAACCTATGATGATGTCTGTATCAGTCAGCTGAGTCTCTTTCCCCTTGTACTTCACTTCTGACACAGACACATCCAGTACCCCATCACCTTCTTCATAACTCTGATCATCTCTGGATACAGCTTATGAATCATCACTCCTTCTGACTAAAAATTAATCTTCCACTGTAGTGCCATTTTATGCAATCTTCAATCAGAACAGGTATTCAGTGTGCTGTAATTTTAGTAGAGGACCACTGTGGCAGAATGAGGGTACTGGCCTGTGTATATGTGTGTTTTGTAGTGGTGGTGGGTAATTAAAGGGTTAATTCACCAGCACTTTAAAAACATGTGAGAATGTGGTGGAGGGTTTAATTGATTAAGTGGGTGTAAATTGCTGCACAGGTGTGTGTATATAAGGGAGCACTGAGAGCACAGGTTTAGTTGGTGTTAGGATTCTGGAGAGGGTAGATCTCTGATCCTGTGTGTGCGCGAGATCTGTTTGTTTAAACTGTTTATTTTGTTTGTTTTATTTAATAAATACGTGCCGTAGCGCTTTTCCCTGCACATCCTGACTCTGAGTCTCCTTACCCCAGTCAGCCTGTCACATTTGGTGTCAGGAGTGGGATAGCGCCTCTGGAGACTTGGAGCAGGAGTGCAGGATTTTTTTTGGTTTAGTTTAACCCTTTGCGGTCCATTGTCGGACTGGGTCCGACATTGCAATTATTCCTCACAGGTCCTTTGTCGGACTGGGTCCGACATCATTATAGCGACGCAATAAACGGGTGTTTAGTCGTTTTTTCTCCGGAAAAAGCTGAGAAAACCATTCAATTGCCGAGTGGGAGCGACAGGAGCCGAGACAAGTCGAAAAAAAAAAAAAAAAGGCGTATCTCATGAATAGTCATACATGGTATCAGGTATCAGATAACGGGGCGTTCATTGTAAACAAGCTGGCTGAGACTATCATGGACATTTGCAGAGCTTTTTTCAGATGTTATAGTAAGAAAATAATGACTTGGATCGCATTATTGAGGAGTTTGGTGATAAAACGAGTGATCCGGAGATGATCGATCGGTATGTACGACTATTATTATTATTATTATTTATTTCTTACATAGGTGAACGCTGTTGCAAACAAAAGGGTGGGGCGGGGCTGGAGATGCCTAGTGAGTGCTTTGTTGATATGCAGGGCCATTTAAACCCATTTGACTGTGAAAAAAAATACTTTTAAACAGCGCGTATAAAATTAACTGCACGTGTGAAAATTAATTAGACCTGGCGTGCCTGACGCGCAGTTAATAAATGGACTGCAAAGGGTCAAAATAAAAAAAAAGGAAAAAAAGGAAGAGAAGATGAGGTGGAAGAAGGACCGGGAAGCGAGGGACAGCATCAGCCCCATCACCACTGCCGAAGGAGTCGGCAGCCTTTCCGCCACCAGAGGGAGACGAGCTGCTGTTCCCGCCTCCTCCACCAGAAGGAGATGAGCTGCTGTTCCCGCCTCCTCCACCAGAGGGAGACGAGCTGCTGTTCCCGCCTCCTCCACCAGAGGGAGACGAGCTGCTGTTCCCGCTTCCGCCATTAGAGGAGCTGGAGCGGGCTCTACCTCCTGTTGCCAACAGGGAAGAGGAACTCTGGCCGCTGCCACCCTGGCCGGAGGTTCCTGCACTGTTGGCCACGCCCGAGGTTGCCGTGCTGTCTGCTGCTCCACCGGAGGGTCCAGCGCCAGTGGTTCCGGAGGGTCCAGTGCCAGTGGTTCAGGAGGGTCCAGTGCCAGTGGTTCCGGAGGGTCCAGCGCCAGTGGTTCAGGAGGATCCAGCGTCAGCGCCAGTAATTCCAGTGCCAGCGGAGGGACCCAATCCAGTGCCTATGCTGCTAGGGGCGGCCAACCTGCCTGGGCCAGCTGACGGGTATCCAGGAGGGACCCGAGAAGGGACAATAAAGACATTGGGTTTATGGGGTAGGCCGGGGGTTAAACGGGCACCCCCTTACATAAGCCCAGGGGTCACCACGGGGGTTAAACGGGCGCCCCTTTACAGAAGCCCAGGGGTAGTCACGGGGGTTAAACGGGCACCCCCTTACAAAAGCCCCATGGAGGTGAAGGAGTGCTGGGGAGTGTTGGGGCCAGCGGACTCCAGACGGCAGGGTGCACAAGGGGGGAGGACTGGCCCTGCCCGTCTGGTGTTTGACAGGGGTCGGCTGGTCCCCAACATTTCCTCCCACCCTCCCTCCCAAATCTGGTGGAATGGGGGGGGGGGGCCCGTTGAGGGCCTGTATGTGCTACGCACATAAGGGGGGAGGAATGTGGCAGAATGAGGGTACTGGCCTGTGTATATGTGTGTTTTGTAGTGGTGGTGGGTAATTAAAGGGTTAATTCACCAGCACTTTAAAAACATGTGAGAATGTGGTGGAGGGTTTAATTGATTAAGTGGGTGTAAATTGCTGCACAGGTGTGTGTATATAAGGGAGCACTGAGAGCACAGGTTTAGTTGGTGTTAGGATTCTGGAGAGGGTAGATCTCTGGTCCTGTGTGTGTGAGATCTGTTTTTGTTTAAACTGTTTATTTTGTTTGTTTTATTTGATAAATACGTGCCATAGCGCTTTTCCCTGCACATCCTGACTCTGAGTCTCCTTACCCCGGTCAGCCTGTCACAACCACCTAATACTTTAACCCTTTGCGGCCCTATGTCGGACCTGGTCCAACATTGCAATTTTCCCTTTCCCTTTCCTGTAAAAAACAGGTCTCTAGTCGTTGTTTCTCCGGAAAAAGCAGAGAAAACCATTCAATGGCTGAGTGAGACCGATAGGAGCCGAGAGAAGCCGAAAAAAAGGAGCGTATCTCATGAATACAGATAGCCCTGGCACCACATAGATAACACAGACATAAACAAACAAGAAAGCTGCTTCTGCATCCAGCGCTCAAAGAATAAAACAGACATTTGCAAAGCTTTTTTTTATATGTTATAGTAATAAAATAATGACTTGGATCTCATTATTGAGGAGTTTGGTGATAAAACGAGTGATCAGGAGATGATTTATCGGTATGCACGACTATGAAGAGGTATGTAAAAAATACAGCGAACAAGGGGTGGGGCGGGGCTGGAGATGCAGTACTGAGTGTCCTGTTGATATGCAGTGCCTTTTAAACCTGTTTTACTGTGGAAAAAGATACTTTTAAACAGCACGTCTAAAATAAACTGCGTATGTGAAAATAAATTGGACCTGACGCGCCTGAGACGCGCTGAATAAATGGACCGCTAAGGGTTAAATTTTAAACCTAAAGTACATAGGGAATCACCAGATAAAATAATATTTAATTATTGCACCCACCTAGAATGCAATGTTGAACTATGCCAGTGGTTTCAAAGCAGTACTCAGGAAGTAGAATTTCATCTCTTTATTTCTAAGATGGCTGGCCAGGGTTTTCACTTTCCCATGCTTTTCCACATCCTCTTGACTGTTAAAGTAAGCCTGAAGAGCTGCCCACTGCTTGAGTACCCTTTGGATACAGGTCAATAAGCTGAGCCACTTGATGCTGCAATATCGCAGTAACTTCAGGATATCAGAGTCAGTGAACTCCACACCTCCATGTAGATCTCACACCTCTTTGCACTGTAAAAACACATTTTGTGCTATGATTCTGATCTGTATTCAGTTTGGGAGTACCAACAATTAAACATGTTTCCTGTTCAAGGCCATGTTTTTAATTCACACAACATATAATACATAAGCACAGAAAATGAAGAATAATAAATACACTTTTAATTACCAATGAAAAGTAAGATAAGATAAAAAAAACAGTATTACCTTTTGTCAAAGTAATAGTATATATCAACCAAAAAGTCTTCAATTGGAAGCTTGATCATCTTGACTCCTCACCCTGTAACAAGCTGTACAAGGTGGATATGCACCTTAGATCCAAAACATGTGGCTGCTTATTGTGCACTGGGTTCAGCACAGAGTTGGGCTTTCCCTTCATAACACTGGCATTGTCAGAGTTCAATGCAAGGAGATTTTCCCAGGGAATGTTCCTTTTGCTGTAAGACAGTTACAAAATTTGAAAAGAAGACATGATAAACTAGGTCAGTTAATATAAAATAATGCTTTCAATGCAAGGATCTAAGTATAAGTCAAAAGTACTGCAAATGAGCAACAAAACAACAACTGTAAACATTGTCAGCATTGGCGATGTTACAGACTGGCATGTCTATGAACTTCGTAACCACTTGTTGAAATGTCTCATCATACAGTCTTGCCATCAAAACAAACTCCTTGTGCACTTGGCATTGTTACTTTCATCGCGCAGTAGTCCGAATGGCTGAGTTTGGCACTGCAGGCTCACCTCACCATCAAACGAGAGAGCAACTAATTAGAAAAAAAATATCTCAGTCTTACCATAGAAAATACAACACAAAAATACAAAACATATACAGTACAATGTCTCACCAGGCATTTCTTTAAATATCTTTACACTTCATTAAAAAATCTGCCAATTGTAATATTACTTTATAATTTCAAAATCATGCTGAAATATTAATACAAACTGTGAACACTTCACTTACCTTTCACTAATTGCGTGACTTTAGTCCTTCCCGCTGAATATTTGCTGGCAATTTCGGAGTCAGGGAACATCTCAAACACATCTGTTGAACTCGTCAGAAAATGAAAATGGGACGTTTTGTTTGGTGATCGACATTGCAAATTTGGTCTCAGCATATGTTATTCTTTCCATCTCCGCTTTTCCTTTAGCAATAAACGAGGTCATGGAAGTGTTTGCTTTGACGGTTTAATTTGCTTTTTGGTGTTTCTGTGATTTTTCATGTTGAAGTACATCATTCCGTCCTCCGTGCTCCACGTTAAAATCAGTCCGGCATAGTTTGCAGTAAGCATGGCCTTTTCCAATCTTGCTTGGAGCTAGAAAACTAAATGTCGTATTCCAGCAGGATTGGAATTTACAAGAACACCTCATTTTTTTTACTTGACGAGTAGGACTTATTATTATTATTATTATTATTATTTATTTCTTAGCAGACGGCTTTATCCAGGGCGACTTACAGTCGTAAACAATACATCTCAGGAAGTCATTTCAGCAGTGAGTCGGGTGACAACACTGGCGCGGGTTCTCTCACGTCTCCTGAAGCTGCTTCGCCAATGTTACCAACCCTGACACACGCCTGTGTTGCCTTTCACTGGCTTCCCCTTGGTCCTAGACTATGGCATATATCTTCCGGTATTGTGCTAAGGGCACTATGATTTAGAACTTGAAAAATTAGCAAACAAAATTACTTTCGCAAAATATTAAGTTTAAAATACGGGATAAAGTTTGTCCAGGGAGACGACTAAAAAATACGGACCCTCCCGGCAAATACGGGAGAGTTGGCAAGTATGCCTGAGTTTTCCTATAAGGTTTTTAAGCCTCCATCTCTCCTGATTGCTAAAACCTTCTGTCCCTGAACTTTTCTTCATTAAATATTTAACAGAGCTAACAAAAAGTTCCATATCGGGGAAAGACTCCTCTACTACCACTCCCCGCTTCCCCTTAGTCTGCTCTAAGAAGTGTCTTATGCTGCACAGGCTGTATCTGCCTCTGAAGCCCCGGCTGGCTGATGACCCTGAGGTGAAAGAGGAGTCAGTGAAACCTCCCTCACACTAGCTGTCAGAGGTGGAATCTCCGGTGGCTGTGCTCGCAGCTAATACACTCCAGTGTGTGGCCGGTCGTTTGCCGGCAGAGTAACTCTGCTCCTCGGATTTGCTCACCGTCACCGAGCGCGCAGTGCTCCATTGCACTCACTCAACGCCTGTGTACTGTGCTTTTTTGCTACAGTCCCTTCATCTGTTCTTCTAACTCTTTATCCTCTTGGTTTTTTTAAAAGCACGTTCTCTTTTTCTGCCTCCATCTCAACCTTCACCCCCACACTCTCTACTATTACGGTCTCACCTGGCTGACTGCTCTGACTTGGGGGTTCCCCGGCTGCAGACTGCGTATTCTCCCTCTCAGTCAGAGCCACGGCGCCGCTGTAAGCCACCTCTCCACCTGCGGTCTCAACGCTGCGGCCTGCCTCCTTCCCCTGACCGCTCATCCCAACCCGTGTCTCCGATTCCTCAGCTGCAATGCCTGTGCCGGCAGCCTGGGAGTCTGTCTGTCCTTGTGTGCTGCTGTTTGTGAGCCAGGCTGGGCAGCACTGCTGCTTCCCGCCGCGTTCTTTCTCCCCAGGGCACTGGAGCTCACTTCCCCGTCTTCCTCTTGCTCTGTACAGTTTTTTATGACATGCCCCTCTCTCCCACACCTGAAACACTTCCTTGACTCCAAAGTTACGTAAATAACATAATCATTATTTTCAATTCTAAACTTTAAAAATGCTTAACTCTTCATTTGGATTATTTAGAATCATAAAAAGCTAATTTCAGAATTTAACAATGTGTTTCAGCTGTGGCACTTTGCATCCCAATAGGATCCTTTTTATCCCCGACATAACCTGCCTGTGTCTGGACAGCTCTCTCTAGTAGCTCGTTCTTGACTATTTATTTATTTATTTATTTAGCAGACGCCTTTATCCAAGGCGACATACAGAGACTAGGGTGTGTGAACTATGCATCAGCTGCATTGTCACTTACAACTACGTCTCACCCGAAAGACGGCGCACAAGGAGATTAAGTGACTTGCTCAGGGTCACACAATGAGTCAGTGGCTGAGGTGGGATTTGAACCAGGGACCTTCTGGTTACAAGCCCTTTTCTTTAACCACTGGACCACACAGCCTCCTTGAGGAAAGGGGAGACATTAGACAGGGTGATTTTCAAGGCTGGGGCTGCAAAAGGGAGTACGGGAGTGAAAGTATCGTTTACCACTATTCCCATCTCCACATGCTTGTTCGCTATTTCTATTTTATTTAAGAAAAGTACTATGGCCCCATTCATTCAGGAGCAGACCTAATATTTTCACACCCCACAACCTCTCCACACTAGGACACATCGTTCCAAGGGTCAGAAACACTCTGGGGCGATCTTCACTCCATGTTGGCAGGTTAGTTTTTCAAAAGGGAAAGGAGGGGGATCAGGACCCCCCTAACTGGCCATAGTGGCCAAACACTGACACAAAAGTCAGTTTATCGTTTTCAACAATAAATAATCTGTAAAACGGTTTTTCAAAACCCCTTTACAAAACGCAGCAAAAACAGACAAAGAGAAAAACAGACTTTTCGGCAGTGTTCACTTGCACTTCTGACTCCACCCACGCACTCCCAGCATGCACCATGCTGGGAGAGAGGAGAGAGAGAGAGAAGACTTTTTACTTTTTAAACACTCCTTTATTAACAGATCACTTTTATCAAGTCACAAATTTAAAAATAAAAGAGTCATTTTATTGGCACTGGGGATCAGCCTTAGTCTCCCCAGCGTGTCAGCACTAAAACCTTAAAAAACAAACTAATAATCACCAAATTACTGTCTTTTAAAAAAGCTAAATTAAATCATTATCATCATTTAGTTCACACAAAGCATTATCCGCACACCATACAACTTCAAATTTGTCTATATTATTCATCATTTTATAGAAACTGTGTTCCAATGTTATCCTTGTGGCCAATAGTATATTAAAAATATTGAGCAGACTGAATAAAATTTGCCACCTGACATCTAAATCTCCTGTTCTTTTTATATTGAACTCCCATAATAAAAACTTCTTTACTAAAAATCAAGGAGAGTCTTTGGAATAAAAAGCTCAGATGTTTAAAAAAAGGTTGAGGTCAGGTGCAGGTCATTAAAGTGTGAAACACAGTTTCCCTCTCAGCACAAAAAGGACAACAATCTGTAGTTTCTGGATTAATTACAGAGATGAATGAATTGACGACAATAATGGTATGTATGATTCACCACTGTAAGTCCCCAGATATCTTTGGAATCGGGGGTTTATATAGAGCTCACCAGGCCGGCCGCACCTTCTCTCCCACCCCCAATCACTCCCTCCAGGGTGTGTCTGGCATCCCCTTCAGGGCTGGGGCATGCCTCACCCTCACACACGCAGTGTACAGACTTTTTTTCTCTGCCACAGAAAAGGAGAAGCTGTCTAGCTTGGCAGGGTCTAACAGCGCTCCTAGCCTAGACTGAGTGCTTATATTTGGGGACACTATTATTGAGGGGAACGGTTCTTCTATCTCGTTAACACTCGGCTCCACTCTATCAATCCGGGCTGGCGGTGCTGATCGGAGCTGCTCAATAAATACCCCAGCCACCTTCACTGAGCTCAGCCCCAGCCTTGCTGCCACCTCCTCTGGACTGCTCCAGCCCACTACCCCTGGGCTCCGCAGATTTCACTAGCCTAAAAACAAAGCTTGGCGAGTCCAGCACCTCCAGTTTCATGGCTGGATTGCTAATCAGGGGTTCCTCCAGGCACCAATACATGCTATCTGTCTCCACAGCCCGCTCTGCTTTAAACAGGTTCCAAGCCCTAAGCATGCTACTATACAAATGTGGGAGCTGGGATATATCTAGACTTACAACCTCTGTTAAAAAATATATGCTTATCATATCCCTGCCCCCCCCACACTCCGCAGAAAGGCAAAGACCCAAGGCCTCCAACTCAATGGCTCTGGAGAATAAATAAGTTTCTGCAGGGTCTGCAGTCTAAACACTGCCACTCTGCTAGCCAGATTGATCAAGCCCTGCCCCCCCTCCTCCCTGGGCAGACACAGTACCCCCCGCTGGAGCCAGTGCAGCCTGTCCCAAAAAAATCACAGTAATTCACTTTGGATTTCTTTTAACAGCAGTTCTGGAGGCTCCACACAGGCCACATGGTGCCACAGCACGGAAGCCACTAGATTATTAATAATCAATGCTCTACCTCTATAGGAGAGCTGGGGGAGCAGCCAGCGCCACCTTTGCCACCTATTTTTTACCTTCTCAACCACCTCCTCCCAATTTTGCAATGAGGCTGATTTGTCTATTCCTATGAAGACACCAAGGACCTTCACAGCTCCACGTCTCCACTGCAGGCCACCTGGCATGACAGAGGGTGCTTGTCCCTGAAAGTGGCCCAGCAGCATGACACTGCTCTTGTCCCAGTTTATTCAGGCAGAAGATACCCTCTGGAAGGACTCCTGGCAGTGGCACAGCGCCTGCACCTCATGCTGCCAGGTTACAAAGATGGTGATGTTATCAGCATACACGGTCATTCTCACTGGTACCATAGGGCAATGGGGAACCACCACTCGTTAGTACTGTTCGCAGTCTGTGAACTAGTGGCTCAATAGCTAATGAATATAGCATCCCCAAAGGGGGCACCCCTGACACACCCCCCCTGCGCACCGGAAAAGGACAGCTCAACGCCCCATTGATCTTCAATGAGTCTTCAACGGTACAATTGAAATCCCCCCAAAAAAAGAAATACTCCTCAGGTTGACACTCAATACAGATAATTCTATGCACAAGATTGCATTTATACACAAGGTAAGAGGTATAGGAATGTTTGGAAATTCTGCTCTGTGATTGGCTGATTTCTCATGTGTGATTTATAATGAAGACATTATAATGAGCAGTGTGTTAGACCCGCTGAAACCAGGTTTATTTAGTGTCACAATCAGGAACTTTAACAATTGAACAACTGCATGCGCTTGGACTGACATAGAAAGAAAAGTAAAAGAAAAGAAAAAAATGACAAAATGTAAGAAACTAACATTATTATTCAGAAATTAATAATAAACAAATATATGAATTTAAAAAAATCCAATTTTGCAGATACAATGGAGTACTACATTTATTTTCACGACGACTGTGGCAATTTATTATATGGCAGTATATGGAGAGCAGCATAACAGGAGTGCCACTTCTGTATCTGTATGTGTATGTGTATGTCTGTCCTTTCTTTCCCTGGTTGTTGCTAGTGCTGTGTGTGTGTGCGTGTATCATGTGCACCTTTAAACAAGTTAACTGTTGCGTAAACTTAACACAATGTATTTGCTTTGTTTCCGTGATTGAAATAAGTCACTACTATCGGCAGACCTGAAAGAAGATATCGGTTTCGCTGCCTGATAATGTATGAGTTTCACAAGTTTGAAACATTATAAAGAATAAAAAAATGGATTGGAGATTTCCTTTAACCTGATTGGTCAATACGAGGGCTTAAATCTCTGATGAAGGACCTTGAATGCTATCTTTCAAATTATGTTTAATCACTGTTCCAAATCAATCCGCCCGAAAATACGTAAATACAGTATTTGTGTATTTTACCTTTTGCCTGCTTCTTGAAAGTCTCCATTCTTGTTGTGCACACGCCCTCTGAATTTTGTCTCTCAATGTTAAATATGCTGCTTCCTCGCTGTCCTATCTATTTATTTAAATTTAGTATAGCAAGTAAAGATAAAAAAAAATAAAATAATCAAGAAAGTGTTTGCTGTCAGTGGCAATACAGTAACCACAATACTATAGCAACCAGGGCCAGATTAACATTTTGTGGGCCTGGTGCCAAACAGATTTGTGGGCCCCCATTTGTGTAACCATTATAAAAGACAGGAGATGGACACAGAAGTTGTCTTTGACACATCATGTTTCTGAGTGCCTGTGACAGGATGGTTTGCAGTGGTAACGTCAGACCAGAAACACAGACTCAGGAAGTAGCGGGGCAAAACTGAAGTGCAACTACGCTCAGTGTTTTATTAACTAATAAACAAAACAAAAGATACTGTATAAACAAACACAAAAGACACACAGACTGGCTCCTCCGGCCAAGACAATCCTGGCAACCGCCTGGCTGTCTGTGGGGGTGGTCTCCTGACCTTCCCCCCCTTTTCTGTGGCCAGCAGCTCCCTTCTCTGGGTTGTCGGACACCATTTCTCCTGCCGCGAAAGTGTGGCTGGGGAAGCTAGTCTCCTGACCTCCCCCCCTTCTTCGTGGCCGGCAGCTCCCCTCCGTGGGGCTCCGGCCGCAGTGTTTCCTACTACGAAAGTGTGGCTGGGGGAGCTGGTCTCCTGACCTCCCCCCCTTCTTCATGGCTGGCTGGCTGGGAAACCGGCCACAGTACTTCCTGCTGCCATGCAGGACCGGCAGCGACCCCAGGCGAAGCAGTGGAAACAGTGGTGAGGGCTCCTCTACTTCTGGCGCTGGAGATGGCAGCGATGACTCCTCTCCCTCTGGCGCTGGAGATGGCAGCAATGGCTCCTCTCCCTCTGGCGCTGGAGAAGGCAGCGATGGCTCCTCTCGCTCTGGCGCTGGTGAAGGCAGCGATGGCTCCTCTCCCTCTGGTGCTGGAGAAGGCAGCGATGACTCTTCTCCCTCTGGCGCTGGAGAAGGCAGCGATGACTTCTCCCTCTGGCGCGGGAGAAGGCAGCGATGAGTCTTCTCCCTCTGGCGCTGGAGAAGGCAGCGATGACTTCTCTCCCTCTGGCGCTGGAGAAGGCAGTGATGGCTCCTCTCCCTCTGGCACGGGAGAAGGCAGCGATGACTCTTCTCCCTCTGGCGCTGGAGAAGGCAGCGATGACTTCTCTCCCTCTGGCGCGGGAGAAGGCAGCGATGACTCCTCTCCCTCTGGCACTGGAAAAGACAGCAATGACTCCTCTCCCTCTGGCACTGGAGATGGCAGTGATGGCTCCTCTCCCTCTGGCGCTGGAAACAGCAGCGGGGCCCCTCCCATATCTGCAGCCAGGTAGTTGAGCACCATGGCTGCGATGTCTGGGAGGGATGCTGGGTGGTGTTGCTGTTCCCAGGCCTCCCAGCGCTCCCCATCTCTCACAGGAGGTTGATCACAGCAGGAAGGGCCTCAACGATATCCCTCTCAGGCTCCGTCAGCCAGTCCCAGATCCCCTCTGAGGAGAGAGGACCAGTCCACCTCAGAGGATGCAGAGGCAGCTCCTGCTCCTCTCCCTCAGAATATGGTGGTGGTGAAACCAGCAGGCATTCTCCCTCTGCTGGTGGAGGTGGGAACAACAAGTATTCATCCCCTGCCAGTGGAGTCTTGGGCTGTAGACGCTCAGCCTCCTCATCCTCTGGTTCCTGCTCTGGGCAATCCTCCTCTTCCCCTTGCCATGGTGGGTTTTTGACAAGGGGAAGGTACCTGACCTCGCCACAAAGGAAGCACCACCCTTCCTCATCTAGAAAGGTGAGGCAGACGTCCGGCGTAGCAGAGACGCAGCGGGACCTGCAACTGGCCCTGCGCTGTTGCACTTGCTGCTGTCGTTGTTGCTGCTGTTTCCTTCGACCGCTTCTTCCCATTTTCTTTCTCCCCCAAAACAAAAAAACTCCTTTTAACAAAAAAAACCTGCAGTATTTCTGACCTGATGTTTGGTGGTGCTATATCCCACTCTGACACCAACTGTGACAGATGGCTTGCAGTGGTGACGTCAGACCAGAAACACAGACTCAGGAAGTAGCGGGGCAAAACTGAAGTGCAACGGCACTCAGTGTTTTATTAAATAATAAACAAAACAAAAGATTTAAACAAACACAAAAGACACAAAACAAAAGGTGTGTTGGCCAAACGAATAAACAAATAACAAATAAGTCTCGTGCTGGTGTTTAAACCAGCACACTTAGCAATCGTTATCTTTTTAACGTCTCTGCTCTCGTTCTCCAACTCTGAACCCTCCTTCCTAAACAAAGACAGCTGCAGGCCGAGGGGTTAACTAGCTATTCATTATCTTATTACCCCTTGGCCATAGTCTGCACGAGTTTAATAAGGATGCATGACTGTCAGCTAGTTAAATAATCAGTAGCTGATCAGTCACGCATCCTCACAAGGTTTTAAAATCAAAAATACAAAATAATAATAAAGAATGGCAGCGGCTTTACATCCGCGCCGCAAACAATAATAATACAAATAATAATAAAACAGCACACATATATATATAGGGGCGGGACACTCCGCCACAGCGCCGCTTAAATGTTTTTTCATCATTTTCTTAGTCACTATAGTTCGTCCTATATGCTTACACTCCCCCTCTGCCTCTCACCCACGCCTGCAAGCTTGCACAGGCAATATGCCGGTGTAGTACGCTCAAAACTCTCACTCAAAAAACTACTCTGGGGAGTATTTTTAGTGTACGTTCAAAACACTCTACTAGTCACTTTCAAAACACTCAGGTCACGTTCATAACACTCTACTTCTACATTCAAAACAACACACTACGTACTTTCAAAACACTCTCAAGCTCAAAACACTCGACAGTACATTAAGTTAAAATCAATTACGTTGCTTTTTACAGTTATGGTATTACATTTGTATTTTCCCCAATTGTTTTTCAGCTAAAGCGAACTGAATTAACCAACATTACAATGTACTAATAGAAAGTGTAACCGTACAAACGTACTGTATATCAAAATACAGAGTTGAAATACAAAGCAAACAAAAAATAAAAATTACCAAAATTAACTATACACACATTAAAAAAAAAACAGTTCTACATACAGAAACACACGCACGCACGCACACACACACGAATGCAGTAAATTGGAATCTGTGGCTAACGATGCTAACTTATGGATGTAACCCCAGTTCCCTTTCAATTCGAAGATGACCGCCAAATCAATACTTTTGGGATATGCCTGCTTGTCAGGTATTCGCTGAGCATTTTATATCAAAGCTGCTGAGAGGCCCCTCCGCGGAGTGACGTCCTCAGTCCCGCCTCACCGAGGTAATAAATAGTCACTGCGCGGAAACATCAGTCTCTTTTGTATTGAACCCGCAAATGCGAGTGATGCGACCTCACAAGGTTGGCGGTCATCTTCTCTTTCAGGGAACCAGGGTTACATCCGTAACCTATCATTCCCTTTCAATTCGAAGATGACGCCAAATTGAATACTTTTGGGAAAGTATACCAGAACTGTCTTAAGGGAGAATGCGCAGACAGCATCTGAGGGACATCTCGCTACCGCCATCTAGTGTTGGTGGTGTGAGTGTGCAACCTCAAGGACCCTAGAGCCTATATCTTAGCCACACCTCTGGTTGAATGCGCGGCCACCCTCCCAGGTGGGGGTAGGCCGGCATTATTATACGCAGTCGAAACCATGTCCACTATCCAATGGGACAGTCGCTGCTTAGAGAGAGCTTGACCTTGGGTCCGTTCACCATGACAAATGAAGAGCTGACTTAAACGGGGCCTTTGGGAGAGCCTCTAATACCACAGAATCTAGACTCCATTCGGGGAGGACGTCCTTTATAGGAGGTCGCAACCACTGAGCACCCTTTAGAAAACGGGTCGAGAGAATATGAGCGCCCGGGGATACTGAGTCGATGGGAACGTGGCATGTATATGAGCAAACATGGCAAGCAGATATGGCTGCTAGGTACACTTTCAACGTAGAGGAGGATTTACCCGCCTCTAGTAGATCTTGCAGAAACTGTAAAATAACTGCTATAGGGCAATACACGGGATCATGGCCTCTGGCCATGCACCAGTTTTGAAAATATTTCCAATTATAGGCGTACAACACCTTGTGGAAGAAGCCCTAGCGTTCGATTGTAAGTCGCCCTGGATAAGGGTGTCTGCTAAGAAATAAATAATAATAATAATAATACTAACTAATGCGTCTGAGAGCCCTAGGGCGCACAGACGGTCCCGTTCAGGGGCCAGACCCACAGCTGGAGTCTGCCCGGTTCTGGGTGCCAGAGGGTGCCTTTCACCTGGCTGAGGAGATCCATGCACAGTGGGATCTCCCAAGGCTGGCCCTGCAGCAGCTGGCAGAGGTTCGAAAACCAAGTTCTCCTGGGCCATCTGGGGGCCACCTGGAGAACAGTCGCTTCCTCTCTCCTGACCTTCTCGAGGAAGTCAGGTAGCAGTGGTATAGGTGGGAAAGAGTATAAAAGCGCTTTGGGCCATTTGTGCGCTAGGGCGTCAACGCCAAGTGGACCTCCGCAGCTGCAGAGGGAGAACCCCAGGGGCAACAGCAGTGTGGAGTAGTGGTTAGGGCTCTGGACTCTTGACCGGAGGGTCGTGGGTTCAATGCCCGGTGGGGACACTGCTGCTGTACCCTTGAGCAAGGTACTTTACCTAGATTGCTCCAGTAAAAACCCAACTGTATAAATGGGTAATTGTATGTAAAAATAATGTGATCTCTTGTAACAATTGTAAGTCGCCCTGGATAAGGGCGTCTGCTAAGAAATAAATAATAATAATAATAATAATAATAATAACCTGCTGTTACAATTCTGATGCTGTGTGGGCCACTGCTCCTTCCTGGGACTGGAAGCAAATCAGCCAGTCGTCCAGGTAATTCATCACCCTGATTCCCTGCTGCCACAAGGGAGCTAGGATGGCATCCATGCACTTTGAAAACTTGCAGGGGGGCTAAGGAGAGGCCGAATGGCAGCACAGAGAACTCGAAGATGATCCCCTGAAAGGCGAAGCAGAGATATTTCCTGTGCGCTGGACGGATAGGAACGTGAAAATGTCTCCCTGGGTGCTGGTGCGCTGGGGTCCCACGTCGGACATTCCGCAGTCCTTGCCGCAGAGGCCTGGAGGCGGTGCCTCAAGTCGCTCCGTGGTGCCGTAGGGACCGGGATAGTCTGGGTTACCGTGGCAACTGCTGGATGCCAACACCTCACCCTTCCCCGTGCCAAGGGGAGCATCGCAGCTACCTGCTGGGATGCCTTTCGCTCTCTGTAAAAGTGTTGCAAGATCTCCTCTACCGCTAGTCCAAATGTATGGCCAGGGGAGATAGGCGCGTCTAGTAATGCGGACTTGTCCGCATCTGGGACCTGCGCTTGGGATCTGTTGGGGCACCGTGAAACCTGCTCACAAGAAATACTCTGCGTAGGACTCGGAGAGTGGGGCGGGGAGGCCCGGGATTCCAAGGGCAACGACGGCTCTCCTAGGCTGGCTGTAGGGTTCTCGTTTGAGAAAAGTGCCTTTTTTTCTGCAGCATGCTCTCTTTGGACCCAGTGCAAAAAGAGCAGGATGACCTGTCTGCCAAGGCAGCAGAGGCATGCTCGATACCCAGGCATCTTACACACAGGGTGTGTATGTCCTGCGGAGGCAATTTCCTCCTGCAGGACGTGCACGGGTGGAAAGTCGGGGTACTTAGCTCTAGAGCGTCTACGGGTCTGAAGCACCGAGGCTGTGTAGCACTGAGGAACCGAAAAACCTTGAGGGGATAGAGTGTGCTAGGTGAAGCACCGCCAGCGTTGACGTGCTGAGGCGGCAAGTCCTCGAGGCACCAAGGGTGTTGAGGCACCGAGACACTGAGGCTAAGGAGTGCAGGGGCACCGAGGCAACTGAGGGCGCAATGTTTGGAGCTCAAAAAACCTTGAGGTGTTGAAGTCCTCGAGGCACCGAGTGCGTCGAAGCGTTGAGGTACAGAGGCATTGGGGCTGTGTACCTCAACGCTTCGTAGCATGTAGCATGTAGCTTGCAATGGTGTGGAGCATAGCCTGCAGACAGTTGCAGTGCAGTCACACGACCAGTGCAGCGCGTAGTGCAGTCATGAACCTGGAGAAGGGAGAGACAGAAAAAGAGAAAAAAGAAAACACACCTCTTCCTTTTTTATTTTACACACTAACACACCACATTATGGGTGAGTGGTGATGCGCACGGTCTGCTCAACACTAAGGCCAAGGCCTAATGGAGGAAGCATGCGGTTATTTATTTATTTTTAAAACTGCAATGCAGTAGAAGAGAGACACTCGACAGCAAACTGGAGTGTTCTTTTTTAAAATCAGTAGTAATCGGTGGCCTGTAGGGGTGCTAGGCTGCACACACCGAGTGGGTGTACTGAGGTCGCCCAAAGCCCTCGAGTCAACAGTGGTTGCAGAGCAAGGCTGGACTCGCCAGAGGGTCGTGTCTCCCTTCTCTCCGTTTTTTTTACAGCTGCAAAGAGCAGAGGAAAATACAGAAAGGAACATGCAGCAAGCTGCAGAGGTTAGAAAGCAGGCTACAATCGCCGAGCGATGTAGACTGATGAAGATTTTTCTTTTTAACAAAACGCAGTCGCGTATGCGTTAGCTCAGCCTTCAGTTGCCGAGTTTCTGATTCCTGAGAAGTGGCAAGCCTACTTCCAAAAATTAATTGCAAGGGAACTCACAAAAAGTCGAAGAAGGAGCTCTAAAGAGTCAATCACAACTGGAAAAAAGGGTTAGAGTAATACTCACCACCTTACCTACTGTCTGTGAAAGGCAAAAGAGACTGACGTCTCCGCATAATGACCGTTTATTACCTCAGTGAGGCATGACCGAGGACGTCACTCCGTGGAGGGGCCTATCAGCAGCTTTGATATAAAATGCTCAGCGAATATCTGACAAGCAGGCATATCTGAAAAGTATTGATTTGGCGGTCATCTTCGAATTGAAAGGGAACGGATTACCTTCTTTCAAGCATACTGGTTTGAGTTCTTTTTCTCAAAAAACAACAATCATTCTCAAGGGATTATAAATGTTTTCGCTATACAACATATTTTGAATATGTTATCTTGTTTAATAAAGCTTTTTAATATGTAAAATATGTTTAATTAATATTATAACAAATAGTAACATAGTGATGTGCATACTGTAGAATGTAACTATTTTGTGGCTCACTGTGGCAAAGTGGGTTGTAGTGCACAGGTGCAGTGCTCCAAACAACAACAAACAACACAGTTCTGATGAAGTGATGGCTTTTTAATTGTAATCCAAGGGTCGAAACTGACCAACAGAAATTATAAATGAAATGCAGGCATTACACAACAATGTGTACTGCTCTGTATAATTAATGCACGGGGCAGTCCCAAATAAAGTACATGATAATCACAAAGACAAACACACAATACACATACACAATCACCAGTCCTCAGTGAGTGCAGTAGTGCTCGTGGTGAATATACGATTTATCGTGCTCTGGTGCAGTGATGTTCCGGGTACGTGCTGGCTTCTGGCGAAAGCTCTGGAACGTGTTAGCTGTCTAATAACAACAAGTAACAATTAGTCAAACAAACAAAACACTCACAATACAATAATACAGGTTCTTCCGAGCTCAATACTTTAACCAGAAACTTAGGAACAGATTACGTCTCTTCGTCCCCTATTTGTACCGTCACACATGACCCCTTGGTAAACGATTGCAGCCGCTCCTCCAATCTGCGGCTGCCACATCATTTCCCTTCCGGGTCGATGAGTTAGTGCACTGAAGCTCCACCCCCATTCTAGATGACGACTTCCTTTTAACCCTAGGTATGAAGTGTCAGGCCAAACAGTCCAGGGTACTCTGTTCCCCTTACTTAGCGGCCTCACAGGTCGGGAGGGAGATTTACCACCAAAGGTCATTCTATTTCTGTCACACTCACCTTTGTCGTTTTTTTTGTGTACCTTGTGTTTGTATATTAGTTGGCCATCTGTAATGAAAAAACACTGGCATTGCCTCAGAGAATTAGACTTTCTTCCACTGTTGCCTTTAAGTGCATCTGGGTATTTCCTGTTTGATAAATAACTGATTATTTCTTGAAAGTTGGTATCTCCTTTTCCAACAGGTCTACCCATTGCGTTGAAACTCTGCACGTGGTTGGATTGTGATGTTGTACATAATATCAACAATAAACTTAAGGCAGAATTGCATTCTGTTTAGTTAGCTAAATTGTAAATAGCTCTCACACAGTCAAATACAGAATGACATTGGTATTTAGCCTTGTTTAGATATATTTAGATTAGCAGTATCACACACACGTTTTACGCAAGTTTTGAAGAAAATATATAGACTGCTAAAAACAAAATACATTTATGAGATAAAACTGATGGGCTAAATGTATTGAATGTAGCTGTTTTTATTTATTTAAGCAGTTATTAGAAAATACGGTATTAGTATTAACCCTTTGCAGTCCATTTATTAAGTGCGTGTCAGGCGCGTCAGGACAGTGATATTTTGAAATTTACCTATTTCCAATGAGAAAACGGGCGAATTTGTGTCTTTTCGTTCACATAAAGTCAGAAAAAAACAACATATGAATCCAAATTAACATGTATTTATACTAAAGTAATACAAAAATGACTACAAAAGATTTAGAAGTGAGTAGTTTTTCGAGATTTACGATTATACTGTAAATCACTTTCACGAATCAGCCCCCAAATGTAGTCTCCCATCATGTTCTCGTTATACTGTCCTTGGTAGCGGCGTTCAAAGTCCAGTATATCCTGGTGGAAGCGCTCGCCTTGCTCCTCCGAGTACGCTCCCATGTTCTCCTTGAATTTATCAAGATGAGCATCAAGGATATGGACTTTGAGGGACATCCTACAGCCCATTGTGCCGTAGTTCTTCACCAGAGTCTCAACCAGCTCCACATAGTTTTCGGCCTTGTGATTGCCCAGGAAGCCCCGAACCACTGCGACAAAGCTGTTCCAAGCCGCTTTCTCCTTACTAGTGAGCTTCTTGGGGAATTCATTGCACTCCAGGATCTTCTTTATCTGTGGTCTGACGAAGACACCGGCTTTGACCTTTGCTTCAGACAGCTTAGGGAAGAAGTCTTGAAGGTACTTGAAGGCTGCCGACTCCTTATCTAGAGCTCTGACAAATTGTTTCATAAGGCCCAATTTGATGTGCAGTGGTGGCATCAGCACCTTCCGGGGGTCCACCAGTGGCTCCCACTTGACGTTGTTTCTCCCCACAGAGAACTCGGTCCGCTGTGGCCAGTCCCGTCTGTGGTAGTGGGCCTTGGTGTCCCTGCTGTCCCAAAGGCAAAGATAGCAGGGAAACTTGGTAAAACCGTCTTGGAGACCCATCAGGAATGCCACCATTTTGAAGTCTCCTATGACCTTGATGCCATCTCAGAAAAATGCAGATATGTATTCACTTAGGCAGCTGGAACTAAACTGAACTGGTGGGCTTAAGGCCCCTGTATTTATACTACTATTTATATTACTGGAAAGTTCTAGAAAGTTCTAAAAGTTACTCCAAGTTTACTCAGCATTGAATCTATCTGGAATGTTCTGGAAAATAGGTAAATTTCAAAATATCACTGTCCTGGTCACAAAAGCAAAGTTTGTGGGGAATAATAGCCATTTTCTATACTTTTGAGGCATAAGCAATTAGGAAATAACACTTACTACCCAGGAACCAAAAAAAATAAAAAATTTGTTACACGGTTTAATAATAGTCGTACATACCAATCAATCATCTCCTGATCACTCGTTTTATCACCAAACGCCTCAATAATGCAATCCAAGTCATTATTTTATTACTATAACATGTGAAAAAAGCTCTGCAAATGTCTGTGATATTCTCTGAGCGCTGATGCAGTCACAGCCAGCTTGTTTCCTTATGGCCTCCATTATCAGATGCCAGGGGCAAGTATGACTATTCATGAGATACGCCCATTATTTTTTTTTTATTTCGGCTTGCCTTGGCTCCTGTCGCTCCCACTCGGCCATTGAATGGTTTTCTCAGCTTTTTCCAGAGAAAAAACGACTAGAAACCCGTTTTTTGCGTCTTTTTGATGATGTCAGACAGGGTCCGACATTGGACCGCAAAGGGTTAAACTGTTTATTGATTTGATTGTGTTACAGGGGAGTGTTTTCGGCGTACGTTGCTATAGTGTTTCGGTCCTGAAAGGGAGTGTTTTGAACATGATTTCAAAGTGCAGCAGAATGTTTTGAACATACGCTCGTTGAAGTGTGTTATCAACTTCAGTTACTCCCCGTCCTCTCTATCTCTCTCCGCCATGGAGGCTCCAGTGGGGGGAATCACAACAGTGGATGAAACGGCTGTATAGCTATTATAATGGTGGTTCGTCACCTTCTCCCCCTCTTGCTTCTGAGAATCCAGTTGATGAAAACTTCTTGGTAGCCTTCGCCTCTCGCCCAATCAGCGCTCCAGCCACCTGCCTATCACAGAGGTCCTCCGAGGATCTTAAAGGGGCCGCCAGCCCTCCTGAAGTCATTACAATATAAACACATATTTTCTATTGAAATGTATCACAATGTGTAACAAACATATTTAGGTCGTTATGGGCCCCTTCCGAATGTGGGCCCGGCAACATTGTAAAACCGGCCCTGATAGCAGCTAGTCTCCGTTTTGACTGACGAGTTGAAATCAAACAACTGCAGTCTGATTAGTTTCAGCAACTTCATTTAAGCATATCACAGTAACAACACAGGCACGCCGCATCTCTTCTAAAGCCAGAAGAAGGATTAACACAAACTGTAGATGACTAGATTATTTTTAATTACTAAAACTTTGTATTTCATTTAATTTGCTAATAAATGTTAGTACCTAACGGTATATTAAATACTGAAACTTACACAAATGCACGAACATGCACTCATATGCAAATATATTACATGATCTTTTCACAAATGGGGGCGGACGGGAGGTGGGGATGGACGTTTGGGCTCTGAGAAATATTCCATTAGAATTTAAGCCCTGGTTACACTGAAACTCTAGTACATTACAAGCTCAGAGGGAACGTGATGCGGCACTTCATGTCCTGCCAGAAAATGAATCAGCTGCTGCTACTGGTAGACAGATCAGGGAGGGTAGTAAGTATTTTACACTTTACATGTAGTAATGTCAATGCAATGAAATAATGTGCCTTGTATAATTATTATAAATAATAAACGAGTGCCCTGCGTGCCTGTGGCAGAGTGTCCCGCCCCTATTTATTATTATTTGTATTTTTGTTTTTGCAACTGCCTGTTGCTCCGCATCGCCTGGGGCTGCCTGTTGCTCTGCATTGCTTGGGGCTGCCTGTTGCTCCGCATCGCCTGGGGCTGCCTGTTGCTCCGTGTCGCCTGGGGCTGCCTGTTGCTCCGCATCGCCTGGAGAGCCACCAGTTACAGGGTACGAGGGAGAAGTGGAGCTCCCGCTGCCGCCTCCATGGCCAGGGGCTCCCCTCCCGAGTTCGCCTCCCGAGGGTCCGCTGCTGCTGCTGCTGCCGTCGCCTCACAAGAGTCCGCTGCTGCTGCCTTCACCCCCGTGGGTCCGCTGCTGCTGCCGTCGCCTCCCGAGGGTCCGCTGCTGCTGCCGTCACTTCCCGAGGGTCTGCTGCTGCTGCCGTCGCCTCCCGAGGGTCCGCTGCTGCTGCCCTCACCTCCCGAGGGTCCGCTGCTGCTGCCGTCGCCTCCCGAGGGTCTGCTGCTGCTGCCGTCGCTTCCCGAGGGCCCGCTGCTGCTTCCGTCGCCTCCCGAGGGTCCGCTGCGGCTGCCATTGCCTGCCAAGGGTCTGCAGCTGCTGCTGTCGCCTCCCGAGGGTCCTGTTTTGCCTGGGGTCGCTACCAGTCCTGCCATGCGGCAGGAAATACTATGACTGGAACCCCATGAAGGGGAGCTGTTGGCCACGAAGAAGGGGGGGAGGTCAGGAGACCAGCTTCCCCCGCAGCAATTTCGCTGCAGGAGAACGGGTGGCTGGAGCCCCACGGAGGGGAGCTGCCGGCCATGAAGAAGGGGGGGCAGGTCTGGAGACCACCCCCAAAATTTTTTTGGCCAGAGGAGCCGGCCTGTGCGTGGTCCACTGGGACGCTACAGTTGTTGGGATGGGAGGAAGACATCCCGCCATGGCCACCCCCGGAGACAACTTGCTTCCCCTGTTCCTGGGCCGGGACTGCTAAACGGGACTTTAGGGAATAAGGGGGGGGAGCTGGCCGAAAAGGCCATGTGTGCTGCGCACAAGGGGGAGCATGTGTGGCGGAGTGTCCTGCCCCTATTTATTATTATTTGTATTTTTGTTTGCGGCGCGGATAAAAGCACTGCGTCTTTTGTTATTGTTTTTTATATTTATAATTTAAAAACCCTGTGAGGATGCATGACTGATCAGCTACTGATTATTTAACTAGCTGACAGTCATGCATCCTTACCAAACGCGTGCAGACTGTGGCCGAGGGGTAATAAGATAATTAACAGCTAGTTAACCCCTTGGCCAGAGTATAAGAATCTGCAGCTGTCCGTGCTGCAGGGTTGGGTGCAGAGAGGAGGTACGGGGAGATAGAGAGGAGACAGAAATAACAATTGCTAAAACATGCTGGATTAGCCAGCACGACACTTACTTGTTTGTCTGTCTGATTCGTTTGGCCCTCATGCCCTTTTGTTTTGTTGTTTTGTTCAAATCATTTGTTTTGTTTACTAATAAAATCAGCTGAACGCCGTTGTGTTCAGTTTCACCCGCCCATCCATTGTTGTGATTCAGTTACTTCCTGGTCCGTGACGTCACCACACTTCACCACTGCGAGCCATCCTGCCACAGTGCCTCTACCTCTTCTATTAATGTAGCAATCTCCTGTGTCGTGAAGCATGGTTTACATATTCTCTCTACGAGTGACCTACTACTTGCTGTTCTGACTGACCTGTGCTACTGTGCATTCAGTCTTTCAAAAGGATTGTTGCCTGGCCAGCAGATTGGAAAGCAGATTCCCCAACCTATTCAGCATTGATTGGCTGGGCGCTGTCACTGCGCTACTAAACAGTTTTTATTTTGAGAAGCCACGCCCAGAATCGATCCCTACATTTTTTCATTTTCAATATAACTTACAATATTATATACAGTCACCTCCAAAATTATTGGCACCCTTGATAAAGATGAGCAAAAAAGGCTGTATAAAATAAACAACACAGATAATGAGCTATATTTTATGCTCAAATATATGGGAAAACCATATTCTTTTATTCTAATACAATTGCTCAGAGAAAAAGTTTTTTTATTAACAAGTAATAAATCAGGCAATGGGTACAAAACAATAGCTAAAAAACTAAATTTTCCACTTACCACTATTAGGGCAATAATTAAGAAGTTCAAAACCATTGGAACAGTGGTAAACTTGCCTGGTAGAGGACGCAAGTGTATCTTGCCCCCACACACAGTGAGGCAGATGGTTTGGGAGGCAAAGGGAAATCCAAGGGCCACAGTTGGAGAATTACAGAACTTGGTTGCATCTTGGAGTCACCAAGTCTCCAAATCTACAATTACACACCACCTCCATGCCAACAGGCTATTTGGAAGGGTTGCCAGAAAAAAGCCTTTATTGAGAGCAACCAACAAACGTAAGTGCCTGGAGTTTGCTAAACGGCATTGGCACTTCGATTTGAACCGGGTGCTATGGTCAGATGAGACAAAAATAGAGCTCGTTGGCCACGCACACCAGCGGTGGATTTGGCGTAGAAAGAAGGATGCGTGTGCAGAAAAGAACCTCATACCTACTGTCAAATATGGTGGTGGATCTTTGATGTTATGGGGCTGTGTGGCAAAGTGGTAATTAGTAGCAGATGGTGTGGTGCGGATGCAGTAATCCCAAGAACAAACAGACAACAAAGTACGGGTGAAATGGTTAATTTAATGATTATTAATCCAATGGTCTGATGACCAGCCAGCAAATAATAATGAACTGGCAATACACAACAATGTGTATTGCACAGTAATCAAAAGGGTTGCAGTTCCGTAAATAATAAGCACAGTACTAACACACACAATTAGACACACACACGATCACAAGTCCAAAATGAGTGCTGTCAGTGCTTGTGGTGAAGTACAATATAATACGTGCTATACTTGTGAACAGCTTAACCTTAACTTTGGTGATTTCCCTCGTTTAGTCCCTGTCTATAAAAGGAGAGGACTAATTCCTGCTCCCCTTAAATCAAAAGGCTATCTTTTTAGCTTTTATCTTTATTTCCAGTTGAGCTACCAAAACTCCTTGTTTCCTTCAGCAGTGTTACAACCACACCGCATACCAACACCACCCCCAATGACTGTTTGCACTGGTCTTTTATACCAGCCCTTATTAGTTAATTGTAACCAGCTGTGTAATTAACTAATTTGTTATACCCAAATAGACCATTGCCTTCTGGGAGATGTAGTTCAATATATCTCCCTTCTGCTATTCTACCCCATACTTTACCACACAGTCAAACGGGTTTAAATGGCCCTGCATATCAACAAAGCACTCACTAGGCATCTCCAGCCCCGCCCCACCCTTTCGTTCGCTATAGCTTTCACCTATGTAAGAAATAAATAATAATAATAATAATAGTTGTACATACCAATCAATCATCTCCTGATCACTCGTTTTATCACCAAACTCCTCAATAATGCGATCCATTATTGGATCAATGTCTGTGTTCTCTGTGCGGGGACTCTCTATCAGCCAGCTTGTTTACTTATGACCGCCCCGTTATCTGATACCAGGGGCATGTATGACTATTCATGAGATACGCCTTTTTTTTTCTTTTATTTTTTTTTTTCGACTTGTCTCGGCTCCTGTCATTCCCACTCGGCCATTGAATGGTTTTCTCGACTTTTTCCGGAGAAAAAACGACTAAAACCCGTTTTTTGCGTTTCTATAATGATGTCGGACAGGGTCAGACAATGGACCTGATAGGAATAATTGCAATGTCGGACCAGGTCCGACAATGGACCGCAAAGGGTTAATATATCTCCCGTCTGCTATTCTTCCCTATACTTTTTCACACCTGCAAAAGTTTTAGGCAGGTGTGAAAAAATGCTGTAAAGTAAGAATGCTTTCAAAAATAGACATGTTAATAGATTATATTTATCAATTAACTAAATGCAAAGTGAGTGAACAGAAGAAAAATCTAAATCAAATCCATATTTGGTGTGACCACCCTTTGCCTTCAAAACAGCATCAATTCTTCTAGGTACACTTGCACAAAGTCAGGGATTTTGTAGGCATATAGTCAGGTGTATGATTAAACAATTATACCAAACAGGTGCTAATGATCATCAATTCAATATGTAGGTTGAAACACAATCATTAACTGAAACAGAAACAGCTGTGTAGGAGGAATAAAACTGGGTGAGGAACAGCCAAACTCAGCTAACAAGGTGAGGTTGCTGAAGACAGTTTACTGTCAAAAGTCATACACCATGGCAAGACTGAGCACAGCAACAAGACACAAGGTAGTTATACTGCATCAGCAAGGTCTCTCCCAGGCAGAAATTTCAAGGCAGACAGGGGTTTCCAGATGTGCTGTCCAAGCTCTTTTGAAGAAGCACAAAGAAACGAGCAACGTTGAGGACCGTAGACGCAGTGGTCGGCCAAGGAAACTTACTGCAGCAGATGAAAGATACATCATGCTTACTTCCCGTCGCAATCGGAAGATGTACAGCAGTGCCATCAGCTCAGAATTGGCAGAAAACAGTGGGACCCTGGTACACCCATCTACTGTCCGGAGAAGTCTGGTCAGAAGTGGCCTTCATGGAAGACTTGCAGCCAAAAAGCCATACCTCCGACGTGGAAACAAGGCCAAGCGACTCAACTATGCACGAAAACACAGGAACTGGGGTGCAGAAAAATGGCAGCAGGTGCTCTGGACTGATGAGTCAAAATTTGAAATATTTGGCTGTAGCAGAAGGCAGTTTGTTCGCCGAAGGGCTGGAGAGCGGTACACGAATGAGTGTCTGCAGGCAACAGTGAAGCATGGTGGAGGTTCCTTGCAAGTTTGGGGCTGCATTTCTGCAAATGGAGTTAGGGATTTGGTCAGAATTAATGGTCTCCTCAATGCTGAGAAGTACAGGCAGATACTTATCCATCATGCAATACCATCAGGGAGGCATCTGATTGGCCCCAAATTTATTCTGCAGCATGACAACGACTCCAAACATACAGCGAAATTCATTAAGAACTATCTTCGGCGTAAAGAAGAACAAGGAGTCCTGGAAGTTATGGTATGGCCCCCACAGAGTCCTGATCTCAACATCATCGAGTCTGTCTGGGATTACATGAAGAGAGAGAAGCAACTGAGGCTGCCTAAATCCACAGAAGAACTGTGGTTAGTTCTCCAAGATGTTTGGGCCAACCTACCTGCCGAGTTCCTTCAAAAACTGTGTGCAAGAGTACCAAGAAGAATTGATGCTGTTTTGAAGGCAAAGGGTGGTCACACCAAATATGGATTTGATTTAGATTTTTCTTCTGTTCACTCACTTTGCATTTAGTTAATTGATAAATATAATCTATTAACATGTCTATTTTTGAAAGCATTCTTACTTTACAGCATTTTTTCACACCTGTCTAAAACTTTTGGAGAATTTTCTCCTCAGCTCGGAGCGCCCGTCAGAAGCAGAGAGTGGGCTATGGCTTGGCTGAAGTCAATGCCAATAATTAAAGAGCTCTGGAGGGGCAAAGAGAAGACGCAGCGGATTGAACAGAATCTCCGCTGGAGAGAGAAGGAGCAAGAAGAGAAGGTCTACAAGGAAGCACAGAGCCGGGAAATCGACACGACAACGCTGCCTGATAGCCAGACTGGTAGTAAGAGAGATGGGCAGCCAGAGCTCCACCCCAAGCAAATGTCACGCTGGAACCAGGGATTCCCTTGCTGTCTACCCCACAGCGCTTCACTATCGGGGGAGAGGAACCTTCCCCGGCGGCCGATTAAGAACAATTTGGAAAACTCAAGCAGAAGAGAACTCCTGCAAATGACAGCTGCAAGGGAAGCCAGACTGCTAATGGAGAACAGAGGGCTGACAACCTCTGCAGATGCAGAGTGACCATTACGTCATGCAGAGAGAGATCAGGCACTGCAGAACACAGTGAGAGATAGAGGACGTATAGCAACGAGACACGCCCCCTGCAAGGAGCATACGTGGAGAGACACTGCGGGCAGTGACAGCGAACCAGAGTTCACTTATAATGTGAGAGCGGCTACTACCAACCCTCGACGAGTGAGAGAGTGAAGCTGCTGGAGGTGTGGACAGCCTGGGCACCTCATCGCTGACTGTCACCAATGAGAGCCCCGGGAAAAGGGGGTGACGGAACTGTCGGGAAACAGGAACGGGTCAGTGTAGAGGGGAAAATGCGGGCCCAGCAGTTGAACACAGCCGCAGCCGAATTCCAACCAAGCCAACCCCGCATTATGGGCCGCACTGGTGACAGGGCCTTCCTGCGCGCTCCTGTCCTCATTGAGGGGGTCCCCTGCACAGCTCTCATCGACACCTCCTCCATCACTGTCATTCGTCCTGATGTCCTTCACCAAGCCATAGGAGACTAGAGAGACCGATAATGTAAGCCAGAGCTGTCTCTCCCTCCACCGCCAGCAGAGGGGGAACAGCTGGAGCTGTCTCTCACTCCACCGCCAGCAGAGGGGGAACAGCCGGCGCTGTCTCTCCCTCCACCGCCAGCAGAAGATGCTGGAGGTCCCTCCCAGCCTCTGTACCGGCTGCTGAAGGGAGCGCGGGGACAAACTGCCCGGCGGCTAAGAGGCACAGCACCGCCCAAGGATGCCTGCTTGTCCGCATCGCCTGGGGTTGCCTGCCTGTCCGCATCGCCTGGGGTTGCCTGCCTGCCTGCATCGTCTAGAGAAACTCTCAATGAGCTTTCTCCTAGGGATGCTGGTCCGCCGTCGCCTGGGGTCGCTGCTGGTCCGCCGTTGCCTGGGGTGGAGCTACTGTCCCGAGCGCCAGAGGGGCCAGAGGGGCCAGCGCCGCCAGGGGGTCCAGAGGGTCCTGCGCCGCCAGGGGGTCCAGAGGGTCCAGCGTCGCCAGAGGGTCCAGCGTCGCCGGAAGGACCAGCGTCGCCGTTCCCGCCTCCGCCACTAGAGGGAGACGAGCTGCTGTTCTCGCCTCCGCCACCAGAGGGAGACGAGCTGCTGTTCTCACCTCCGCCATCAGAGGGAGACGAGCTGCTGTTCCCACCTCCGCCATCAGAGGGAGACGAGCTGCTGTTCCCGCGTCCGCCACCAGAGGAGCTGGAGCGGGCTCTACCTCCTGCTGCCAACAGAGAAGAGGAACTCTGGCCACTGCCACCCTGGCCGGAGGTTCCTGCAATGTTGGCCACGCCCAAGGATGCCTGCCTCGCATCACCTGGGGTTGCCTGCTGCTCTGCTTTTGTTCCTCCTAGGGTCGCCGAAGGTCCTGCTTCGCCTGGGGTCGCCGAAGGTCCTGCTTTGCCTGGGGTCGCCGAAGGTCCTGCTTCGCCTGGAGTCGCTGCCAGTCCTGAATGGCAGCAGGAAGTACTGTGGCCGGAGCCTCACAAAGGGGAGCTGCCGGCCACGAAGAAGGGGGGGGAGGTGAGGAGACCAAATCCACCACAGCCCCGACCACCACCCCTCTGCCACAGCCCGGCGCCTGGGGGTTGGATCCCTCGGCCTGGGCTCCCGGACACCCAGGCTCCATGTCTGGACCTTTGGTCGCTGGGCCTGACTCCCAGGTCGCAGCACCACCAGGCACAGGAGGTCGCCTAGTCTCCTGCTCCGCTCCCCCTGGTTGCCCAGACGTCGCTGCACTGTCGCCTGGGCTCGCACCTCTGCCTGGGGCTGCAGCCGGCTGGTCGCCTGCCTTTGCTCCCGACGCCCCATCCAATGCACCTGGGTCCCCTTTCTCCAGGTCTCGGTCCCGCCAAGAGGGCACCGGGCTATGGACTGACCCTCCCTCAGCAATGGGAGAAGGAAGACCTCCCACCATGGCCGCCCCCATGGGCCACTTGCTTCCCCTTGTCCGGGACTTTGGGACAAAGGGGGGAGGTGGCCGTTGGGGCCAAGTGTGCTGCGCACAAGGGTGGGGAAATGTGATGGGGTGCCAGCTCGCTCCAATAATTTGTGTTTTGTTATTGTTGTTATTTTTACTGTTTTCATTATGTTTTTGTGATTCTTGTTTTGTTTTGGATTGGCAGGGAGGGGGTTAAATTCCTCCCTGTAAAATACATGTGAGAATGTGGCTGGAGCCTTAAGTGTTTAATTGTTAATTATTAGTTAATTGGGCTCCAGCCACAGACTATAAAAGGGCAGATGAAACCCTTTGTGGGAGAGGGGTTTTTGGGTGAGTTTGTTTGTTGGTGTGCTGTGCTGTTTAGTTTTTTTGAGAAAGAAGTGTAGTGAAGGCTAATGCCCAGCCTACATTTCTGTATTTTGTTTAAACCTTTTGTTTGGGCCCTTGTGCCTATTTATTTGATTATTTTTGTTTAATAAAGATCATTATTTTGCCCCTTCCACTGTCTCTGAGCCTCAAACCTCTGTCATCCTGCCACAGTCAAGCATACAGTAGACATGCCAAAGAGGAGGTAATTAATCTTGGTAACCTTTGCTTATTTGCAGTACCAGGCAGAGGGTGATGTTTGGGGGTTTGGAATCCAAGGTTTCTATAATGAGTGATTGTGGCAAAGTGGTTGCTGATTATGAACAGGTGCAAAGGTGATGCAGTGCAGGAATAAACAGACAGAGATTTGTAATCTGGCATGGAAAATAGTTGCTTTATTTTTGTTATAATCCAGGTCTGGTAACCAAATAATAAACTCCAGTTATACACAGTGATGTGTAAAACATGGAGAACAGTAACAGGGATTGCAGCCCTAAACAATAAGCACAGTATCTCTCCCACAATATACAACCATGGTCAGTAGTTCTGGGTGCGTGCTGTAGTGCTCGTGGTGGGTGATACTGTTTAAAGACAAATAGTGAAGTGCTGTTAAGGGTTCACTGTTCCTTAGCAACAGCTCCGGAACGTGTTAGCCGTCTATATACACACAAGTAACATTTATAGACAAGACAAACAAAACAAACACTCACGATACTCTTAATACACAGTGCACAGATCCTTCTGGGTCTATTTCAAAACCAAAAACGAAGGAAAAGATTTACAATTCTCTGGCCCCTTTATGCTATCATGCATGATGGTAAACGATTGCAGCTGACTCTAATGCCTGCAGCTGCTACCTCATTTACCTTCCGAGTCAATACCTTCCTGCAACAGAGTCTCGCCTTCTTCCAGGCTGACCGACTTCCTGACCCAGGAAATGAACTGTCAGGCCAGCCCGTCCAAAGCCTTTCCCTTTCACTACTTAGCGCCCTCACAGGTCTGGAGGGAGATTTACAACCAGTACTCATATTTCTGTCACAGTGATCTATTACATATAAGAAATACCTCTTGGTACAAGTGAGGGGGATCAATAGCATAGGACCATGGTATGCCATACATCTGAGAAAATATTTACAAAAGAGTCTTCTAGAGATAGAGAAGCAGGTGGTTCGGAACTTGCTTGAACAGTATTTTTGTAAGAGAAAAACAGAGAGAGGTCACGTTTAGTTTAAAGCACTGAATGGCTAAATGGGACTGTTATATTTTGACTGTTCCTGATAGACTGGATTTAAGTGAGAATAATTGGATATATAGTTGCATGCTTAGAAGTTTGCTATGAGCCTTCTACCAGCCCCTATCCAATATGTTTTAGTTAATTGTTAAACCACATCTATACATGCAATGAAGCCAACCAAATAAGGAGGATGTCTTTTGACGTTAAAAGGGATATATATATATATATATATATATATATATATATATATATATATATATATATATATATACACACAGACGTGCTCAAATTTGTTGGTACCCTTACAGCTCATTGAAATAATGCTTAATTCCTCCTGAAAAGTGATAAAATTAAAAGCTATTTTATCATGTATACTTGCATGCCTTTGGTATGTCATAGAATAAAGCAAAGAAGCTGTGAAAAGAGATGAATTATTGCTTATTCTACAAAGATATTCTAAAATGGCCTGGACACATTTGTTGGTACCCCTTAGAAAAGATAATAAATAATTGGATTATAGTGATATTTCAAACTAATTAGTTTCTTTAATTAGTATCACACATGTTTCCAATCTTGTAATCAGTCATTCAGCCTATTTAAATGGAGAAAAGTAGTCACTGTGCTGTTTGGTATCATTGTGTGCACCACACTGAACATGGACCAGAGAAAGCAAAGGAGAGAGTTGTCTGAGAAGATCAGAAAGAAAATAGACAAGCATGGTAATGGTAAAGGCTACAAGACCATTTCCAAGCAGCTTGATGTTCCTGTGACAACAGTTGCAAATATTATTAAGAAGTTTAAGGTCCATGGAACTGTAGCCAACCTCCCTGGGCGCGGTCGCAAGAGGAAAATCGACCCCAGATTGAACAGAAGGATAGTGCGAATGGTAGAAAAAGAACCAAGGATAACTGCCAAAGAGATACAAGCTGAACTCCAAGGTGAAGGTACGTCAGTTTCTGATCATACCATCCGTCGCTTTTTGAGCGAAAGTGGGCTCCATGGAAGAAGACCCAGGAGGACTCCACTTTTGACAGAAAAACATAAAAAAGCCAGACTGGTATTTGCTAAAATGCATATTGACAAGCCACAATCCTTCTGTGAGAATGTTCTTTGGACAGTCAAAACTGGAGCTTTTTGGCAAGTCACATCAGCTCTATGTTCACAGACGAAAAAATGAAGCTTTCAAAGAAAAGAACACCATACCTACAGTGAAACATGGAGGAGGCTCGGTTATGTTTTGCAACATATCCAGATGACTTTTAATAATCAAGAAGCTCACACAGACCCATTCGATTTAAGGTTTTAATGAATCACAGTAGTATTAGTACCCCTTTGGTTTACCCCTTTGGTTTGGACATATCTATGTCCTCCTAAACACAAAAATAGGAGGAGTGGCAAACCCTGTTGCAGCAGCAAAGGTCATTCAAAATGAGAAGGTCATTCAGAGAAGGTCATTCAGAACTGGGCAGACATATGGCAAATGACATTTAATAGAGAAAAGTGTAAAGTATTGCATGCAGGCAATAAAAATGTGCATTATAAATATCATATGGGAGATACTGAAATTGAAGACGGGAACTATGAAAAAGACCTAGGAGTTTATGTTGACTCAGAAATGTCTTCATCTAGACAATGTGGGGAAGCTATAATAAAGGCCAACAAGATGCTCGTATATATTGTGAGAAGTGTTGAATTTAAATCAAGGGAAGTAATGTAAAAACTTTACAATGCATTAGCAAGACCTCACCTAGAATATTGTGTTCAGTTCTGGTCACCTCGTTACAAAAAGGATATTGCTGCTCTAGAAAGAGTGCAAAGAAGAGCAACAGGCTAAAAGAATTGAATCTGTTCAGTCTTGAACAAAGAAGACTACGCGGCGATCTGATTCAAACATTCAAAATCCTAAAAGGTATAGACAATGTCAACCCAGGGGACTTCTTTGACCTGGGACAAGGACCATGGGTCACAAATGGAGACTAGATAAAGGGGCATTCAGAACAGAAAATAGGAGGCACTTTTTTACACAGAGAATTGTGAGGGTCTGGAACCAACTCCCCAGTAATGTTGTTGAAGCTGACACCCTGGGATCCTTCAAGAAGCTGCTTGATGAGATTCTGGGATCAATAAGCTACTAATAACCAAACGAGCAAGATGGGCTGAATGGCCTCCTCTCGTTTGTAAACTTTCTTATGTTCTTATGTTCTTATAAGTGTCAGTTAAATTACATACAAAATACTACAGATTAAAAACACTTGTGACAGATTACATTACTCAAAATCAGGATTAAATGCAGTAAAATAGGGAGCAGATAAGAGCAAGTAAAGTGCATTAAGAAAGAGTGATAAATATTCCAGAGGGAAAAGAGGAGTTCTACAGGTGCTGTCTGAAGAGGTGAGTCTTGAGGAGGCGCCGGAAGGTTATCAGTCCTGACATCTGTAGGAAGGTCATTCCACCACTGCGGGGCGAGGGTGGAGAAGGAGCGGGCTCTGGAGGCAAGGGAGCGTAGAGGAGGTACAGCCAGTCTTCTAGTGCAGGAGGAGCGGAGAGGTCGAGTGGGGGTGTAGATGAGGGTCTAGAGGTAGCTGGGTGCAGTCTGGTCAAGGCATCTGTAGGCGAGTACAAGAGTCTTTAACTGGATGCGAGCGGTGATCGGGAGCCAGTGGAGTGAGCAAAGCAGTGGAGTTGCATGGGAGAACTGAGGCAGAGAGAACACCAGGCGAACAGCGGAGTTCTGGATGAGCTGGAGAGGACGGGTGGCGGATGCAGGGAGGCCAGCCAGGAGGGATTTGCAGTAGTCTAGGCGGTAGAGTACCAGGGCCTGGACCAGGAGCTGGGTTGCGTAGTTGGTGAGGAAGGGTCGGATTCTTTGTATGTTCCTCAGGAAGAAAATAATCGGCAAGTGCGTGCCAGAGTGAAGATGTGCTGGGAATAAGAGAGGCAGGGGTCCAAGGTGACTGAGGTTCTTAGCTAAGGAGGAGGGAGAGAGTGTGGTAGATTCCAGAGGAATGGCAATAGAGAGATCAGAGGAGGGGGGAGGAGGAGGGAAAGAAAAGGAGGTCAGATTTAGAGAGGTTGAGTTTGAGGTGATGCGAGTGCATCCAAGAGGAGATAGCAGACAGACAGGTAGAGATACGGGAGGGGATGGTGGAGTCAGAGATGGGGAAGGAGAGGAAAATCTGAGCATCAGCATAGAAATCGTATGAGAAAGCATAGGATGCAATGAGAGGTTCCAGGGAGCGGGTGTAGAGAGAGAGAGAGTGAGAGAGAGAGAGAGAGAGAGAGAGAGAGAGAACAGGGGAGGACCCAAGACTGACCCTTGGGGGTCTCCTGTTGAGAAAGGGCGAGGTATGGAGGTTGCTCCACGCCAGGTTACCTGGTAAGTGCGGTTGGAGAGGTAGGAGGAGAACCAGGCCAAAGCAGTGCCAGAGATTCCCAGGTCAGCGAGAGAGGATAGTAAAATAGAGTGACGACAGTGTCAAAAGGCAGCAGAGAGGTCGAGGAGAATTAGGACAGAGGAGAGAGAGAAAGAGAGAGAGAGAGAGAGAGAGAGAGAGAGAGAGAGGCAGCTCGGGCAGAGTTTAGTTAGTTAGTGACAGACAGGAGGGCGGTTTCAGTGAAGTGAGCAGAGCGGAAACCAGATTGAAGAGAGCTGGCGGTGTACAGCCCGCTCGAGGGTTTTGGAGAGGAAGGGTAGGAGGGAGACAGGACAGTAGCTCTGGAGGGAGGTGGAGTGTTTGAAGGCAGAGGGAAAGAGACCAAAAAGAAGCGAAGTTTTGAGAAGGGAGGAAATGAAGGGAAGTAGAGCAGGAGCAGCAGCTTGAAAGAGGTGAGTGGAAAGGGGGTCCAGGGCACACGTGGTGGGTTTATGACCCTGGAGCAGAGAGGAGAGGTCAGAGTCTGAGAGGGGAGAGAAGGTGGAGAAGGAAGGTGAGTTAGTGTGGGACGCAGTGTCGGGGTTGGAGCAGGAGGGGGTGGGGGTGCAGGGGGGTAGGGAGAGGCGTTAGAGTTTGCGGATATCTGAGATTTTATATTTTATAAGAGGCAAAGTTGTCAGAGGAGATAGAGGAGGGAGGAGGAGGGGGGAGGGTTTAGGAGGGAGGAGATGGTATTGAATAATTTACATGGGTTGTTAGTGGAGGCTTGGATTATGGATTGGAAATAAGAACATTTAGCAGGAGGAGAGAGTAGAGGAAGGAGGAGAGGAGAGAGCGATAGAGGTCTAGGGCAGAAGGGAGTTTGGTTCTCTTCCATTTCTTTTCAGCAGATCGCAGTGTGGTTCTTGCTGAGCGGAGCACAGAGAAGAGCCAGGGTTGGGGAGGGGAGGGGCGAGCAGGTCACGAGGTGAGGGGACAGAGGGAGTCAAGGGAGGAGGTGAGGGAGGAGAAGAGGGTTGAGGTAGCAGAGTCTATAGAGAGTTGGGAGAAGGAGTCGATAGGAGGGAGGTGAGAGAGAGCGGTGGAGGCAAGGACAGAGGGGGAGAGAGAGTGGAGGTTACGGCGAGAGGTGACAGTGGGGGTAGGATGAGCAGGGAGAGAGGGGAGAGAAAAAAAGAGATGAAAGTGATCAGAGAGGTCCAGGGGGGTGACAGAAGGTGGAGGGGCAGCAGGCCCTGGAGAAGATGAGGTCCAGTTGACAGCCAGCTTTGTGGGTGGGGGGGGGGACTGTTGGGGTAGACAGAGAGTGGAGGGAGGAGAGTAGATAGTCGAGTTCATCAAGAAAGTGAGCGAGATGTCGAGGAGGATGGTAGAGTACAATTAGCAGGAGTTGACAGGTTAGTTGGACTGCATGAAATTCAAAAGGTGTTAACAGAGAGTGAAGAGAGGTCAGAGGGGACAGAAAAGAGTAAGGAGGGAGAGAGGAGAAGAACAGTCCCACCTCCCCGTCCAGTGAGACGCGGGGTATAGGACAGGACGTAGAGAGAGGACAGGGCGGCAGGAGTTAGTGTTATCAGGGGACAGCCAGGATTCAATGAGAGCAAGGAAATCAAGAGAGAGGTGGAAGGCAAAGGCAGAGACGAAATCCGCATTGTTAGCAGAAGTGATAGTTCCATAGTGCACCAGAGAGAGTGCGGGGGGAGGGGACAGACAAAGTTATTTTTAAGATTTTCATTACATGAGAGTAGGTGTTAAAACTTCATGCTGATATTGGACTCAGCTCTCACCAAGATAAGCACTAACTAAGACACAGCTTCTTTTACTGTAAACTAATGTAATCAATCTGTGTTTCCTTCCATCTGATGATGTAGATATCCTTCTGCTTGGTGTTTGTGGCTGAAGTGTAATTCTGGCTCCAGGGATCAGCCTATTTTGTCCCCTGGTGCATCAGCACACACAACAGCTGTAATGCTGGCTCCAGGGATCAACCACACAGTGCGGCCTCCCTAGCGCATCAGCATGACAACCATCTGGACTGAGCTGAGTAGGGTAGTTCTCTGGGGTCTTCAAGTGTGCACCTTCCATCTTGTTGTTTCGTCGACTAGCCCAAGACACCTTAAGAGGGCTCGACAGTGATTCTGGCATCCCAGCATCAACCCCCTCCGTCCCCCACTTAGCTAAGCCCAGCTTACTTACCTTCCTTTACATCAATGTTTTTTTATTTCTACTGTGCTTGTGGTCCCCAACCAGAATCTTTTTGTCTCCTCCAGAGCCAGTTGCTGCTCCTACCTGCTGCTTCAGATAAGTTCTTCACTATGTATCGCAGCTTTTGACCACTGAATCCAATGTTTCTAGAAACCAGGTTGTGGAGTGTGCCACAAATCCTTCAGCAGCTAGTTGAGCGTACCGAAGTTTCTTCCTTTCGTATGGCTCATCCACAGCATCCTCCCATGTCACTCTTAACTCTACCAGGTGAAGGCGTGCTGATCCAGACTACAAGACAATATCAGGTTGAAGGTTAGTGGTGGCAATCTCAGATGGGAAAATAAGCCGTTGTCCAACATCTGCCAGAATTTTCCAGTCTCTAGCAGCTTCCAGTTGTCCTAGGCGAGTTTTGGTTTTAATACCTTTTCTTGGTTGCTTTCTTTGTTTGGTGAAGGGGGCAGAGAGGAGAATGTGTGTGTGTGTGGAGAGAGAGAGAGAGAGAGAGAGAGAGAGAGAGAGAGAGAGAGAGAGAGAGGAGAAGGTGTGTGAAGAGAGAGGAGAATGTGTGTGGAGAGGAGGTAGTAAACACAGCGAAATAACAATTGCTAAACATGCTAGTTAATAAACCAGCACGATACTTGTTATTGTTTATTGTTTGTTTGTTTGGCCAATGTGGCTTTCTGTTGGGAGTTTTGTGTTTGTTTAAATCTTTTGTTTGTTTTATTATTTAATAAACAGACTGAGCGCCGTTGCGCTTCAGTTTGCCTCGCCTGTCTGGATGAGGAAGGGTGGTGCTTCCAGTGTGGCGAGGTCAGGTACCTTTTACTTAGCCAGAGCATGAGCGTCCAGCGTCAGGATGGTGCGTAAGCACCATAAGGAGAGGATCCATCGCTGTCGTCTCCAGCACTAGAAGGAGAGGAGCCATCACTGCTGTCTCCAGCGCCAGAGGGAGAGGAGCCATCGCTGCCGTCTCCAGCGTCAGAGTGAGAAGAGCTACCTCCACCTCCACTACCGCCCGAAGATCACCTGCTACTTCCACCTCCACCGCCATAGGAGGAACTGCTCCTGCCAGGAAGTAAACAGAAACCATACAATGGGTGGAATAGTGGTGAAACTGAACGCTACGGTGCTCAGCTATTTTATTAAATAAACAAAACTAACGATTTTAACAAAACAAAACACAACAAACCAAAAAGGCGCATTGGCCAAACAAATAAACAAATAATTATCGTGCTGGTGTAAACCAGCACGCTTAGCAGTTATTTATAAGTTTGGTTTTCTCTCTCCTCGCTCTCTCTGCTCTCACTCCTAACACACTCTTCCCGAGGGTAGGGAGCTGCAGGTTTATATACAGTGACCATCTACCGATTAGCAACAATTAATCAATTAATTAACTCGGGAGATGGTCACCGTCTGCACGAGTTTAATAAGGATGTGTGACTGTCAGCTAGCTAAATAAATCACTAACTGATCAGTCACGCATCCTCACAAGGTTTTTAAAATACAAAAACAATAACAAATACGCAGCGCTTTTATCTGCGCCACAAACAATAATACAAATAATAATAAACAGTGCACAAATATATATAGGGGCGGGCACACAGGCCTTTTTGGCCACCTCCCCCCTTAGTTCCCAAAGTCCTGGCTAGCAGTCCTGGCCCAGGAACAGGGGAAGCAAGGTGTCTCCGGGGTTGGCCACGGCGGGATGTCCTCCTCCCCCTCAAACAGCTGTAGCTTCCCGGTGGACCGCGCACAGGCCAGCTCCTCCGGCCAGCTCCTCCGGCCAAGGAAATTTTGGGGGTTGTCTCGACCTCCCCCACTAACTTCATGGCCGGCAGGTCCCCTCCATGGGGCTACGACCACAGTTTCTCCTGCCGCGAAAGTAAGGCTGGGGAAGCTGTTCTCCTGACCCCCATCCCCCACCTTCTTCGTGGCCGGCAGCGCCCCTTCATGGGGCTTGGGAGGCAACGGCAGCAGCAGCGGACCCTCGGGAGGCGAACTCAGGAGGGGAGCCCCTGGCCATGGAGGCGGCAGCTGGAGCTCCACTTCTCCCTCTTACCCTGTAACTGGTGGCTTCACAGGCGATGCGGAACAACAGGCAGCCCCAGGCAATGCGGAGCAACAGGCAGCCCCAGGCAATGCGGAGCAACAGGCAGCCCCAGGCGATGCGGAGCAACAGGCAGCCCCAGGCGATGTGGAGCAACAGGCAGCCCCAGGCAATGCAGAGCAACAGGCAGCCCCAGGCGATGCAAGGCAGGCATCCTTGGGTGGTGCGAGGCAGGCATCCTTGGGCAGTGGAGGTGGAACCAGCAGGTATTCACCCTCTGCTGGTGGAGGTGGAGATGGAACCAGCAGGTATTCACCCTCTGCTGGTGGAGGTGGGAGGGGCAAGCAGTCCTCCCATGGTGGTGGAGACAGAACCAGCAGGTATTCACCATCTGCTGGTGGAGGTGGGAGCAGTAAGCTGTCCTCCCACAGCGGTTGCGACGGAACCAGCAGGTATTCACCCTCTGCTGGTAGAGGTGGAGGTGGAACCAGCAGGCATTCACCCTCTGCTGGTGGAGGTGGGAGGGGCAAGCAGTCCTCCCACGGCGGTTGAGGCGGAACCAACAGGTATTCACCCTCTACTGGTGGAAGCGGTGGAGGTGGCGGAGGCAGAGGCAGCTCCCGCTGCTCTGCTCCTGCTGGTGGAAGCGGTGGAGGTGGCGGAGGCAGAGGAAGAAGGTATTCTTCCTCTGCTGCTGGAGGCCTAGGTTCTGGACCTATGGGATCCACCCTTCTGGGCGCTGGATTTACGAGCTCCCCCCTTCTGGGCGCTGGATGCACGGGCTCCCCCCTTCTGGGCGCTGGATGCACGGGCTCCCCCTATCTGGGTGCTGAATGCACGCGTTCACCCCATCTGGGCGCTGGATGCACGCGCTCCCCCCCCCCTCTGGGCGCTGGATGCACGCATTCCCCCCCTCTGGGTGCTGGATGTATGCGCTCCCCCCCTCTGGGCGCTAGATGCATACGCTCCCCCCCTCTGGGCGCTGGATGCATGGGCTCTCCCCCTCTGGGCGCTGGATGCATGGGCTCTCCCCCTCTGGGCGCTAGTTCCTCCTCTTCATAATAGCGGAAGGGACAGTTGGCAAATCAATGTTTTTGGTCGCAGAGGGGGCATACCTCTGATGGCTGGCTATATCGCCCTGGATTTCTGGCCATTAGGCAACACTCCTCCTCCTTGACCTTCACCTCTCAGTCTTCCTTACATCCCATTTTCTTTTTTTTTTTTTTTCTTCCCAATCACAAAAACACTATTCGAAAAAAACAAACAAAAAAACGTCCTTTTCTATCCTGGTCCGGCTCCTGGAGGCGTTGTTTGTCCCATGCAGGACACCATATGTGGCCGAGCTGCTGTTGTAGTGACATGTGGGTAATGATGTCACGGACCAGGAAGTAAGCAGAAACCAAACAATGGGTGGAATGGCGGTGAAACTGAACACTACGACGTTCAGCTTCTTTTATTAAATAATAAATCAAAAACAAAAGATTTAAACAAACAACACAAAAAACAAAAGGGCACGTTGGCCAAACAAATAAACAAATAAGTTTACACCAGCACGCTTAGCAGTTAGTTTTAAGTTTAGTTTTCGCTCTCTCCTCGCTCTCTTCGCTCTAACTCCTAATACACTCTCACCCCAAGGGTAGAGAGCTGCAGGGTACAGTGACCATCTCCCGATTAGCAACAATTAATCAATGAATTAACTCGGGAGATGGTCACCGTCTGCACGAGTTTAATAAGGATGTGTGACTGTCAGCTAGCTAAATAAATCACTAGCTGATGAGTCACGCATCCTCACAAGGTTTTTAAAATACAAAAACAATAACAAATACGCTGTGCTTTTATCCGCACCGCAAACAATAATACAAATAATAATAAACAGTGCACATGCCAATTGGATCATATGCTCATGCGATTGTATCAGACAGTACGTGATTGCATCAGACAGTGGAAATGGAGCCAAAAATGAGTGCAAGCGGGAGTAAACATTGCAAAGTGGACAGCGAAAACCGTGCATTTAATCCAAACTGGACGGCAGGTTTTCTGTTTATTATGCCATCTCATTTAAATGCAAAAGCTTTGTGTTTAATTTGCCAAATCACTGTAGCAGTCTGCAAGGTCGCCAACTTGAGGCGGCACTTTGAATCAAAGCACAGTAATTTCAACGTGGCTTATCCTCCTGGCAGTGTCTTAAGAGGTGACAAAATTGAAAGTCTGAAGTCTTCATGTCACACGTCAAATTTGATTCTCAACATCAGCGACTGTACAGGAAAAAGCAACAGCTGCTTCTCTTCGGGTAAATGTGGGCACTAGCTAAAAAGAAAAGGCATTTCCTGGATTCTGAGCTTGTGAAGGAGTGCACGTTGGAATTGCTGGACGAGCTGTTGGCCAGAGATAAAAACAAAGATGACATTCTTAGCCGCGCGAAACAAGTTCCACTGATTCGACAGCAGCACGAAGAGTGGAGATTATTGGCAAGGATAGTCTGTCAGCACTGCTTTCTGAATTGAAAAATACCAAATGCATGTCTCTTGCAGTTAACGACTCGTGCGATTTTACTGACACTGCCCAGCTACTGTTGTTTGTTAGATTTTATGATGGTGAAATCTTCAAGGAAGAAATTTTGTGCTTAATTCCATTAGAAACCTACCCTACAGGAGAGAGTTTTTGAAGAGGTAAAAGGCTTTTTTGATCAGCATGGATTAGATCTGCAGAAAGTAAACCACTTTTGGAGGACATTTCAGCTGAGTACAATGATCTGTTGCTGCATAATGACGCTCGCTGGTTAAGTCAAGGGCATGTGTTAGTATGGTTTTGTGCACTTCAGAAATAAATAATAGAATTTCTTTCAAATCAGAAGACCAGCAAGGCTGGTGAATTACTGGAATTTATGAATGATGTTCCCACAATGTCCCGGGTAGCTTTTCTGTGTGATATTACTGGTCACTTGAATTCCCTCAACCTGCAGCTGCAAGGCCGTGCAAGTAGCGTCAGGGATCTGTTGAGAAGGTGTGCGCATTTCAGAGGAACCTTGAAATCTTTAACACTGACTTAACAGGAAAAGCGTTGCGCTTTCCCACATTGCGCGTTGTTGCTACAGATGACACCTCGATGAAAGTAATGCAAGAATTCACGAACAATCTCATCAAAAACTTTCAAATGTGATTTAAAATTCCAAAGGATGTGCTTTTATTTGTTCGTGATCCATTTGTTGTCTCTGCTGACGGACCTTGCCCTAAAGAAGCAAATAACATTCTTGATTCAATTGATGAAGGTGCCTTTCAATTATAAATTTTAAGGCTCCAGAGTTCAGACGTCTTGAAAGCAAAATTCAGCGAAGCGGAACCTTGTGACTTCTGGACTCAATATGCTGACCAATTTCAGAATAGCCAGAACTTAGCCGTCTTTCTTTTAACGATGTTTGGATCGAAGTACCTGTGTGAATGTCATTTTACTTACAATTTATTCAACTTAGTTAAATTATAGACACTAATACTGTACTTAGTTTGCAACAAATATATATCTTTGCAGTTTAAGTTATGCGTCAGTTTCTTTTTTTTTTTGTCAACCTTCTGTGCATGGCCCATTCCCCGTCATTAAATTCCCAAATTGGCCAGCGGTTGGATCTAATTGAGTATCACTGCTCCAGGGGTATTTTTCTCTTTAATTTCTTAGAAGCCTTGGGCGGGTGTCTCCAGCATCCTGTTCCATTTGAAAACACAGAGCTGGATACTGCCAGCTAGCCAGCCCCAATGGGGTCTATTTCCTCCTGTCTTCCTTTCCAGGCTGTCACCAGGTCTTTCCCTCGTTGCCAGCTGCACTATTCACAGCAATCACTGGATGTATCCTGGTCCAGGCCCTGGTACTCTCCCGCCTAGACTACTGCAACTTCCTCCTGGCTGGCCTCCCTGCGTCTGCCACCTGTCCGCTCCAGCTCATCCAAAACTCTGCTGCCCGCCTGGTGTTCTCTCTGCCTCGCTTCGCCCACGCTACTCCACTACTCTGCTCGCTCCACTGGCTCCCGATCACCGCTCGCATCCAGTTCAAGACTCTTGTACTAGCCTACAGATGCCTTGACCAGACTGCACCCAGCTACCTCCAGGCCCTCATCTCTCCCTACACCCCCACTCGACCTCTCCGCTCCGCCTGCACTAGAAGACTGGCTCTACCTCCGCTACGCTCCCCTGCCTCCAGAGCCCGCTCCTTCTCCACCCTTGCTCCGTAGTGGTGGAATGACCATCCTACAGATGTCAGGACTGCCCAGTCCCTGACCACATTCCGGCGCCACCTTAAGACTCACCTCTTCAAACAGCACCTGTAGAACTCCTCTGTTTGTATCCTGGGACATTATCACCCTTCATTTAAATGTGCTTTATTTTGCTCTTATCTGCCTCCTATTTTACTGCATTTAATCCTGTACTTCAGAATACTGTAATCTGCCAAGTGTTTAACCTGTAGTATTTTGTATTTAATCATATCCTGATGTAACTATCACTATTTAATCATACCCTGATGTAACTATCACTATTATCTGCTGTATTATTGAATTGTGGTTTGTCACACTTGAACAAAAGTTATTGTATTTCTTGCTCTTATTGTATTACTTGTATTGTAACACTTGAAATGTATTTGCTTACGATTGTAAGTCGCCCTGGATAAGGGCGCCTGCTAAGAAATAAATAATAATAATAATAATAATAATAATAATAATAATAATAATAACGTATCCAGATCTTCATGATTTCCATTACATGAGAGTAGGTGTTAAAGCTTCATGCTGATATTGGCACCAACTAAGACACAGCTTATTTTACTGTAAACTAATCTGATCCATCAGCGTTTCCTTCCATCTGATGTTGTAGATATCCTTCTGTCTGGTGTTGATGGCTGAAGTGTAATGCTGGCTCCAGGGATCAGCCTATTTTGCCTCCCTGGCACATCAGCACACAACGGCTGCAATGCTGGCTTCAGGGATCAACCACAGTGCGGCCTCCCTAGCTCACCGGCATGACAACCGTCTGGAATTAATAAATAAAGACTTGGATGCAGTGCTGCAAAAGAAAAACAACAATATATATATATATATATTGCTAAGGAATCTTGTTAGTAAAAGTAAATATTAAATGTACTGCCCCCCAGTGACACCTAGAGGAGAGAGAGAGAAAGTCAAGCTCAATTACTAAATATAGGCAGCTCCTCCCACCACAGCCTTGATGGACAGTCAAGCACCACCTGTGATAAAACAAATTAAAACAAACTCACACTCAAAATCAAACAAAAGAGAAATAAGCAAAGTGAATTAAAGAAGAATTATAGTGCAAGTGATACAAATAAAACCGCACAAAATACAAAATAAAATACCAGCCCTGACTAATACCTTCAGTGCTCCAGGAGCACAGCGTCCACAACAGTGACACTCTCTCGTCGCAGCTCCCCTAACAATTACTAAAGCACAAACAATAAAAACTATCTAAAGCAGCACACAGTTATATTAAAACTATAAAGACAAATTATCCTGTCTGTATACACAAAAATGACTAAAACAAAAGGGGACAGATAAACTAACAAGCTACCAAACAACAAGAAACTAACAGAAACAGTGGCTGGCAGGCCTTCCGCTTCTTGAAACAAAACAACAAGTTATGCCACATAGCCACAAAGTAAAATATAAAAGATAAAATACAAAAGATAAACAGTACAATTCCGGTCTGTGTTTCCTCAGAAGAGTCCGGAATAATGGCTTTCCAGTACAGCATATCGTCCGAACTCGCCTTACAATATACTGCATACAGACACAGACAGTAAACAACAAAACACAATGCAGCACTGCAGACATACAAGTAAAACATTCCGAGGGGAAATGGCGGCGCAACCAGCGTACCTCGTACCAGGTAGACAACAGGACCACAAAAAGTCACAGCTTCCAAAACTAATTCAGCGCTACTGGCTGCAGCAATAGAGCAACACAGCCCAACTGCTACATTCAAACATGGTTTGTGAACGGTTTTTAAAACATGTAAAAGAATAAGAGTTCAGCAAAAAATGAAAAAAAACAAATTTCCACATGGAGGACTGCATGCATCTGATGGGGAACAAGCGTAATGTGGTGCTCAGCTGAGAACCCTGCCTAAAATGTGACCATTGATTTGAGTGTAGGCTTGTGTATTCATGTAAGTTTCAGTATTTGAGGTACCGGTAGGTCCTAAAATGTATAAGCTAAAGTGTTGCTAATTACATTTTAGTAGTCTACACATGTAAATGCTGATCATGCTGCTTGTTCAGCAACTTGTTCACAGTGTGTTTAATGTTTATTGAAAGCCTCCTTCCTGGCTTTGTTAGAGAACAGAGCATAGTCCTGTGTTAGTGATATGCTGAAATAACGTTGCTGAAAAGCAATCAGACTGCATTCAAACCGGAGACTACTTGCTATTGTGGGTATTGTATTGCCGCTGACAGCAAACATAATTCTGTTTGTTTTTTTTACTTTATGCTAGTGTAGCAAGTCTGACTGTGCACTCGCTACCACTGTGTTGCTTGCAGCCGGCAAGCTTTTCGCAAAGGATGTTGGGAAGCTGGAGGTATTGTTGTTTGCAGGGGGATTATTGGGGTTTTGTAATGCTCTGTAATTGCAGTTAACGTACCATTGTTCCTTGCTGTCTTGTATGTGTGTTCTGTGTTGGTTTATGTTAGTGGGATATGCTCTTTCCAGACCTGCTGGTTGCTTGTGTCATTCCCTTATTACACTGTGCGTTACTTGTGGTGGTAAGGATGAGAGTCTCTGTCCCCTTGGGAGTAAAGGATTAAAGCAGCAGTTCCGTTGTGTTCTTGCCTCTTCATTGATCAGCAGGTCGTGTCTTTGTAAAGACTGCTTGTGGCGGAGTGTCCCGCCCCTATTTATTATTATTTGTATTTTTGTTTGCGGCGCGGATAAAAGCGCAGCGTCTTTTATTATTATATTTAAAAACCCTGTGAGGATGCATGGCTGATCAGCTACTGATTATTTAACTAGCTGACAGTCATGCATCCTTACCAAACGTGTGCAGGCTCTGGCCGAGGGGTAATAAGATAATTAACAACTAGTTAATCCCTCGGCCAGAGTATATAAACTTGCAGCTCTCTGCACTCGGGGTTGAGTGTAGAGAGGAGAGTACAGGAGAGCGGAGAGAGAGAGCACGAGAGCATATAAAATTACAATTGCTGTATTTAAAAAAATATATACTTGTTTCTATTTGTTTGGCCATCGCGCCTTTTTGTTTTGTGTTTTGTGTTTTGTTTAAATCTTTTGTTTCTGTTTATTTACTTAATAAATCCACGCTGAGTGCAATAGCATTCAGCTTCACCCGCCCATCCACTGTTTTGGTTTGAGTTACTTCCTGGTCCGTGACGTCATCAACCTCACCACTGCGAGCCAGACTGCCACATATGGTGTCAGAAGAGGGACAAAACAATGCCTCCAACAGTTGGACCAGGAAGGATAAGGACGGTTTTTTTTTTTTTTTCAAAAAGTATTTTTTTGTGTGGTTTTTTTGAAAAAAAAAAAAATGGGGAAAAGTAGCCGGAGGAGAAAGCAGCAGCAGGAGGCGCAGCAACAGCAGCAGGAGGCGCAGCAACAGCAGCCTTACCTTACCACGCTGGACGTCTGCCTCACCTGCCTGAAGGGTGAGGAGTGGTGCTTCGCGGTTGGTGAGGTTGGGCACGTGGCACCGGACCAACCCCCTCCATGGCAGGGGAGGAAGGAGCCTGAGCATCCAGCAAGGGTGAGAGAGGACCCGCATCCTCCGAGGCGGAAGAATCCTGTCTCCTCTGAGGGGATCTGGGACTGGCTGGCGGAGCCTGAGAGGGATATAATGGTAGCCCTCCCTGCTGTGATCAACCTCCTGTGGGCGAGAGATGGGGAGCGCTGGGAGGCCTGGGAACAGAAACACCACCCAGCATCCCTCCCAGACATCGCAGCCATGGTGCTCAACTACCTGGCTGCAGATATGGGAGGGGCCCCGCTGCTGTTTCCAGCGCCAGAGGGAGAGGAGCCAACACTGCCATCTCCAGTGCCAGAGGGAGAGGAGTCATTGCTGTCTTTTCCAGTGCCAGAGGGAGAGGAGTCATCGCTGCCTTCTCCAGCGCCAGAGGGAGAGGAGTCATCGCTGCCTTCTCCAGAGCCAGAGGGAGAAGAGTCATCGCTGCCTTCTCCAGCGCCAGAGGGAGAAGAGTCATCGCTGCCTTCTCCAGCGCCAGAGGGAGAGGAGCCATCGCTGCCTTCTCCAAAGCCAGAGGGAGAGGAGCCATTGCTGCCTTCTCCAGCGCCAGAGGGAGAGGAGCCATCGCTGCCTTCTCCAGCGCCAGAGGGAGAGGAGCCATCGCTGCCTTCTCCAGCGCCAGAGGGAGAGGAGCCATTGCTGCCGTCTCCAGCACTAGGAGCAGAGCAGCAGGAGCTGCCTCTGTCTCAACCACCACCAGGAGCAGAGCAGCAGGAGCTGCCTCTGTCTCCACCACCACCAGGAGCAGAGCAGCAGGAGCTGCCTCTGCCTCTGTCTCCACCACCACCAGGAGCAGAGCAGCAGGAGCTGCTTCTGTCTCCACCATCGCCAGGAGCAGAGCAGCAAGAGCTGCCTCTGCCTCCGCCACCTCCACCAGCAGAGGGTGAATGCCTGCTGGTTCTGCCTCAACCACCGTGGGAGGACTGCTTGCCCCTCCCACCTCCACCAGCAGAGGGTGAATGCCTGCTGGTTCCGCCTCAGCCGCTGTGGGAGGACTGCTTGTCGCTCCCAGCTCCACCAGCAGAGGGTGAATGTCTGCTGGTTCCACCTCAGCCGCCGTGGGAGGACTGCTTTCCCCTCCCACCTCCACCAGCAGAGGGTGAATACCTGCTGGTTCCACATCCACCGTCATGGGAAGGACTGCTCCTGCCCTGCCTCGCACCGCACAAGGATGCCTGCCTCACACTGCCCAAGGATGCCTGCCTCGCTTCGCCCAAGGATGCCTGCCTCGCTTCGCCCAAGGATGCCTGCCTCGCTTCGCCCAAGGGTGCCTCTTCTCCACATCGCCTGGGGCTGCCTGTTTCTCCACATCGCCTGGGGCTGCCTATTGGTCCGCATCGCCTGGGGCTGCCTGTTGCTCCGCATTGCCTGGGGCTGCCTGTTGCTCCGCATCACCTGGGGCTGCCTGTTGCTCCACATCGCCTGGAGAGCCACCAGTTAACGGGAACGAGGGAGAAGTGGAGCTCCCGCTGCCGCCTCCATGACCAGGGGCTCCCCTCCCGAGTCCACCTCCCGAGGGTCCGCTGCTGCTGCTGCCGTCGCCTCCTGAGGGTCTGCTGCTGCAGCCGTCGCCCCCCGAGGGTCCGCTGTGGCTGCCGTCGCCCCCCGGGGGTCCGCTGCGGCTGCCGTCGCCCCCCGGGGGTCCGCTGCGGCTGCCGTCGCCCCCCGGGGGTCTGCTGCTGCTGCCATTGCCTGCCGAAGGTCTGCAGCTGCTACCTTCGCCTCCCGAGGGTCCTGTTTTGCCTGGGGTCGCTACCAGTCCTGCCATGCGGCAGGAAATACTGTGGCTGGAGCCCCATGAAGGGGAGCTGCCGGCCACGGAAAAGGGGAGGGAGGTCAGGAGATCAGCTCCCCCAGCCACACTTTCGCGGCAGGAAATATTATGGCTGGAACCCCATGAAGGGGAGCTGCTGGCCATGGAAAAGGGGGGGGAGGTTAGGAGACCAGCTCCCCTAGCCGCACTTTAGCGGCAGGAAATACTGTGGCTGGAGCCCCGTGAAGGGCAGCTGCCAGCCATGAAGAAGGGGGGGGAGGTCAGGAGACCAGCTTCCCCCGCAGCAATTTCGCTGCAGGAGAAAGGGTGGCCGGAGCCCCACAAAGGGGAGCTGCCGGCCATGAAGAAGGGGGGGCAGGTCTGGAGACCACCCCCAAAATTTCCTTGGCCGGAGGAGCCGGCCTGTGCGTGGTCCACTGGGACACTACAGCTGTTTGGGTGGGAGGAGGACATCCCACCGTGGCCGCCACCTTTGGCCCGTTGCTGCCCCTGTTCCTGCGCCGGGACTGCTAACCGGGACTTTAGGGAATAAGGGGGGAGGTGGCCGAAAAGGCCATGTCTGCTGCGCACAAGGGGGGGCATGTGTGGCATGAGTATCCCGCCCCTATTTATTATTATTTGTATTTTTGTTTGCGGCGCGGATAAAAGCGCAGCGTCTTTTATTATTATATTTAAAAACCCTGTGAGGATGCATGGCTGATCAGCTACTGATTATTTAACTAGCTGACAGTCATGCATCCTTACCAAACGCGTGCAGACTCTGGCCGAGGGGTAATAAGATAATTAACAACTAGTTAATCCCTCGGCCAGAGTAAATAAACCTGCAGCTCTCTGCACTCAGGGAAGTGTAGAGAAGAGAGTACGGGAGAGCGGAGAGAGAGAGCGCGAGAGTATATAAAATTAACAATTGCTGTATTTAAAAAAATATATACTTGTTTCTATTTGTTTGGCCATCGCGCCTTTTTGTTTTGTGTTTTGTTTAAATCTTTTGTTTCTGTTTATTTACTTAATAAATCCACGCTGAGTGCAATAGCATTCAGCTTCACCCGCCCATCCACTGTTTTGGTTTGAGTTACTTCCTGGTCCGTGACGTCATCAACCTCACCACTGCGAGCCAGACTGCCACACTGCTACACTATACTAAACTTAAATAGATAGATTGAATGTATAGGACAGTGAGGAAGTTAGTCTACATTAGACAACATTCAGAAGGCATGTACTAGAACAGAGATTTTAATCAAGCAGAAAAAGGTAAACTATTGTAGCTTTGCGTGGAAAATGAAGCAGGTGTAGTGAATTAGGTATACAATTTATTTAAAAATAAATACGTAAGTCTCTAGTCACCCACCCAGGGACGCCAAAATGTAGTGAATGACATTATTAGCATTCATGGTTAATATACTAATATTAATTATGGCTGATCACACAAAGTGTCTAATTTGCATTAGTATTTTCAATACTAAACAGAAATATACAAAACAAATAAAAACAAAGCATTAATATCATATTGTTATTATATACGCATGCATTGCACAATAACACAAAGCAAATTAAATATCTACTTGCTGAAGCGGTTTTTATTTTAGCCAACGAGGTGTTATGGCAGCAATGCACTAGCAAAAGCCACAAGGCAGTGACGTCAGCTCCCTAGCAACAAGCCTCCTATGATTGGAATGGGATTCTTTCAATGCAGCGGGTTTGTGCATTTGAGAAAGGAAAGGAAGACTCATGAAATTAATTGGAGACTTAAGCTGATGAGAAGCAATTACCCTTTGCAGTATGAATTAAAATGGTGTGCTGCTTTTTATACGAAAAATGAGAAAAAGCAGGTTGCGTAGAGGATTTATATTGCACCCTGATGCACCCGATAAAACGATGGCGTGGTTGTACAGTATTTATTTGTTAGCCTAACTGTTTTTCTATGGGTCTCTCGCAGTGTCACGGCCCTCGATATATAGCAGATTTATATTGGACCCCGACACCCGCGATATATCGAGTGGGTGGGGTATTTGATATGTTGAATACTTATCGATTTTCAACAAAGAACGATCTTCTTCTCCCATCTCTCTCAGTTTGCTTGAAGTACGCATTGTATTGCATCGGCTCGCAATAATCATTGTTCTTTTCAAAGGGAGGTAGATCCTGATCTCCAACAATCCTGCAACATTATCTTTGGCTTGTCGGAAGGTTTCCAGCTGGAATGGGTTCTGTTGATCAGATGTATTCAGTTTAAAGAATGTGTTTGGGTTATTCCACCGCAAACATGTGGGTCTTGGGTGTTTTAGAATATTTCACTGAAACAACACAAGTCCTCTTAATATGTACCCTTCTGATTACAAGTCACCTGGATTATCTCAGCGCAAGTGCACTTGAAAAGTTATTTAAGTTAATTTAAACAACCTTGGTTGGAATTATGGTACGGGATGCAGGTCTCAGAATCGGAACAGTTGTTGGTTTCTCTTCAGTTCCTTTCTGTGTGAGTTGATTCCAAGCAGTTTATGACAGGGCCTGTCGTGGGTCCTTGCAATCGGCCCATTTCCTGGTTAGATTCTACCGTGCAGAGCCAAGATTTGAAAGATGCACTCCTCTTCTGTGATTGGTCAGTTTGAATATTTGGGGCAGTGATTAACTCATGCCATGTGTCTCCTTATTGATGATTTCGTCTTTGTGCCATTCCTTGGCCTTGCCCACAGCTTGTGATTGACAGTTAACTCGGATTTCCTTTGTCTTGTCAACTTGATTGACACGCTCCCCTCACTCTGTGTTCGAGGGGGAAAAGAGAGAACTGCTTCATGTCAAATGTCCAGAACTGTCTGTTTGCAGAGATCTCAATTTGACCAAGGGATGGGGGGAAGAGAAAAAACATAAGCTTTAAACTTTCTCAAACAAGTTTAAACAGTGTATATTATGTCCAGCGACAACCTGATTTGACTCCACTGTCCGCTACACAGGCTCACACAGAATTTGCAAGTTCTCGAACTCACGGTTAATTAAGCCGGGACTCTACACTGGACAGGTAAAACGTGCTGCTTTACCAGTCAGTGGTACAAATAGTGGTACTGCTCAGACTGTGACAAATAGTACAAATAAAATAAAATGTCCTGTATCAGACGGCGCCCGTTGGAGCTCTGTTGGTGCACTTAAATGATTATATCAGGAAAAAAATCAGAAACCTTTTTTTTTTTTTTTTTTTTTTTTTTTAACTCAGTACTCACAAACCCAAACTGGAACGATGGAAACTGTACGCAGGCAAGCAGGCTGTGTCCAGGCGATAAAGTAGCCCCCCTAAAGTCATCAGGAACAGAAACACTGTCTTCTCTCTGATGACATCCAAGGCGATGGAAACAGTAAAATCCTCTTCAACTATCCTACGTGTCCTACCGAAGTCTGGTTTTAAAGCAAGTAGTCTTAGCCGGGTTCCTTTTTTATGCAGGCTTAAAGTTGAACAAGCGCTAAAAATCTACGGTTTTAGAGCAAGAGTCCATTACTTTAAACACAAGCTACTTTCACACAAGGAAAATAAATGACTCGATAGTCAAAGCAAATAAAGACTAGAAGGTTTTCACACAGTATCCTTTCAGAGATTCTAAGTTAGCATTCTATTTTGAGTAATTTAGGGAAATTTCTCTGGGCTCAAAACGAATGAGACTCACAGAGTTCTCGCTAGCTTACATATTCTTCACAGTTTTCCCTTCTTTCGGCCACCCCTTTTTTTTTTACCGTCCCTCGAACTTAAATTAAAATGACCCTTCTCACAAGTCCGGTAAAAAATATTCCCATTGGTGGAAAAATAACATATGCAAAAAACAAATCGTACATTGGACAAATAAATATATTGACATAATCAGTTACCAGGCAGAACTTAAGCACATGTTGAAACAGGGTGCTTCCGTTTTGCTTTCTAACACATTAAAATAAAAGTTAACAATGTATCATTTCAATTGGAGTAAAGGTCCTTGAGTTTAAACAGCAACCAATGAGAAACAGAATTCTTAATTAGGATTGACAAGCTCTCCTGAGAAACACTGCAAAATAAAATACAGAGAGAGTAAAAAACAGAAAATAAATAGAATAGAACACCAGTTTTTTTTATACAGTTGTTAAATGACTATAAAATTTGGTGACCTTTCTCTAAAAATCGTTTTTGTCGGCAGTGAAAGTCACTAGATTTGTCGCGAGTCACTTTGACAATGTTCTTGTCGCTACAGAAACCCCAAAGTCACTGGATCTAGCGACAAAATTGCTAAGTTGGCAACGCAGCTTCTCTCTCTCTCTCTCTCTCTCTCTCTCTCTCTCTCTCTCTCTCTCTCAGCAGCAGCCCAGCCGCAGCCCATTACTTATTTCTGTGTCAAGTGCATGTCCCCGGTGCACCAGCCACCAATCCCAAGCAGGCACGGCTTCCCGCTCTTGATCCCCTGAAGTTGCAACATTTCGTCCCCTGATTCTGCCAACAATATTGCAACTGGGTACTGCGTTGAACTGTTGGTTGTTACAATATATAAATGAATACTGTATTTAGGTATTTTCTCTGCAGATTATTTGGAACAGTGATTAAACATAGTTAAAATGATAACATTCAAGGTCCTTTACCAGTGATTATGGACCTCGTATTAATCAATCAGTTTGAACCTAACTTAAAAATAAACTATTAGTAACTCTAACAAGTAAAAAGTTATCTGTTTTTTTCTCATATTATGTATGTGAGCCTTTATGAACATTTTCGGGACTATTTTCGTATAACATTTCTCAGCGGAAGTTGTTTTAACCTGTAACGACTATCCACGGGTCCTGTGGACCCGGAGCACTTTTAAAATGCCCACTGCTCTTCTGCTACGTGTAGCCGCTCACTGTACTCTCTAGTATTTCATGTCAAGTGAATGCCAGTTATATATATTTTTTTAATTTATTTATTGTATTTGTATAGCGCCTTTCATACCATGGTACCTCAAAGCAATTTACAGAAAATATGTATCATGTGGCAAAGTGGTGAGTGGTTACAGATTTGTGCAGTGCAGAACGGTTACAAAACAGACAGACAATGATTTCCAGGTGCAAGGGTGTTTATTGATTTTACAATGTCCAGAGCCTTAGGGCAAACACCTTTACATAATAAATGATGGAAGAGATACCACGGCGTGTAACATTTCTTTTGTAATCCTTGGGTTTGACCCGAAACCAAAAATAACAAAGTGCAGGTTCTTCTCTCACCCACACGTAACACAGAACACAAAAATACAGTGTTTATTTAGTGCGTGAAACTAGTGCTCGTGGTGAAAAGTTTGTTGTGAAACAGGGAAGTGTTGGTGTCCGGGTTTATTGCTGGCCTGTGGCTGCAGCTCCAGATAGTGTTCGTAGTCTTGAAAAACAAACAAAACAGTTTTAACTCGACAGAACAAAAGAAACACAACACTCACGTTTTTTGCCCATAGCGGTCTCCTTCAAGATTGTTCTAACCATTTACAAAGGAAAAGATCACTTACACTATGTCCCCTATTTATACCCTCGCTCATGACCCCTAGGTTAACGAGCAAATCCGCTCCTCCAATCCTCGGATACCACGTCGTTTACCGTCCGGGTCATTGAGTTTGGGTACCGTAGCTCTGCACCCTTCGAAAATGACTGACTTCCACCTACCGTAAGGAATAAATTGTCGTGCCATTTAGTTAAGGGTACTCTTTTCCTTTTACACAGCGCCCTCACAGGTCAGGAGGGAGATCTAACACCAAGAATCATTCGATCTCTGTCACATATTCCACCACTCAGAGTGGAGCCGAAGAAAAATAATCTGCTTTTTGGTGGTCTTTCCCTGCATGGTGTGATACATGAAGGGCTGCAATGCCAAATACCACGAATTATCCGGGCAGCAGGTAGTATCTCAAAGAGTGAGTAGCCCATTTGATGGCCAAACACTCTTTTTCGACAACGGAGTAGTTGCGCTCCCGAGGGAGCATCTTTTTACTTATATACAGAATGGAATGTTCTACTCCGTCTACCATTAGGGACAGGACTGCACCCAAACTGACATCCGACGCATCGGTGTGGAGGTTGAATCTCTTGGTGAAGTCTGGAGTGATGAGAGCAGGGCAAAGCCTGGCCAAGTCTCTGCTTAACAATATCAAACGCCCCCTGACATTCTTCTGACCACTTTATTGAATTTGGTGCGCTCTTTCTGGTGAGGTCAACTAAGGGATTAACCACTGTGGCATACTCCGGGATAAAGCGGTGGTAATAACCGGCTAACCCTAGTAGAGACCTCACCTAAGCCTTGGACCTTAGTGACAATGGGTTTCACCCTTCCATTCCCCATTATAAATCCAAAATATTGTGTCTCTTTCTTGGCAAATGCACATTTTCGCAAGTTAGCTGTCAGCCGGGCTGCCCTTAGAGACTGAAGGATAGCTGTGATCCTAGCCAAATGCCCTCGCCAGGTGGAGCTGTAACTAACCACATCGTCGATATACGCTGCCGCATATTCACGATGTGGATGTAAAACCTGCTCCATCAGTCTCTGAAAGGCAGCGGGCACACATGGTTGTGAAATGAAACAGCCCCTCTGGTGTTGAAAATGCGGTTTTCTCTCTAGAACTACGAGTTAACGGGATCTGCCAATATCCATTTGTCAGATCCAGAGTGGAAATAAACCTTGCTGTCCCCAGTCGATCTAGAAGCTCGTCGACCCGAGGCATGGGATATGCATCAAACTTGGCAATAGCGTTTACCTTGTGGAAATCAACGCAGAAGCGTTTGGTGCCGTCCTTTTTGGCCACTATCACAATTGGACTGCACCACTCGTTCCTGGAAGGCTCAATCACCCCAAGTTCAAGCATGTCCCATACCTCTTTGCGAACACCACCTCGTCGACTTTCTGGGATCCGATAAGGTCTCTCTCGCACTGTGACATCTGGGGGAGAGAAAATGGCATATTCAACAAGGTTAGTTCTACTGGGCATAGTATAGTATAGTTCATACTCTACGTTGCCTGTGGCTATAAATAAGGCCTCCCTTGCCTGCCAGGGTTTAATAAATTTATATGATACATTTCTTTTTCATTACGGCGATCGGGCTGTCTAATTTCATAATTCACCTTTCCTATAGCCCGAATCACTTCATATGGCCCCTGCCACTTAGCACATAGTTTTGATTCTGAGGAGGGAAGCAGCAGCATTACCTTGTCTCCAGGTCGAAAGGTTCGAATGAATGCATTTTAATTGTAATGCTGCTGTTGTCGGTGCTGAGCCGATTTGAGATTGTCCTGGGCCAAACGACCGACCAAATCTAGGCGATCTCTAAGTAGGAGCACATGCTGCACTACATTTTTGGATAAGCCTTTGTGCTCCTCCCACCCCTCTCTCAACAGATCGAGAATGTCGCGAGGCTGTCGGCCGTAGAAGAGCTCGGAGGCGGAGAACCTGTCGAACTCTGCGGCACCTCTCTCACTGCCAAAAGGAGGTAGGGAAGAAGCGATGCCCAATGTTTCTGAACTTGTGTTACAAATCGCCTCAGCATCGACTTTAAGGTCTGATTAAAACGTTCAACCAGACCGTCCGATTGTGGATGATAAACGGACGTCCTGATGGGACGTATTTTCAATATTTTGTACACCTGCTGTAACGTATTGGACAGAAAATTGGTCCCGTGATCGGTCAAAATCTCCTTGGGGATCCCTACTCTAGCCATAATCTGCGCTAACTCGGTGGCTATTGCAGCGGCACTAGTGGACCTCAATGGAACTGCCTCCGGGTATCGCGTTGCGTAATCCACCACCACTAATATATGCGTATACCCGGAGTCAGAAGGTAGCAAAGGGCCCACTATGTCCATTGCAATGCGCTCGAAAGGAGTGGAAATAATTGGCAGTGGGACCAAAGGGGCGGGGCGCACTCGACCCGGCGCTACTCTCTGGCAGTCTGGGCATGTGGCTACATATCTCGACACATCAGTATGAAGACCTACCCAATAGAATCGAGCCAATATCCGTTCCCTCGTCTTCTCGGCTCCGAGGTGCCCCGCAAAAGGGATATCATGCGCCAGCCTCATGACCTCGGTCCGACAAGACGGGGGAACCAACAATTGTGTTACAGGCTGTCCTGTGCCCGCGGCTAGGTTTACCCTATATAGTAATTGCCCCTTGATACTGATGTGGATATACTAGCGCCCCAGCGCCGTCAACATCCTTACCTTCTATGGACCGGACATGCCCCCAAGCGTGCACCAGTGACGGGTCATTATGTTGGCCCCACACTAGGTCCGCGCTTGAATACCACGGGTCCGGTACATTGAGAGGGGCGGGTGTAACATCTGCCCTTGATGGCCTAGTAACCTCACCCTTGGTCACACTGCGTTCTGACCCCCTTTGACTGCCGTTTGCCATCATTGTAGCAGGCTCCCACCAGCCCCCAGCCTTGTCTCATCAATGCTCCCTCCCAATTCCGCATCCTTCTCTCTTTATTTGTTTCTCTCTGGCAGAACAGAAGAGAAAACATATCAGTTTGAAAGGGAAAAATATTACCAATTATTTCCTTTACGTTTTTCTCCGCCATGTTTACGTGTGCGGTCAGGACTGCCATTCATTTCACCATTTCTCTATAATTTGGCCATTCTCGACCCAGAATTATTGGGTGTGGTAGCCTTTCCGCCACCCAACTACCAGGTGACATTTTATAGGACCGACTGATAAATATACTTTTGGTGTGGGGTATGTTGCCGTGTCTCCATGGATACAGGAGATAGCCATCTGACCTTGTGGCTGCCACAACACACCGCCCAAGAGGGACGTTCTAATTAAGGTCTGTGTCCACTGATGCATGGGTTTTCACATTTCCCAAAATCGCATTAACAATACAAGGCCACCCAACCATTTTCCCCTCGCTTACCCACTTCTGATGCCAGATTGCATGTGGCCACGTCACACTCCATCGCAGATGGGCATGACTTGGCCTGATGACCCGGCTGGTGGCACCTAAAACAGGCAGGGGGAAAGGAGGGCACATAGGTTAGATTTTTGTCCCGCTGCTGGTATGGCAACGAGGCGGGGGTAGCACCTCTACCCCAGCTGGGGGCCAACCTTGATCTCCATGGAGGGGAGGCAAGGTTGCCCATTGGGTCCGGCGATCTAGGAGGTCGTTGACCCAGTACCGGTGGTGGGGGTGGAGGAGCAGAGAGAGGGGGTGGTGCTTGGATGCTCCGCGGTGTTGGAGCGGTGAGTAGCCTGGACTGGGCTGACACTAGGGAGTCCTCGAAATCCTCCACGAGTTTCACTGCCTGGTCCATGGTGTTGGGGTTGTGGCGCCGTATCCATGCCTGGGTCTCGGCACCGACCACATGGCAAAACTGCTCGATGACAATTGCCTCACCCATCTGTGCACTTGTTTTCAGCGCCGGGGTGAGCCAGTGTACCATGTGGTCATAGAGCTGTTGTGCCACCACCTTGGGGTGTGTATTCGGGGACCTCTTGTACTCCCTAAGCCTCACATGGCGGGTTTGCTAGCTTTACCAGGTCATATTGAGTAGTGTCGTCATCTGACATAGCCTGGTAAGCTGCCTGTGCCTCTCCAATCAGACAGGGTCCTAATTAGCTAGCCCAGAACTCTCGGGGCCATGACGCGGTGTTAGTCAACCGTTCAAATGCCACCAAGTATGCTTCTGGGTCATCCTCCACCATCATCTTATGCGTCCTTGCCTTCGGGGCCATCATGATGGGTGCTGCTGCTGTTTGTGCTCCCAGCCCGACCCTCTCAATCAGAGCCGTGTACCTCTCCTCTCTCCATCTTTCCTCAGCCTCCCGTCTGCTGTCCAGCTGCTCCAGCAGCACCGACGTTGCTGCGTAATCCATCCCTCTTCTGACAACCACGTGTGGCAAAGTGGTGATTGAATACAAGTGCATGCAGTGCAGAGTGGATACAAAACAGACAGGCAATGATTTCCAGGTGCAAGGGTGTTTAATGATTTAATTGACAATGTCCAGAGCCTTATGGCGAACACCTGTAAATAATAATGATGGAGTGATACAGCAGCGTGTATCACTCGGTATTTGTAAATCCCCGGGTTTGACCCATAACCAAAAGTCCAGTTTTACACACCTACACTAAACACAAAACACAAATACAGTTCTTAGTGATAGTTAATAAGTGCAAGTGGTGTATTATAGTTCTTTGTGAAATGCAGGGGTGAAAGTGATGTCAGGGTTTATGTTGGCTTTCGCTACAGCTCCGGATCGTGCTACTGGTAGTCTATTAAAAAACAGACAACAGTTAACAAACACTAACAAACACAAGACAAAACTCACGGTTCACGATACTGTAACACAGACTCCTTTTAGGTTTAAAACACTAACCATTTACCAAGGAACAGATTACTTACACTACGACCCCTATTTATACCCTCGCGCATGACCCCTAGGTTAACGAGCGCATCCGCTCCTCCAATCCTTAGATGCCACGCCGTTTCCCGTCTGAGTCATTGAGTTTGGGTACCGTAGCTCTGTCCACTTCCTAAATGACCGACTTACACCTACCCTAAGGAGGCAAATGGCAGATTGTCGTGCCATTTAGTTCAGGGTATTCTGCTCCTTTTATACAATGCCCTCACAGGTCGGGAGGGAGATCTAACACCAAGAATCATTCGATCTCTGTCACACTGATGTAGAACTTCTGATTTTTTTTTTTTTTGACAGTGTGTATTTTCTTAAAGGTGTGGGCTGTTTTTCATTTATAATATAAAAGTCCTTACGGGCCTGTGGCAATGTGCCTCTCCCCCTGTGTGCATTTGTGTGTTATATGTGTTGCGTGTGGTGTGTTAATGTTGGTGTATTGTAGTTGGTACACGGAATATAATGTGGGTAATGAGCATGAGTGTTTAAAATGTATAATTGTATTTAGGCACAGGGATTGCACTTCACGTGCATTTTAATAATATGTGGGCACGGGGTTGCACAGATTAGTTCACATGCTGGGATTCAAGTGAATAATTAATTGGTAATTGAATCCCAGCACAATTGTATAGATGCATGTTTCATTCACTCAGGGTTGTGTGTTCGGCAGTGGAGAACGGGTGAGAGAGAAGGAGAATTTAATTATAGCAATTGCTACTACATTCTGGAGAACCAGCACAGTACTTGTTTTGTGTTTAGCTTTCGTCCACCCTGTTTGTGAGTGTCTATTCGTTTTGTTTGTCTGTTTATTGTGGCATGTATTTTAAGTGCCGTGTTCTGTTTTGTACAACCTTTTTATTTACAATAAACCAGTGCAAGCAAGCGCCTTCATCATTTCATTTCACTTCAGTACTGTGTGTGTTTCCTTTACCTGGTTTGATGTCACCACTCAGCCTGCTGTGTCACTGGGCCGTATTAAAGCAGTCAGCGGGTCGTGTCTGGCCCACGGGCCGTATGTTGTGCACCCCTGCTCTTAGTGCTGTTGCTGGTAGAAATGCAGGATAGCAGGCCTCAGAAAGACCAAAGCTTTTTCTGCTTCCTGAAGTGGATGGTTGGCCTCTGAAGCACAGAGCCTCCTGTTGGTCTGGAATCTGTTGCTGCAGTGAGTGGATTGTTGGCCTCTGAAGCACAGTACCTCATAAACTCCACTCCTTTATAGAGTTTATTCTCGAATGCCACTGCCTGCTGACCCAAGCCCTGCAGACGATATTCATAAATCCAAAAGGGAAAGGTGTTCCATTTGCCATTACTGATGGACCGAAAGACAAACGTCTCTTTGCACGCCGTGGAAAAATCCCATCTGTCTTCAATGTGCCCGTTACGTGTCCAAATCGCATTTGAGCAACTGCCTAAAATATTTAAATAGTGTTGTTTTCTTTTGCTAAAGTCTATTTTTGTTAACCTCCCAAAATTCTACAATGGTTACTGTCAAGATTGTTGAGGGGGGGGGGGGGGGTAGACAACAATGCCACTGTGGCAGGGCAGAAGAAAAGCCCTACACATAATTAGAGGGAGCAGGGCAAAGCTTGTAAATAAATGTATTGTGGTGTATTGGGCTTTAAATGTATTATTTGTGGGTTTAAGAATGGGTGATTTAATATATTTTCTGGGATACTGCCGGCACCTTGCAAAGGACCATATGGACAGCTGGAAATACAAAATCAAAATGCATGGCTGAAATCGTGGTGCACACAGGAAGGCTTCACCTTTCTTGAACATTGGAGCACATTCTACAACAAGGACTATCTATATAGGTGGGACGGACTGCACTTAAACAGAAAGGGAACCAATCTACTCGGAGAAATGATCCTTGAGGAGGGCCAGAAGCATTTAAACTAGAAAGGAAGGGGGGAGAAAACAACTCAGGTAAGACAACTATTAAATTGAATGTTTTTATTTTAAATGTATTTATCTTAATGCTAGAAGTCTCAGAAACAAAATGTTAGAACTTGAAGCTACTGCACTAACAAGTAACTACGATGTGATAGGTGTTACAGAAACTTGGTTGTCTGAGAGTGATGGAGACGAATATAATATTAGTGGGTACACACTGTATAGGAAAGACAGGGAGGACAGAAGAGGCAGAGGGGTAGCGCTATACATAAGAAATAGTCTTGAAGCCCAGGCGTTAAATCAGGACAAAGAAAACAATGCAGAATCAATATGGGTCAGAATAATGGACAAAAATTCAAAGGGCATAATAATAGGAGCATGCTATAGACTGCCAAATTCAGATGCTGAGCAAAATAATCTGTTATACAATGACATTAGAAATGCGTGTAGAAAAGGAGAAGCCATACTAATGGGGGATTTCAACTTCCCCCGTATAAAATGGGAGAACCCGGTGGGGAGCACAACGGATGAAATTGAAATGGTGGAAATGACAAATGACTGTTTCCTAACGCAATTTCTTAAGGCACCGACTAGAGGGGAGGCATGCCTTGGTTTAGTCTTTTCAAATAACAAAGACAGAATAACTAAAACAGAGGTCAGAGAGCCATTGGCAAACTCAGACCACAACATGGTCTCATTTGAAATATTTTTTAAAACCCCAAAAGTAATGACTAAAGCTAAGGTTTACAATTTTAGAAAAGCAAACTAAAAGGTATGAAACAGAGACTAACAGAAGTAGATTGGAGTAAAATAGAGAAAACATCCACAGAAAAAGGATGGCTGTTTTTTAAAAATGTAATACTAGAGGCGCAGAACAATTACATTCCAAAAGTAGACAAATCTAAATCTAAAACAAAATGGCCAAAATGGTTTAATAGATCAATTAAAAAAAATATTCAGCGCAAAAAGGCACTTTACAGAGCATTTAAAAGGGACCAAAAACAAAGTACACAGAAAGAGTACTTGGAACTGCAAACACAAGTCAAAAAGGAAGTTAGAAAGGCCAAGAGAGAGATGGAAATGAGCATTGCTAAGGGGGCTAAAACCAATTCCAAAATGTTTTTCCAATATTATAACAGCAAGAGAACATTCAAAGAGGAGGTTAATGTCTAAGAGACACAAATGGCAAAATCATAGATGAAGAAAAAAAAATAGCAAATATATTAAATGATTACTTTTCACAGGTTTTTACAAATGAGGACACGGACAACATGCCCCACATAGAGGCAGAAGTGTTAAAGGGTCTAGGAGCTCTTAAAATAAACAAATCCCCTGGGCCAGATGAGATCTTCCCAATAGTACTGAAAGAAATGAAAGAAGTTATTTACAAACCGCTAACCAAGATCATGCAACAGCAGCAGTGTGGAGTAGTGGTTAGGGTTCTGGACTCTTGACCAGAGGGTCGTGGGTTCAATCCCCAGTGGGGACACTGCTGCTGTACCCTTGAGCAAGGTACTTTACCTAGATTGCTCCAGTAAAAACCCAACTGTATGAATGGGTAATTGTATGTAAAAAAATAATGTGATATCTTGTAACAATTGTAAGTCGCCCTGGATAAGGGCGTCAGCTAAGAAATAAATAAATAATGCAACAGTCTCTTGACACAGGGGTTGTACTGACAGACTGGAAAATAGCAAACGTAATACCGATCCACAAAAAGGGAGACAAAACCGAACCAGGTAACTACAGACCAATAAGCCTGACTTCTATTATAAGTAAACTTAAGGAAACTATAAGATCTAAAATGGAAAATGACCTATAGGGATTAGGTCGGCCAGGGTGTCCTCAGCCCACCATGCACCAGCGACACCTGTGAACTGGCGCCTGCGGGCCTGCCTGTAAGTTGCCCAGAGCTGCGTGGTCCTCCGACACATGAGGTGCCAGGCTGAAATAATAATAATTGGGTATTTCAAATTTTAAAAAAAAAGAAGAAATATGCTGATGTGGTACAGGGTAAGAGGAGTCAGAACAGACCCCTGAGTTAATACATCAAGGAGAAAAATATCAGATGGGCTTGCAAGGGAACCATAATCTTTTGTACAGTGTTTAAGACCTGATGCTAGAGAGTGAAGTACCGGTTTTGTCGATCTCTCCCAAGTCTGCAAACATGTTTGTTCTTAATAAGATAAAAAAAAGAAAAGTCAAATCTATCCTAAGAGGAAAACTAGAGGAGTATCTATATCGCAATGGCATCATAGGAGACATAAAACAGGCAATCAGAAAAGGGCACTCCTGTCTGACTTTTCCAAAGTCACTGCAATGATGGATGCAAGCAGAATCCATGACATCATATACTTGGACTTCCAAAAATAATTTATCAAAGTGCCACATGAAAGGCTAATCCTCAAGCTGCAGTCTGTGGGAATACAGTACATGGAAGTGGATTCAAAACTGGTTAAAACACAGAAAGCAGAGAGTAGTAAGAGTGGAAACTTCTACCTGGGGCCATGTACTCAGTGGAGTGCCACAGGGTTCCGTCCTCGGCCCACCGATTTAGATCGGGGGATAATTAGCAAACGTCAAATTTGCACACAACCCAAAGCGTGGGGGAGTGGCCGACATGTCTACAGCCACCCAAGAAATCCAAAAAGATTGAAACCGCATACAGAACTGGGCAGAAACCAGACAAATGAAATTCAATGTCAAGAAATGTAAAGTGTTACATAAGATCCAAATACCAAATTAGGGGGATGGAACTACAACAGACTCAACAAGACAAAGACATTGGTATTGTAATAGACAGTGCTGTCTATCAAAAAGGAAAACCGAATGTTTGGTTATATGACCAAAAGTGTAGAGTATAAATACACTGAGGTTATGATGAGGTTCTATAATGCACTGGTGAGTGTACTGTGTACAATTCGGATCACCACAGCACCAAAGAGGTACTGTGGCCCTGGAGTGAGTCCAAAGCAGGGCAACCAGATTAATCCCAGGGCGTAAAGGACTGAGTTACAATGACAGGCTGAAAGAATATTTATTTAGTCTAGAACAAAAAAATAAGGGGGTGTGGCAGCAAGAGAATGAATCCTCATCTCTCCTCAGCATAGTCATACTGCACGTTTGTAATGAGCACCAAAACACTCCATTCCTCCCTCCCACCTCATTCCCCTCTATTTTAATATGTTGGTCCCTTAAAAATATATAAAAAATGGTATTACAGAGCCATTGCCCACAATTGCCTTGACCAGAATCTCAACCCCTTTCAGATTTATGATGAAAGGCACTTTTTATGTACACTAGAAGGGGGGTGGGGGGTGTTTGTTTCACAACATTCTACACTGTCAGGTTTGTGAAATCATTTTTGGATGCCTCCCTTTAACCCATATATAGATCAATACACCCCCACACCCCAGCCCCACACGAGGAAGGTATAAATAAGTGGCTCCACCAAGCCAGAGCACCCTATTGTGAGGAATCCATCCCAAGAGACCTTCAACATGAGACTCCTGTCCTTACCCCTCTGCCTGAGCTGGGTTCTGACTCTGTGCCTGGCTGCACCACCGTGAGTACTCTCCAAACTTTTACTGTTTCATTTCATAGCTAACTACTGACACAGCAATGCTTAACTCTTATTCTCTATATATTTTGACATTTTATAACAACTGATCAAAAGTTATGGTATATGGTATCTGGGTTTCATTGGACCCCATTTTACATTGAGCTATATAGATAAGCCATGACTTACTTAATTTAGGTTTAAAATTATGCTGTTATCACACTTTCTGTATTTACATCTGTTTCATATTTCTTTTTCTCATATTTAAATTACATGTGGACTATAGTCAACATGATTTATAGAAAGGATGAAAAACTACATGAAGAGATAAAGCGTCAAATATTGTTAAATAGAGCAGTCTGAAGTCAAAGTTCGTTATTCTGTTCAAAGAAAAAAAAACACTCAGAACTAACATAATAGTGAATACTTACTGTCCATTCTGCAATTCTAAATGTTAAGTAATCAAATTACTTTTTTCTGTTTCTTTTTTCTGTTAAGTTCTGCCATCACTGTGTCCTGTGATCTGAAATACAGAACAGCAAACAAACTTTGGAATATGACAGACAACAGAGCCCGCTCAGGCTCGGCAGAATATTGTGCACTGTTATCTCTCTTTGCCCACCTCCTAAAGTCTACTTTTTCTCTCACTCTACAGGCACCACAAAGAAGGCCACTCAGGTGAGTTGCTGGTTCAGATGTACACTATGGGAGCAGAGACATATTGATAACGTACTGATATATTCCTTAAATATGGAAAATAGGAGGGCAACACTGCCACTGCTTTACCATTGAAAATCATTTGGTAACGGATCTTATTTCAATAGAGGGCTTATGCAAAATGCAGCCTTCCCATGTCAAGGAAATGGGCTTTTATCTGACCCTTCTCATATGATCAGAATCCTTCAGCTCCATTGTTTATTTTTAGTTGGTATTGATAGTGCTGAGATAAAAGATAAGGTCAAATTTAGAAACAGCACATAGAGTGGATGTACTCATTTTTGTGCCAGGTAAATAGTTTTTACATTAGTAAAGCATACTTAACTGAACATTAACACTCAAGGGTTGTTTCTAAATATAGCTCATGAGCCTCAAAAAAACAACACTCGTCCTGGGTGGAGGGGTGGAGGGGGGGGAGAGGTTGAACTTTTGCACAGGCCTGGCACAGCAGTAACCTGACACCACTGACGATTGCATAAGTCGGGAAAATTCACCCATCAAGAAGGACTTATTTCTGATTTTACCCCAGATCCTCATCACAAAGAAGATTATGCTCATCCTGATCAACATGGTCACTCTGATCAACACGCTCACCCGGAACACAGTCATCACCATGACCTTGTTCGCTGTAGTGGAATAGAGTTTGATGCCATCACTCTAGACGAGCATGGAGTCACCTACTTCATTAAAGGTAATCGGGTGGAATGACAAATAATAGTTGAGGTAAATATAGTTGAATAGGCTGACTATAAAGAGCACTACTGCTATTAGAAAAAAAAAAACACTTTTAAACCTAGATTTACATTGAACTTTGGGTAACTTTGATTCGCTGGGTACCCTTCTGCTGAGAAGAGTTGCAAGAAAATAGTCTTAAAAATGTTCATAAAGGATCACACACATAATTAGAGAAAAAACAAATAACTTTATTAAATAAATGGACAGTGCCAGATATATGAATGGAGCAATATTACTGAACTGTCTGTGTCTCGGTTTGTTGTTGTTGAAAGATGCTGAGCACCAATCGAGCTGACAGACTGTGATTGGCTGACTTGGCAACAGGACTGGTTGCTTTCATTGGTGCAAAGTATTGATTGTGTAGTTTTGGCGGATAATGAAATACATTTGGACCAATTGTGCCTTTGTTTATACTTGCTGTCCAATAGCTTTCATTAGGGCATCAATTGTGTTTGATTCACAGTGATGCAGTGACGCTGGTGCTGAATTGTTTGAATATCCCTTGGCCTTGACTTGAGGCACTTCCTGCTATCTAGCTCCTAATATTTCCAAAACTGCAGGACACGACTATCAAACAATCTTTCAAGCCATATAGATGCATAACTGTGTATATATATGTTTGCCTATCCTGTGTATTATAGCATGCAGACACGCACTATATTAATTAACCTCTGTTGCAGATGATCACCTGTGGAAGGGGTACAGAGGCTCCTCTGAATTTACTAATCAAACTTTCCATGAGCTACATGGGAGCATTGATGCTGCTTTCAGGATGCACCACAAAGTAAAACCTGAAGACCATGACCGGGTATTCATCTTCAAGGTAATGCTGCTTGGAAGAAAAACAAACTCTTGTTAAGTATTGAATTCCAAACAAAACCCAAAGCAGATTGAGCCTGAGGTTTCAAAGTATTTCTATGTAGTTTTCTGTACCTTTGTTTCCCTCTCTTGTAGGGTGACCATGTCTGGAGTTTCTACAACCACACACTAGAAGACGGCTTTCCCAAACTCATCAACAGTGAGTTCCCAGGAATCCCAAATGAATTGGATGCTGCTGTGGAATGTCCATCTGGAGAGTGCAAAACAGACTCTGTTCTCTTCTTTAAAGGTGAGTTGGGTTACTCCAGCGTAAAGGATGGAATGTAGTTAAAGCTGATGGCAGAGTGGCCAAATGGCTTTTGTTAAGTGTGGTTTACTGTTGGTTCTGTGGAGCTGGGAGCATGGTGTAGCTTAGTGGTTGTTACTCAGGGACTGGGAGGAAGTTTGATTAGTGCCAAAAGATATGGAGGAAGTTGGACCCTCAGAGCTTTGAGCAGTTAGAGTTAATGAACTGCTGGGGATTCCAAAGGGAGCGTCACTTTGGCTCTGGCGCTCCCATTTATTAGGGAGGCAAAACTGGCAGGGACTGTTTCTCCTCATCGTGCTACCACAAACCCTGTTGGCCAGGCACCCAGTGAGCTCAAAGTCAGACACCTGCAGGGTTGGCCTTTGTCCTCCAGAGGTCGGTAGATCTCTGACATCCGTTCTCGAGTTCCTGGGTTTAAAGAGGAAGCTGGCTCATCGTGGGATTGGTGGACCCCCACTGAACCTTCAGGGCTCCTAAACTGTGGGGGGATTGCAGCGGTGAGGGGGGGAAATTATTGGACATTCCAAATTGGGTAGAAAATCTGGGCTAAAATAGACTGTGAATTACTTTTAATGTTTGGGGTTGAGGGACTGGGTAAAATAGGGGCTAGCGATTAGAACTAAAAGACTGGAAGAATGACCTAGTGCTTAAAATTGGGAAACTGAAGGTGTGTGGTCTGGAGGTTAGTGTTAAGGGACTACATGTTAAGCTAAGGAACGTGAATTTTGTGTGGCTGAAGGATTAGAGCTGAGACCTTTTTCTCTCTCTTCCAAGGATCACATGTATACCACTATGACCTGCTGACTCATTCGGTGAAAGAGAAGGATTGGCCAGCAGTTATGAACTGCACTTCTGCATACCGGTGGCTGGAGCGCTACTTCTGTTTCCAGGGCACAAAGTTCCAGCGTTTCCACCCTGTCACTGGACATGTATCTGAAGGCTACCCCAAGGATGTCCGAGATTATTTCATGAAGTGTCCTGACAGAGGTAAGAACAGAGACACACCCCTATGCAGGGGTTGGGGGAATGGGGAATCGCTGGACTGCCTAAATCTAAAACGGAATCGAATGGCTACAGCCTTAGACACAAGAAGAACTAAACATTTAAAAAACCTAGACAACTTTTGTACTTGATAACATTACTTTAAAAATCCAATTGATGCCTATGATGAATAAGTTTTTGTGACTAATTTAAGCTATAAATATGTTTCAGTGTTAACTAAATCAAGTTATTCGTCGAATTGATTCATCTTGTTACACAATTGCTTTATTAAAATGTTTGGATATACTGTTACTTGATTGATTACTGTCTACTTCACAGTCTTGCACCAGGGCCCTGTAAATCCTAGCGTCGGCACTGAGTAAAGGGCCACAAAATCGACTAAAAAACATTAATGGGCCATACATTTTTTTTAACAGGCCTACATAATGCATAACTCAGAAATATTTGCTACAATACACCACGTTAGCATACGATTAATCATGTATTAACAGTGTACTATAGTTGGTCTTCCACATTGAAAAAGGCACTTTAGACCTAGAATGTGCTTATCATAGCAAAAAAAGAAAATGGTTAGGAAATAAAAAATGTATCAGCAGAATCTGTTAACTGTTGGCCAGGGAAAAAAATGGTCTGGAGGGACAGATGCGGCCCCTGGGCTGCCTGTTGCCTATCCCTGCTCTAGAGAGAGCTCTGTTCTTTCTCTGATAGTTGCTCTTACCTGCTTTCAAAGTGACATGTTGTCTTTCCTCCTTAACTGCAGGCCATGGAGACAAAACCAGAGAGGCACATTTTGGGCGCTGCAGTGGAAAACCATTTGATGCATTCACTGCTGATGATGAGGGCAAGATATATGCTTTCCGAGGTGAGAGGAACGAACAGTGATCGAGGCACAAACAATAACCCTATCATATGCGGTCCACATAGTTCCAGTGTGAAAGATCCAGTGAGGAAAGAAACAATACCTGCTCTTATCTGCTGTCAAGCTTTAATGGGGAGATGTTTGTGAAACTGGATAGATTTACTCAGTGATACAATATTTTGTTACTTCTCCAATACCTCCCAGGTGACTATTTCCTGCGCCTGGACACGAAAAGGGATGGCTATCATTACTGGTCAATCACCTCTAACTGGAAGGAACTGCATGACCACATCAATGCTGTCTTCACCTGGGACCACAAAATGTACTTCATCCAGGTATGGAGAGGAAGGCTGTGAGAAGAAATGGAAGGAGGGAGTGGTTGAAATTAGTTTTTTATGTCTGTTTTTATGTATTCATTTTTATTATGAAGTAGTCCCATAATGGTCTTTTTTTAATGTTCAGTATAAAAAATGAATCAATTAGAAGAGAATATGGGCAGGATTTTCAAAAGTACATAAATGATAACTCCAATGTTAATCAAGAAATCGGTATGAGCATTGATTTTGGCATTTTCAAGCGTCGTTAATTTGCACTTGGAAAAGGAGGGTTTTAATTAACAAAAGAGTATATAACTTGCCTTGAAACAGACATTTAACAGACCGTGGCTGTGATGCTGATGATACAGAGAGTGTACAGGACCAGGGTTAGTTTCTTACAGACTACCTCGATAATTCAGTATTTGTAATTATGAAAATATTTTAGCCTTTTCTATACTTGTGGTTATGAATGCAATGTATTCACTTATTTCAACCATTTGTAACCTTACGGAATGTTTGTTGTATTGCTAAAATTATATACCGTTATTTGCAGTGTAATGTTACTACCAAGAAATTACCAATGCAACTTGAGCCTATTTGAATTCTGCATACGTACATTATATGACAGCTGACATCTACTGTAGATTTTATTTGAATTATACAACTGAAATCTTGGTATAGAAAACAGCATATTAGATATTACAATAAAGTTTCCTTAGGTGATTGTAGATTTGCAATGCGTCCTTGGCTTTTAACACTGTGTCTTGTCCACACAAGAACGAAGAACAGGCGTCACACAGTGATGCACTAGGAATGTGATCGCGATCATTGACATGGATTTTGTCTAACGTATTTGTAATGTTGTCAGACTCCCCCCACACTTTATGTACAACGTACACTTTCAGCTTTACAAGTTTGTATGCATATAAAATGCTCGGTGGCTACTTGTAATCATGTTGAGTTTATTTATCGTAGAGACGAGCAAACAGTACCAGAGAAAATGCATGATTAGAGGAATTCACTGAACAATTAACTATCAACAAATTGTGTATTGGGTTAGGGAGCTATCATAATATTAAAAACTTAATAAATTGTTAAATACATGATATACATGTATAATAACTAACAACTACAAACACCAATGGCAATTGAAACGTTTGTATTTATAGCCTACAATCGTACATACTAAAATATATACAAAAGTAATAAGAAAATAAATTCCAACCAATATACATAGACGGCTTACGGTATTTTTTTAAATGTTTATTTGCACATTAAAAGAGTATATAGTAAGCTGTGGCAAAATCCCCCCTCGAATGAGGGTAAATGGGTTTAATTATTATTAGTTGTTTTTTTTTAAATCTGTGCCGTCCGATTTTTACCCACACGCCAGATACTCGTAAATCAGCATTTTATATGTGAAGTGTTCTAAATAAATGTACATTCTGCATGACAAAATGCACAATTTTAAATAAGTTTATAAAATATACACAAAATAGATATTACCATTTTTTTTATTTCATTTTTTATTTTTGATTTTTTTATTTCATTCAGATATTCCATTTGGCTGCTGTAGGTGAGAGGGCCGTCTCGCCTTGATCTCATTTACATGCATTTTGATTAACGAGTTCCCCATATTTATAGACATTGAGACAGGAAGTGATGTACATGACCTGCGACAATTAAGCTTTTTAACGAGAAATGCGTTCATTAACAACCTCATCGACTCAATTTCAAAGCATTAATGGATTGATTATTTAACACATTTCGTTTGAAAATCACTTGCTACTAAAGCTCTTGTTACTATAGCATGAGTTCGATACATTAACACTGGCTTTTGAAAATCCTGCCCTATAAGTTGAGTAATTCTTAATATATTTCTGTTAATTCCTATCCGGTTTTAAATTAATTTGTTCCAGTGGTGGCTGGTGGGCAAAAAAAAAGGGGAGGCAGAAAAAAGGCTTAAAAGAGAGGGTTAAAAGAGGGCTTGACTGACAACACTTTCCATATTATTGTTATTATTATTATCATTATTATTATTTGTTTATTTGAAAAAGACGCCTTTATCCAAGGTGACTTACAAGTGTTACAGGGCAGTACTGTACAGGGTTACAATGCAAGAGTATAGTTTACAATAAGTGCAAATAATACTACTAAAATACAATATGAACTAGGATGCATCAAGATAGGATTACAATAAATGATATCTACAATGACATATTAGTAGTGCAATCGTGCAAGGATAGTGCATCAGCTGAGGATCCAGTAACGTGGTGCTTATGTCAGGCAAGTCCAGTGCGTAGTAGTAAGGGTAGACCAAGAGATCTGCAAGTGCAGTCTGAACAGGTTCTACCCCAATTTGTCTGGCCAACAGAAAAAAAAGAAAACAGTAACCCATCACAGTTTATTCTATGCCAGTGTATGTTTAAAAATGCACTGTATTAAACATGAATATAGCATTTAGATTTCAGGAACACGTCACGAACATACTTTGCACAATATTTTCTAAACAAAGTTGTTAAGGCAGGAGAAAGGCAGACAACAAATCAAGCACATCCTAGCGACTTAATTTGCTATACCGATTGTACAGACAAAAAGAGAGTGAACGAGTTTGCCTGCACTGGGGAAAATATGGGCATACGGGACGCGCAGTGTCTTCTGGGAATAGTAGTCATCTGCCATTGCTAGTACTGTACTGTGTGTGGTTATAGCAGATAGGAGTTTGTATCAGAGGCTTGTCTCCTCTGATGGAAAAAAAACTCTCTAGACCCCTCCAATTAAAACCTGTGCTCAGATCACATGACCTGCTACTGCTAGTACTGTGGTTAATAGCAGATAGGAGTTTATAATGGAGCCTTGTCTCCCATGAGGAGCCAGAACTGCTGTTACCATATGAATGTTGAATCTAGGATTTAGGTTAATTTCATTTTTGACAATATTTTTGTTTTTGTTTTACTGAACATTATTAAATTATAATTAGGTCTTCTTTTTGTGTTTTTTTTTATTAATTTTAAGTTTTATGCAAATTGGGGGGGGGGGGGGGAGGCTTTTGCTTTTTATATACTGTATGAAATTGTTGTTTTTGGTTATTTTCCAAAATGATTGGCTGTTTTTTTCTGTCACAATAGTAGTAACTCGATAGTACTTGTACACTTAGTTGTACCATCTTTCCTTTGCTGTCTTCCACAACAAAATCCTTATGGCACGGGCACATTCTTCTGAGGTTTTTGTGTGTCTCAGCATTTTTTTACATTTTGCCAGAAATTTTAATTCTCACTATTTACTTTAATATAGCTTTGAAAGCTATATTACAAGCCTTCTACTGTAATTGTAATCTTGTTTTAAATCTCACAAGTGGAATCTTCAATAGCAATGTAGAATTTGCTGCCATTCAGGAGTTGGGGTGGGTTATTATTATTATTTATTTCTTAGCAGACGCCCTTATCCAGGGCGACTTACAATTGTTACAAGATATCACATTATACATTATTTCACATTATACAGATATCACATTATTTTACATACAATTACCCATTTATACAGTTGGGTTTTTACTGGAGCAATCTAGGTAAAGTACCTTGCTCAAGGGTAAAGCAGCAGTGTCCCCCACTGGGGTTTGAACCCACAACCCTCCAGTCAAGAGTCCAGAGCCCTAACCACTACTCCACACTCAGAACAAATCAATGATGGATACGAATCAGGAACTTCTCGGAAAAGTAGGTTTTTTTGTAGTAGTAGTTTTTTTTTTTTTCAATGGGAAAGAAGTGAAGTCAATGTGCATTGAGGAGTAACCATTTCCAGTGTTTTTCCTGTGTTTTCCGGTGTTTATTGGTTATGCACCAATTTCATTAGATAAGCCCTGATTATAATGCTACACAACATATATATATATATATATATATATATATATATATATATATATATATATAGTTAGTTTTTTTTACTTTGAATTGTTGAGGAGGCACTGCCTCCCTTGCCTCCTCTAAGTAGCCTCTACTGATTTGTTCAGTTTCAGAAATTTTACCTGTACTAAGTAAGTCTAAGAATTCAAGTAAGTATTGATGTCTCCATTTCTTGTTGTTAATGCTGTAATGGAAATTAATTTCTGTTACTTGTTCTCTGTCTCTTCTCTCAGGGAGATCAGGTGTACATCTACAAGTCTGACGTACACTACACGTTGGTAGAGGGCTACCCCAAACCAGTGGAAGAGGAGCTGGGAGTGAAGGGACCAGTGGATGCTGCCTTCCTGTGTGGGAACTCTCATTTGGTGCACATCATTCAAGGTAGGGCAGGCCTCATTAAGGCATGCTGGAGCCTCAATTGATATTTCAAGCTTCAGTGCCCCACAATTGTGATCAGTTTGACAGTAAAGTAAAATTAATTTGTGTCAGTTCCCTGCATTCTTCAACAGTTTTGTCTGTAGGGTTCTGTTTTAATTTCTTGGGTTGTTCTAAAAAGTCAGCTTACTGATATCTGGGGGAAAATCTGTATTAATACGTGTCCCTAATGTAATTAGTTAGTAATGTTGTATTGAAAATTAAAAGCTGCATAAAGTGGTGTTTATTACATCATGTTATTACCAGAGACTAAAATACTTAAAGAGATTCCACCTGATTACAGTACATGCATCAAACATTCATTGCTCTACTAGAGGTTTCAGGTGCTTCTGCGAACAACCAAAGTAATAAATCGTCACAATTAATAACTAGAATTCGGCTTAATTGATAATTTTTGATCAAAACCATGTATAATAACTTAAAAACAAAAATGATACCTTTTGCAAATTGGTGGAGCATGAGTTAAGCTAATATATACTGTGAGGAAGCAGGTGGAGTGAGACAGCAGGGAGGGGGTTAAAACCTCCCTGCGAGAGAAAAGATGTGCGAATGCACCTGTTGTTAATTGTTTGATTAATGATTGTCCGCACCTGAGCGTTAGTGGGCAGTTAAAAGGAGAGCAGTCAGTCTGCTCAGGGCTGCTGAGGAGAAGGAGGCAGACGAGGTGCTCTGCTTCCCAGCAGTCAGAGAGAACGAGCAAGAAAGTTGAAAAGTAAGTGCGGTACTAAACTGTTTTGTGGGGCAGGGAAACGGCTTAGCCGTCCTGCGTTAGTTAGGTTCCTGCGTGTGTAGTTAGTGCTCGATAAGAGCTAGGTGTTTATTTGGTTTTGTGTGTTTTGATTTTGTGTTTATTAAAATTAGCGCAACCGCGCTGTGAAAATCTATTTCGGTGTCTGGGTCAATTTTTAAAGGGGCAACGAACTCGAGAGAGGGTCAACCTTTCACAATACATATATAATTGTATATTTGTTGTTATTCATATAAGATAGGGGCCCACAGTTGTATGATTGCCTAGGGCCCCATGATGGGTTAATCCAGCCCTGTCTCTTGGTTTAGCCACACTGACAGAAATTGATTGACGTTTTTGCATTAAATAGCTTAGAATCTCCAACCTGTTGCACAATTCAGAGCTGTTCAATAAAAAACGATGAGTGATTGTATATATTTTATTTATTTATTTCCTAACCAGTTTTCTTCCATCTCTTCCTGTTGTCTCCCCACTAACCTCCCTACAGGAAAACGTATGTTTGATGTTGACATGTCAGAGTCGCCGCGCAAAGTGGTAAAGGAATGGCCATTGCCCTTTGATCATGTGGATGCAGCAATGTGTGGAGCTGAAGGGATACAGGTTTTCATTGGGGACATTTACTATGAGTACAAAAGCCCTATGCTACTGGCAACCTCCAGAATGCAACCATTCCCCCACAATACCAGTAAGGAGCTACTTGGCTGTGATAATTAGGGTGCAGAAGCAAGTTGTGTAATGAAGAGCACTGTGCAGCACACATATAGTTTTTGTTACACAGCATCCTTCCTCCACACACATCAGCTTGACGCACATTATCAGACATTTTTATCAGTAGATCTTCAATGTCTCAGAGTAGTAAACAAGCACTACAAAATACATCAAAATCTTGCCAAACCCTTCTCTGGCTAATTGACAACACTACCCTCCTGTTGGCCAGCCAATTCTTAACTAGCCCCTGTCCTCTCATCCTTTCTTTGTCCAATGCCAAATAGCTAATCCCTCCCAAACCCCATGACATAATGTATCATCCTGCTTTCCCTGGACAGACAACTTCTGTACCACATTGAACAAACTAAAAATGAACTTAACTCTTTAATAAAATGCTTGTTTCTCAGTGTATCTGGTTGTTGTTTTTGTGTCTGCATGCACCATATTTGAGACCTATATAGTCAATGGAAGTGCAAGATTTAAGAAAGTATTTTGCTAGCTACAATCACTTTAAGCAGAGACTGGAAATATTTTCAAGTTGGCTGTTATTTTTTTTTATGTGGACCAATGTGCACTGGTTGTTAAGTGGAGACCAAACCAGTCACATATCACAACCTGAGCTGGATTTGAACTATACCTCAAGAGGTGAAAAGCATGTGTTTGCCTGTCTCTCTTTATGTTAAGTTGTTTGCTTGCCATTACCTGTATCTTTCCTTTGTTTCTGAGTTGCTTTGTTTGGCTGACACTTCTAGGTAGTGCCTACAGGTTAAGCAATCTCAGGCATGGAGACGAATGAAAATGAAAAAGACATGAATGGATTTATTTATTATTTGTATATATTTATTTTTAAAAATGTGATACATTTTTAAGCAATATCTTGACAGTTGAATAGTTTAGCTAGTACCCAGTCTTCCACCTTTACAATAGTAAAAGCATAGCAAGGTGTAATTAAGCATAATGTAAGCATTGTAAATAATAGCAAAATGTTGGTAAAGCATATTAATAAACATGGCAAACCAGGGTAAACTACAGTAAATGCACAGTATAACACACAGTAAAAGCATGGTAAAACTGCAAAAATACTGATGTAAACTTTTATAAGGGTCTACCCAAAGATGCAAACAGTACCTGAGGCTAGGCGGTGCTTGTATTCATAGAGGAAGAAGGACGCCTGGGGGAAGTTGCACTTCATCTCCATCTTTCCGGGTACCACGTGCACAGAGACACCATTGTCAAGGCCTTCCTCCAACTTGTTCAGCATCCTGGAGGCCAAGTAGGTACGAGCATAGTGGGGTTCAGCCTCGATGGTGGCGTACACCTCTGGGGGCGGATTGGGGATCTTCCACTCCAGATCCATGATCAACTGGTGAATACGCCCCTTATCTAGAGAGGAGGGGGCCCCGCTGTAGCAAGCCACCACCTGCAGCCCAGAGGGGTCACTGACTGAGATTAAGTTACCACATTTTGCTTTCTCCACACCTCCTTCATTGCAGCAACCTCCCTCAGTCTGCCCCTCCTCCACAACCTCCCCACTCCTCCTTCTCTCCTGTGTCACCATCACGGCCCAGCGCAGCCAGTCATAGTTCTTCTCCAGGGTTCTGAGAATTGCTGAGGCCTGCTCCTCCCATCTGGCCTCTGTCTTCTTTCCCTCCTCCATCAATCTCTTCACATCTTCTTTAGCCTGCTCCCGAAAATAGTCTGAACACTGGCAGCCTGCCATCTTCATTTTCTTGCTGAGGGATGCCATCTTCTCAGACCAAGTTTTCATAAGGAGGGCCTGGTCTCTGCCTGTCAGGGAGGCCTGAGTGAATAGACACAGCAAGCCAGTCCCCAGGACAAAGTTCACCTGGAATAAGAACATAAATATATGTTATACTAGACAACTAACTGCAAACCGCAGACTGTACTGTACCATGCAAATGTCCATCCACAGTGATTGGTTCCAGGCAGTAACACTGCAGAAACTGGGAAAATATTTTCAATGTTTTTGTATGGTAAAGTGTTACGAAACAAACTGTAGTGTTTAAAATACAATACATTACTTTCCCTAGCTTCCTGTTTTGTTGTACGTATTCCTGAAAAATCTTTTATCAGCATAATCATATTGTTTTGATATCTTTATTAACATATCCCTGGTCATAAAGCAGTTTTGAGAAGTTATTTCCTTGTTACATCAGTTATGAATCAGGTCTTCCTGTCAAAATGTGTTCTGAATTCAAAACATCGGCCAGCTGAATTCAACCTGTTCAATCAGAAATATTTAATTGGTTCCCGACTCCTCTCACAAAGTTCAGCATTTTGATTGGTTCAGCTACAATCATCTTTGCCAGGACCGTACCTGCTCGCTCCGGCACAGACTAAAAGGGGCAGGGACAGGTTTAGGAATCCACATAAAACAGCAAACCAGACAACTAAATAAATATTTTGATTAGCATATAATGTAATCCCCATAAATGGAATACAGTGGAGGCGGCTGTAAGTATGTATATTACACTTTACTTTTATATAGAGAACTTCCAATTATCCTGAAACATTGCCATGATGGTTTATTCAGTCTATATGTCTGTCGTCCTGTCTGTCTGCATATCACACTCACATTTTTACATGTATCTAAAGAACTGTTTGCGCAACGGTTATGAAACTGGTTAATTACATTCTCAGTATTAAAGTTTTCACAGATGATTAACCTACTTGACCTAACCTACTTGACTTTTTTGAGGATGCAACAGTGAAAATGGATAACTGCAAAGCATACGACATGGTCTATTTAGATTTCCAGAAAGCTTTTGACAAAGTCCCGCATAAAAGATTAATTCTCAGGGATCAGTATTAGGTCCTCTGCTATTCCTAATCTACATTAATGATTTAGATTCTGGTATAGTAAGCAAACTCGTTAAATTTGCAGACGACACAAAAATAGGAGGAGTGGCAAACACTGTTGCAGCAGCAAAGGTCATTCAAAATGATCTAGACAGCATTCAGAACTGGGCAGACAAATGACATTTAATAGAGAAAGGTGTAAAGTATTGCATGCGGGCAATAAAAATGTGCATTATAAATATCATATGGGAGATAGTGAAATTGAAGAAGGGAACTATGAAAAAGACCTAGGAGTTTATGTTGACTCAGAAATGTCTTCATCTAGACAATGTGGGGAAGCTATAAAAAAGGCTAACAAGATGCTCGGATATATTGTGAGAAGTGTTGAATTTAAATCAAGGGAAGTAATGTTAAAAGTCTACAATGCATTAGTAAGACCTCACCTAGAATATTGTGTTCAGTTCTGGTCACCTCGTTACAAAAAGAATATTGCTGCTCTGGAAAGAGTGCAACCAGAATTATCCCAGGTTTAAAAGGCATGTCGTATGCAGACAGGCTAAAAGAATTGAATCTATTCAGTCTTCAACAAAGAAGACTACGCGGCGATCTGATTCAAACGTTCAAAATCCTAAAAGGTATAGACAATGTCAACCCGGGGGACTTCTTTGACTTGAAAAAAGAAAAAAGGACCAGGGGTCATAAATGGAGATTAGATAAAGGGGCATTCAGAACAGAAAATAGGAGGCACTTTTTTACACAGAGAATTGTGAGGGTCTGGAACCAACTCCCCAGTAATGTTGTTGAAGCTGACACCCTGGGATCCTTCAAGAAGCTACTTGATGAGATTCTGGGATCAATAAGCTACTAACAACCAAACGAGCAAGATGGGCTGAATGGCCTCCTCTTGTTTGTAAACTTTCTTATGTTCTTATGTTCTTATGATTCTTTGAAATGGGTCTTTGATGGGCTATAAACGATGGGACTGTATAGTAAAGGCTTGTTAATATTAGAGGACCTCCTTTGGATGGCTTCCTTTCACATGTCTAGAGAGACCACAGACAGATTTATTGTCTAACAATTGAACTACAGTATAGACCAATCTTAAGGGACTAGTACCAAACAAATGGGCTGTGAAGGGGAGCCAATATGGTTGCATCCAGGTTGGAACGGCAGCAATTCATCACCATATTTATACACAGCCTTGTGGCTTATTACAGATTTTTCAAATACAACAGAAAGTTTAAATGTACAGTAAAAGTTTATATGTTAAAATTGAATATCATTGTGAGAGTGCACTACAATATTTGTTGAACTATGCAATAAACCAGAATAAAAAAACAACGTTGAAATAGCTTCCTGTGCTGCAGCTCAGAATCAAAGTGAGTCCCAGATGAATAATATCAAGAAACTCCTACATATTAATAATTGGAAACTAAAATAATAAAGTAAATAACAAACAAATAAATAGTTAAACCTTCTCGCAGAACTCTCGTAGTTCCCATCGTTTGGGCTTGTAGTCTCTGACGATTTCATCTAACAATGTTGGCTGGTTTGTTAGCAGTGAGACTCCCATCAACCGGCTGTACATGGCTGTAAGTTGCCTCTCAAGACGATAATCCTCCACATATTTGAGAAAGACCTCAGTCTCTCTCTTGGTGTGCCCCTGGCTGGCCCTCACTACTGCCCCCAGTTGGTAGTACACCACCACAAGGTCGTCCTCACAGCTGTGCACCTCAGTGTCCTTCAGCAGGCCATGCCCTGTGCTCAGCTCCCGGTCAATCAGGTCCAAGTTCTTTTTCACAAACTCTGCATCCGCCGGTTTGGCTGTGCCATCCAGGTAAGAGCAGACCCCCGATACCAGGGCCTGTAGTGTCTGCATGTAGTCCACAGGATCCAGCACCACACTGAACAAAGCCATGGTGACAAAAAGAAGGTGGGTACAGCGCCAATAGATTAAACTGCAATGAAAAATACACTTTGTGAGTAAGGTGTATCAGCCACAAAACAATGCAAAGACACAGTAGTTTTTGTTGGATTACATATCAAGATGTACATTTTTTAATTGATTTATGTTTGACAGATTCCTGCATGGAGTTCACCACACAAAAGGCCTACTATATTCTCAGCTTATTATTCTATTCTGGAATTTACTACTAGCTTTTTTCAAATGAGAAAAACTAGAACCAAAAAGCTGAGTAGTTTAATCAAATGTCTCATACGTATATTTGCATTTTGTAACATGAGCATGAATGTAACAGCTGTGTGAATGGCACTATACAAAGTCTGAAAAATTACATTGGGATACAGTCATTATACCAAAGTATTATTACCCAGAAGAAAACCTGGAAGAGCCATCATCAGAACACAGCATTAGTTGCAAGGACAGCATATGGTATGGTATGGGTTCATACCACTGTGGTAGCATTGGTATGTTTTAAGAATGTTACCACTGTTGTACCAGACAATTATATTGTAGATGCCTTGTGTTACCAAAACTACACATTTATTAATACTGAAAAAGAACGATGTGCTTACAGTTATCCTTGAGCATGTCTCACTAGCATTGCTATTTTTATTAATCCTCAACCCCTTTGAAATGTAAACCCTATAATTCAAGTATGGAAACAAAACTTTAAAAATGAATCAATGGTGTATTTAAATGCATTTTTAAAAGCATGTCTCCGCTTACCTTTTTCAGGTGCCAGCTGCAGAGTGCCGATGTGAGATAACCTTCAGTTATGTCCTCTGTATTTATAGGCTTGGCTAAACTGAATCAGGCTTTGTTAAACGTATCCATTACCTTTTAACCTAACTTATCTTTCTCAGACACACCTGTACTTGCCAAGCACGTCTCCTTGTTCAGTCAGGCAAAGTCACAGGTTTGTCTCCAGCAGTCATTTCATTGCAAAGTAGTCTGCTCAAAAAAACCATATTGCTCTTGTATCAGTTCACAATTAAATGATAATTTCTAGCAATTAAGCATGTGAAACAATTGACATGTCTTATGGTAGTCGGTGAGTTTTGCTCCAGGTGTCAATTACGAAAAAATAAAAAATACTTTTTAAGTTTTTTGTGTATTTAAAACAGATTCCAATGGACGTTTTCTTTTGACATTTTTTTCACAATGCATGTCTGGGAAACCTAAAATAAAGATTAAAGGGATATGTTAAATAATTTACATTTTCCTAAAATGTTAAGTCATGTTTAATATCTTTTTATGTTGGTTCTGTGTGATTCTCTGCTTAAGCATTACACTGTGCAGTGAAGTGAGGTGGGGATGAACATTAGCATTGCACTGTGCAGTGAAGCCCACAGGTGAGGCATTGTGCACTGAAGCCTGTGCAATATTATATGATCCCCACCTCTCTTCCACAAGATCAGCCTTGAGGAGTATCTTCAGAAGCTTTTTTTTGCTGAAATAGTTAGTAATCATTCAAATAATGATCTGTGCTGAAACAACAATCTTTAATCATTGAAAATGCATAATATGATCAATTTTACATAGGAACATAAGAACCTAAGAAAGTTTACAAACGAGAGGCAGCCATTCAGCCCATCTTGCTCATTTAGTTGTTAGTAGCTTATTGATACCAGAATCATTACTTGGGAGTTGGTTCCAGACCCTCACAATTCTCTGTGTAAAAAAGTGCCTCCTATTTTCTGTTCTGAATGCCCCTTTATCTAATCTCCATTTATGACCCCTGGTCCTTATTTCTGTTTTCAGGTCAAAAAAGGCCCCTGGATTGACATTATCTATGCAATTCTTTACACTTTTCTCTATTAAATGTCATTTGCCATGTGTCTGCCCAGTTCTGAATGCTGTCTAGATCATTTTGAATGACCTTTACTGCTGCAACAGTGTTTGCCACTCCTCCTATTTTTGTGTCGTCTGAAAATTTAACAAGTTTGCTTACTATACCAGAATCTAAATCATTAATGTAGATTAGGAATAGCAGAGGACCTAATACTGATCCCTGTGGTACACCACTGGTTACCTCACTCCATTTTGAGGTTTCTCCTCTAATCAGTACTTTCTGTTTTCTACATGTTAACCACTCCCTAATCCATGTGCATGCATTTCCTTGAATCCCTACTGCGTTCAGTTTGAGAATTAATCTTTTATGCTGGACTTTGTCAGAAGCTTACTGGAAATCTAAATAAACCAAGTCGTATGCTTTGCAATTATCCATTGTCGATGTTGCATCCTCAAAAAAATCAAGCAGGTTAGTTAGACACAATCCCCCTTTCCTAAAACCATGCCATATAGGTAATTTTCCATTTCGGATCTTATTATAGTTTCCATAAGTTTACATATAATAGAAGTCAGACTTATTGGTCTGTAGTTACCTGGTTCGGTTTTCTCTCCCTTTTTGTGGATCGGTATTACATTTGCAATTTTCCAGTCTGTCGATACAACCCCTGTGTCAAGAGACTGGTGCATGATCTTGGTTAGCGGTTTGTAAATAACTTCTTTCATTTCTTTGAGTACTTTTGGGATTTTCTTATCCGGCCCAGGGGATTTCTGTTATGCTAAAGTTATTTAAAACTGGATAGGAACAGGTCGACATGTGGGGCATGTTGCCGTGTCCTCCTTTGTAAAAACTTGTGAAAAGTAATAATTTAATATATTTGCTATTTTTTTTTCTTCGTCTATGATTTTGCCATTTGTGTCTCTTAGACATTTAACCAACTCTTTGAATGTTCTCTTATTGTTATAATATTCGAAAAACATTTTGGAATTGGTTTTAGCCCTCTTAGCAATATTGATTTCTATCTCTCTCTTGGCCTTCCTAACTTCCTTTTTGACTTGTGTTTGCAGTTCCAAGTTCTCTTTCTGTGTACTTTGTTTTTGGTCCCTTTTAAACGCTCCGTAAAGTGCCTTTTTTCGCGGAATATTTTTTTAAATTAAACCATTTTGGCCATTTTGTTTTAGATTTAGATTTGTCTACTTTTGGAATGTAATTGTTCTGCGCCTCTAGTATTACATTTTTAAAAAACAGCCATCCTTTTTCTGTGGATGTTTTCTCTATTTTACTCCAATCTACTTCTGTTAGTCTCTGTTTCATACCTTTTAGTTTGCTTTTCTAAAATTGTAAACCTTAGCTTTAGTCATTACTTTTGGGATTTTAAAAAATACTTCAAATGAGACCATTTTGTGGTCTGAGTTTGCCAATGGCTCTCTGACCTCTGTTTTAGTTATTCTGTCTTTGTTATTTGAAAAGACTAAACCAAGGCATGCCTCCCCTCTAGTCGGTGCCTTAAGAAATTGCGTTAGGAAACAGTCATTTGTCATTTCCACCATTTTAATTTTGTCAGTCGTGCTCCCCATCGGGTTTTCCCATTTTATATGGGGGAAGTTGAAATCCCCCATTTTTATGGCTTCTCCTTTTCTACACACATTTCTAATGTTATTGTATAACAGATTATTTTGCTCAGCATCTGAATTTGGAGGTCTATAGCAAGCTCCTATTATTATGCCCTTTGAATTTTTGTCCATTATTCTGACCCATATTGATTCGCCGTTGTTTTCTTTGTCCAGATTTAATACCTGGGCTTCAAGACTATTTCTTATGTATAGCGCTACCCCTCCGCCTCTTCTGTCCTGCCTGTCTTTCCTATACAGTGTGTACCCACTAATATTATATTCGTCTCCATCACTCTCAGACAACAACCTTTCTGTAACACCTATCACATCGTAGTTACTTGTTAGTGCAGTACGACAAACACACTACTAACCGTTGCTGTCTCCTGCACTATACATACTGATTAAATATCTTTTTCAACATAACATTCATTGTTTTGAAATTTTTATTCACGTATGTCACGGATAGGCATTGTGGTGACATCAGACCAGGAAGTTGACAGACACAGTACTGGGGTATGGAAGCACTGATGTGCATGTTTAGAAACAAAATACAAGATTTAAACAAACAAAACAAAACGGCACAGTGGCCAAAACAAACAGACAAAGGAACAAAACAAGTATCGTGTTAATCTAAAACTAGCACGAGTAGCAATTGTTGTCTCTCTTAGTTTCACTTTTACTTCTCTCACGACTCACGTCTCTCGTTCGGCCTCAGAACACACTAACCTTGTTCAGCTAAAGCTGCTTGTTTTTATAGGGGCGGGGTGTACCCCATCACAACATATATTGGTCATAAATCAACTGGGGAATGAAGGTAAAAAAAATCAAGAAACTTGATTCAGTGAATCGGGAGACGGCAAAAAACATTGTGAGGATTACGTCATACGTCCTGCATTTACAGTGCCGTGAAAAAGTATTTGCTCCCTGTCTGATTTTCTGCATTTGTGCACATTTTTCACATTGTATTGGTCTGATTTTGTTGTGGGTTGTAGTAGTATATAGAGGGAGTCTGAGAGAGAAAATGACACCAAAGTTTGGTGCTTCTTTCATTTGTTTGGTGTGCAAGGTAAACAAACATGCAATCTTCAGGTGTGAAAAAGTTATTGCTCCCCTGTGACAGAGATCGAATGGTGCTTGGTGTTAGATCTCCCTCTCGACCTGTGAGGGCACTGTGTAATGGGAACAGAGTACCCTTAACTGAATGGCACAACAATTTATTCTGTAGGGTAGGTGGAAGTTGGTCATTTAGGAAAGGGGCGGAGCTACGGTATCCAAACTCAATGACCCAAACGGTAAACGGTGTGGCATCTGAGGATTGGAGGAGCGGATGCGCTCGTTAACCTAGGGGTCATGAGTGAGGATATAAATAGGGGTCATAGCTGACGTGATCTGTTCCTTGGTAAATGGTTAGTGTTGAAAACCTACAAGGAGTCTGTGCTGTTTCGTTAACCGTGAGTTTTGTCTTGTGTTTATTAGTGTTTTGTTAACTGTCAGCTGTTTTTAACCAGTTGCACGATCCGGAGCTATAGCGAAAGCCAGCATAAACCCGGACATCACTTTCACCCCTGCATTTCACGGAGAACTGTATTACACCACTTGCACGTATTCACTATCACTAAGAACTGTGTTTGTGTTTTGTGTTTAGTGTGGGTGTGTAAAACTGGACTTTTTGGTTACGGGTCAAACCCGGGGAATTACAAATACCGAGTAATACACGCCGCTGTATCACTCCAACATTATTGTTTACAGGTGTTTGCCATAAGGCTCTGGACATTATTAATTAAATCAATAAACGCCCTTGCACCTGGAAATCATTGTCTGTTTTATATTTGCTCTGCACTGCACTCACCTGTATTCACTCACCACTTTGCCACAACCCCCTAGTTAATTCAACCCAATTAAAGGGATAATTAGGGTCAGCTGTTTGAGTACTTTGGCTAACAACCAGGCCTGATTTGGGCCAGCCCTGCCCAATATAAATCTGACTAACTTTGGCCTTACCATCAGATTGAAGTTGTCAGCACACAGGTTCTAGAGGCACATCATGCCACAAACAAAAGAAATTCCTGAAGACCTCTGGAAAAAAGTTGTTGATGCCTATCAGTCTGGAAAGGGTTACAAAGCCATTTCTAAGGCTCTGGGGCTCCACCGAACCACAGTCAGAGCCATATTGTCCAAATGGAGAAAGTTTGGGACAGTAGTGAATCTGGCCGACCTGCCAAAATCTCTCCAAGAACAAGTCGTAAAATCGTCCAGGAAGTCACAAAGAACCCTAGAACAACATCCAGGGATCTGCAGTCCTCTCTCGCCTCGGCGAAGGTCAGTGTTCATGACTCCACCATCAGAAAGACACTGGGCAAAAATGGGATTCATGGCAGAGTAGCAAGGCGGAAACCATTGCTCACTAAGAAGAACATGAATGCTCGTCTTAAGTTTGCCAAAAAGCACCTGGATGATTCTGGAACAATGTTCTATGGACAGATGAGTCAAAAGTGGAACTTTTTGGCCGACATGGGCCCTGTTATTTCTGGCAAAAACCAAACACTGCATTCCACAGTTAGAACCTCATACCAACGGTCAAGCATAGTGGTGGTAGTGTCATGATTTGGGGATGCTTTGCTGTTTCAGGACCTGGACGCCTTGCCATCATTGAAGGAACCATGAATTCTGCTCTGTATCAGAGAATTCTACAGGAGAATGTCAGGCCATCCGTCCGAGAGCTGAAGCTGAAGCACAGCTGGGTCATGCAGCAAGACAATGATCCGAAACACACAAGCAAGTCTAAATCAGAATGGTTGAAGAACAAGAAATGTAAAGTTTTGGAATGACCTAGTCAAAGTCCAGACCTAAACCCCATTGAGATGTTGTGGCAGGACCTGAAACGAGCAGTTCATGCTCAAAAACCCACAAATGTCACTGAGTTGAAGCAGTTCTGCGTGGAGGAGTGGGCCAAAATTCCTCCACAGCGCTGTGAGAGACTAATCAATAACTACCGGAAGCGTTTGGTTGCAGTTATTGCTGCTAAAGGTGGCGTAACCAGTCTAAGGGGGCGATTACTTTTCACACGGGGGCATTGGGTGTTGCATAACTTTCTTTAATAAATAAATGAAATATGTATCACATTTTGTGTTATTTGTTCACTCAGGGTCCCTTTTATCTAATATTAGGTTTTTGGTTGAAGATCTGATAACATTCAGTGTCAAAAATATGCAGAAATGCTGAAAATCAGACAAGGGGCAAATGCTTTTTCACGGCACTGTATATCTTCCTTACTCTTCCAAAATTTAGATATATGCCTGATGCTGATAAAACGCAGTGATATTCTTTAAAACATTGCAATACATTATGAATTCTCAAATATGTAATGGAAGCTGTGATAAAGAGAGAGAGAATTGGAGCTGTAAATCTCCCTCCCGACCAGAAAGGGTGCTGTGTAAGGGTGGTAGTACGAGGAGTTGGACAGTACAAAGGGGGCGCACCTCCACTGGCCGTCCCTCCCTCCAACCAACCCAAGATGACAGGTTCAAGGACGGGACCCACCCTCCAACACTACACTCCCTTTCCCTATGGACCTGCACCTCCGCAGCACCCAACAGACGTCCTCCCTCCACAACAATGGAGACCGAGGTCGACCCCCAGCTGGGTAAGAGCAGGACCCCTCTCCACGTTGCCAAACTTGCAACGGGACATACCAGCTCCGTGGGCGCCCTTTCTCCCCACCCGTAACCTTAATTGAGGAAGATGTCTTGGTGGGGATGCCCTAATGGCCACGGGGATCAGTGGTCATCTCCTGTATCCATGGAGATAACAGGGCATATCCCATCACTAAATTAGACATAGCAGTTGGGCATCAGACAGGCCGCATAATCTTGGCTGTGGCAAAAAGGTTACCATATTCTGTAATTTTAGGTCAAGACTGGCCCCACTTTGATAAAGCCATTTCTAAACTGGTAAGCAAGTCTCCGATAAGACCATGGGGGCAGAGGGAGAAACTATTGGGATCATTTTCCCGCTGCATGCTGATTTGTTCTATTCTCGGTTCCGCCCGAAAAAAACAAAAAGAGAGGGAAGGATGGAAAAAGTGGGAAGGAATGTCAATAAGACAAGGTTGGGATTTGGTGGGAGAATCTGTTAAATCGATCAAATGTAAGGGCAAGGGGATCGGGACCCAGTGTGACCTGCGGGTGCAGGTTACTGAGGCCTAGTGTGCTGAGGCTACATTGGCCCCACTCGATATACCGAAATTCTGGCACTGAAATGTGGACCTAGCATTGGAACAAAAAAAATTATCCTACTCTGGCCCACATCTGGGGGCAGGTTCGGTCTATGTTCGGGACAGTTAGGTAGTGATAAGACTAGGGAATAAATATTGGCTCAATTTTACTGGATGGGAGTTTTTAGTAAGGTGACGAGATATGTAGTGGAATGGCCGGAATGTCAACAAGTAGCGCCGGGGCGGGTGTGGATTTTAGATAGGTTAATGCCATCTCCAAGTTTTATGCATATCCTATGCCCTGAGTGGATGAGCTCCTCGACCTACTGGGAAAAATGCAGTTGGGTCTGTGTAACAGGGCGAGCAGCCCTATACATTGTTTTGTTTATTTTAGTTTAGAACGGAGTCCCCTCCGCCCCTGTGCAGATTATTGTTTTGTGTTTATTATGATTTAGTAATGTTTTGTATATTTACGACGGCGAGTGCCGCAGGTTTTGTTATTGTTTTTGTATTTATGATTATTATGTATTTAGGACGGTGTAGCCGTTTTGTTTAGTAAACTCGTGCAGAAGGTGGCCATCTCCCGAATTAATTAGGTGATTTAATTTGTTGCTAATCGGGAGATGGTCACCTGTTATAAAAAGCCTGCAGCTCTCCAACTCGAGGCGGGTGTATGAGGAGCGAGAGTGGAGAGAGCGAGGAGAGAAACGTAACAGTAAAAACATAAAGGATCAGTGACGGCTATTTGCCCAGCCTGACCTTTGTTTGTGTATTTTTGTGTTCGTGATTTTGTTATGTTCAAACCTTTTATTTTCGCTCGGTGAGCAAGTGTGTTTTTTTGTTTAAATATTTATTTTACTTTTGTTATAAATAAAAACGGCAGCCAGCCGATTCTTTTGAACTGCAGTACTTGCCTGGTGTCAGTTATCCTTCCTGCTTCTGCCTGACGTCACCACACACGCTATCCTGTCACAGTCTGACAAAGGGATATTGGCAGATTCGACTCACTCAGAGCTCGAGAGAGAAAACTGCTTTCTCTACCCCAGATGGCTTGTTCCATTTCAGGACCATGCCCTTTGGGCTGCATGGAGCTCCAGCCACCTTTCAGAGACTGATGGACCAAGTCTTAGCTCCCCATTATCAGTATGCAGCTGCATACATTGATGATGTGGTGATTTTTAGCTCCATCTGGATGGAGCATATTATTAGACTTTCAGCCATCCTACAGTCTCTAAGGGAGGCAGGGCTAACAGCCAAGACAGGCAAGTGTGCATTTGGCAAGCAAGAGACCCATCTTGGCTACATTATGGGTAATGGCCGGGTAAAGTCAATCGGCTCCAATGAGCAGACGCTGGTGGAGACGGTGAACCCGAGAACCAAGTCACAGGTGAGATCACTATTGGGGTTAGCCAGCTATGACTCTCCCTCCCGACCAGAAATGGCTGTGTAAGGTTAGTAGTACACTTCCTCATAGACGGGTCGACTCAACAGTTGTCGGAAACAGGAAGTCAGTCATCTTGGAGGAAACGCGTAGCTGCACGTATGTGAAACCATTCCCATGCGATCAGCTGCAGGCCAGGCAGCGATTGGTTACACCGTGGCACCAGGCTTTTAGTTTAGCAGTACAAAGGGGATGCAGCTATGTGAATATGGCCCCTTGCGCTGACAACATAACCTACGGCCAGAGCGTTGTTTGTTTGTTACATGTTGTTTTGTTTGTATCTTGCAGAGGAGGAGTAGGAGCTGCCTCTACAAAGCCAGCACACACCCCTGAGCACTTCCTTCACTTTGCACTCAAACAATCACCCTCACCACGAATCCCTAGATCTAAAAAGCACAATTTCGTGCACTGTGGACATGGACTTTGGGATTCATTGTGACTTTTTTGGGGGGTCTGCAATAGGGAGTGACATGAAGACGAGAACCATGGGATTCCCGCGGTACGGGAAAAAAATTGTGTTAAATCTTGCGGGATGAGATGGTACAGGAGTGAACGGGCAGGACCAGGAAATAAAAAAAATAAACCTCTCAGGAAGGGCAAGAATGGGATTTAAGCTTCTGGGAATGGGAAGGAATGAGACTACTCTGCCACCAACAGACAGGAAGAGTGTTTTTTTGCTCTTTAAAGTCATAAGAGCCTATGACATGGAATTTGACTGTTACCATAAACATACAAAATAATATTAACAGGCCTCACTTTAACAAATAATCACATTAATTTTACCAAATTATGTTTAATCGTGCTACAATTAATCAAATAATACCCTGAAATACACAGAGGGAGATCTCCATATCCTGGTTTGGGGTCAGGAGACTGTGACCTCACAGAAGGAGATACCCACAGGCTCCTTGCATCTGCCAGTATGGCTGACAGTGACAGTGAAAGTGAGAGTAGCCTAATTTTATCAGTTTCAGACACCTCTTATGAATGTGAATTATGTAGTGATGGATCTGATGTAAGGAGAGAAAACAGGGATTGTCTCCGGTATCAATTCGAGCTGTATGCCTCTGAATCAGAAGGGTCAAACTCGGAGAGAGACTCTGACAACACCAACGCGGAGGGACCAGAGGGACAGCAGATGCCCGCGGGGAATCAGCGTCTTGGCAACACGGAATGCTTAATAAAAACCCTTACGTTTAACATAGATTGATACTTAAAATATTTCATATTACCCATAATTGTATAGTTATGTCAGTCCTTTAGTTAACAATATTGATACATGAATTATTGATACTAGCAGAATAACTGAATGCTGTGGATTGCCACTGGCATGTATTTAACATATCTCTCTCTATATACATATGTACAGTATATTATGGATGTGCATATTTTTGGTTTTTATGAATATTACCCCTAATCATAATGTAGAGATGCCAACAGCTATGATTTGGCCGTAGCATCTACTATTTTTTGGAGGGTCTGCTACGGCGCTACCTTGAAGTGGTATGTATAATACTACGATTTTTAATAAATAAATACATGATGGATACTCCCTGAATGTTTATGAAATATTATTTCAGTACCATGTTTGTTTGTTTTTTAATGAATTAATGGTTCATAATACAGTACTGTATTTCACTGACAGTTTATTGTGGCATTGACATACTAAAATCTCTGAGCCGGGTTGCTTAGTAACCGATTTAGAAACTGAAACTGCCGCACAAAACTCTAAACAGTTGTTTTTATATAACCAAATTTATATATTACATCATTATATTGCACATTGTGCTTATAAAGACCCTGTGCTTGCACTGTATTTTTTTCTGACAAAACTAAAATTAAAAACAAATTACTAGTAGTATACCGGTAGTGTTTAATGCAAAACCCTATAAACCCTAATTGTATACATGAATACGAAAATATCTGTACCTCCAAATAATAGTTTATCTCTTTTTATCACGGGATGGGATGGGATGGGATTTTTGTTGACAGGACAGGATGGGACAGAAATTTAAAAAAAAAACAAAGTTACGGGACGGGACTGGACTGGAAAAATTTGGACAGGACAGGATGGGACAGGAATGGAAATGATGATTCTTTCATGGGATGGGATGGGACAGGAACATTTTTGACAGGACAGGACAGGATGGGACAGGACTGAAGCTTCATTTCCGTGTCACACCCTGGGATCCTTCAAGAAGCTGCTTGATGAGATTCTGGGATCAATAAGCTACTAACAACCAAACGAGCAAGATGGGCTGAATGGCCTCCTCTCGTTTGTAAACTTTCTTATGTTCTTATGTTCTTATGTTCTCTAGTCTGCAAGCCCGCCATGTACCTCCCGATACCATCGCTGGTAGAGAGGCGGCTCTTTTGTTTTGTTATTTGAATAAACACAGACGTTTTTGGGAGAAATACTGTTTGGACAGTCACATCACTTACATCCTGATCATAATGCTTGTAGGCAATAATTTTTTGTTATCCTTAATTCCATGATTAAGGACCTCATTCACGTGTCGGCTATACAGTCGCGGAATTTGCTGTATTTAATATGTAAATATAATGTTGTTTTTTTTTAAATAGCTTAATTGTTATTGTGTTTTTTTGTTTTGTTGCATTACACATTGATTCCTATATTTATTAATTTATTAATTTATTTTCTTTATATTTGATATAGGCATAGTTGGGGTAACACATTATTTAACTAGTGTGTTACTGTAATAATATTACTTTTGTCAATAATGAGGTAAAATAAAATGCATTTGATTTTTAATACAGGTAATAATATTACAGTTACTTTCCATAAAAAATAAACAAGTTTGTCTCATTACCTTGTCTGTGTTATATACCTACATTGGTGGCTTTTTCTTTTTTGAAAGCCAAAACTACATTTCTGTTTAGTTGTAACCGATAGCGTGAACGGCTCTTTGTTGTATTTTCAGTCAGCACCACACGCCATCATACCGTACAGTAGTCCCTAAAGATGTAACTGCTATTTTCCATGAAACCATGGAAAACATGAATAGTATGGCAAGCCAAATTATCATTTAGAGGTAAACTGGATTTTAAGATATCTTGAAATATTTAGAGATATCTGTAAATCATTTAAATGAATACGAGATATGAATACGACCCTTCTGAAGATATCTTAATTTCATTTTGAGATATCTAAAAATGAAATAAAGATATCTAAAATTGATTTACAAATATCTTTAAATAATGTTTTGCCACCATGGCATGCCAAACTGTCATTTAGAGATATCTTGAAATAAATTCCTGTTCGTGGGCAATGGCATTTTTTGATAGTGCGTTCATGGATTCCTATATGGGTTCCATAGTAACCATGACTCCATCTGCATTCTCTGAGAAGTTATAAGCCAGTTTTTCATTTGACATTTAGGAGAGGTCAGAGGTCATTGGCAAGGACATTTTTTGATATAGCATATATGGGCTTCTATATGTGTTCCATAGTTACCATGACTCTATCTGGACTGTCTAAGGAGTTATATGCCAGTTTTGCATTTGAAAATTTGGCTTGAAAAATTCAATATGGCTGCCAAACCATGTGATCAATCAACTTCATTCTTTTGTTGACATGAATTCCCATAGGCCTCTACTACTCTTATGAAGTTTCATCACTCTACCACATTCTACCTCAGATAAACACTGCAATTTATGCAAATTGACCATAGCTGAAATGTGATTGGCTTGCAGCAGCCATGTTTTTTTATGTAGTGACTTGCTTTGAACAAACTTGATAGACAAGCTTGCCAAGGCTATGCATGCAAAGTTTCGCTTCAATCTGCATAATGGTTTCAGAGAAGAAGGCGTTTGAATATTTTTGACAAATCCAAAATGGCCGCCGAACCATGTGACCAAGCGACTTCTCTTGAACAAATCTAAATCTAGGGTATAGGGTATAAGTCACATCTCTACCATAAGCGGTTTCGGAGAAGATTTTTTTTAAATTGTCCAAAATTCTTGAAAAATCCAATATGGCTGTGTGACAGAAATACAATGAGTTTTGGTTGTAAATCTCCCTCCCAACCTGTGAGGGCGCTAAGCAGCGAAGGAGAAGTCTTTGGGCCTGCCAGTTCTCTCCCCAGGCTGGGAAGTCGGTCAGTCTGGAAGAAGGCGAGAATCTGTTGCAGGAACGTATTGACCCATAAGGTAAACGACATAGCAGCTGCAGAGAGTAGAGACAGCTGCACTCGTTTACCAAGGGGTCATGCGTGATAGCATAAAGGGGACAGAGAATCACAATCTTTTCCTTCGCTTGGTTTTGTGAGTAGAACCGAGAAGGACGGTAAAATAATACGAGGACTGTAAAACGTGAGTGTTGTGTTTTGTTATTTTGTAATCGTCTTGTCTTGTACATTGTTAGACAGCTAAAACATGTTTCCGGAGCTGTCGCCAAGGGCCAGCACTGAACCGGAACATCACTTCACCACTGTCACTAAATAAACTTGTATCACCCACTACAAGCACTGCTGCATGCACCTAGGACAGGTGACCGTGTTAGTATATTGTGGGACAGATATTTATGTTTATAATTGTTATATACTCTGTGCAATACACATTGTCACCAGACCTGAATATAAATAAAAACAATTGCCGAACTGGATTATAACTCTCTGTGTTTCATTACTGCATCACCCCTGCACCTGCACGTACCACTTATCACTTTGCCACAGGCTGCCAAACCATGTGACCTATGACCTTTGGTTTCACTCTGACACAACGTCACAAAGGCCTCTACCTCTCTAAGGCCTCAAGTTTAGTGAGTTTTTGTGCAATGGTGTTGATTTTAGAGCCATTTGAAAAAAAGGGAGGAAGAAAAAAAAACTCCTAACAACAATAGGCACTTTACATTGTAGAAGCAAGTAATTAAGAGCTGTATTATTATTATTATTATTATTTATTTCTTAGCAGACACCCTTATCCAGGGCGACTTACAATTGTTACAAGATATCACATTCTATTTTAACATACAATTACCTATTTATACAGTTGGGTTTTTAGTGGAGCAATCTAGGTAAAGTACCTTGCTCAAGGGTACAGCAGCAGTGTCCCCCACCTGGGATTGAACACCTAACCCTCCGGTCAAGAGTCCTAACCACTACTCCACACTGCTGCCCACATAAAAGCACACACCCGCAGAGACCTGTCATTGGCTTCAGGATGGTTGCTGTGGTAACTTCCTGATGCGCCGACACTTGGCTCTTGTTGAGGAGAAGCACAAGATGGAGAAGACTCTGCATATTTAATTCCAGGGTCACTTTGTTTGGGATGCTTGAGAATGCCGTGCTAAGCGTTATCGTCTCACTCCGCAGGTCTTCCTAGACCTAATAGCTGAATTGAGGAATGAGCTAGACCCCAGCATCAATCTAGGGACTGCTGTCCCTGCACATGTGAAAGGTTTGTATTTTCATGCTCCAGCTCCTACTGCTCTCTGTACTCCTAACGTCTGGGCTGCAAGTGAGGCTGCTAAATAGGGCGATGCGCTCATTGAGACCCTTATTATTATAATTGCGGATCATTATTTGTGCGTGTTGAGTAATTTGCATTGCTCTTAAGTTTACATAGGGTGCACTGAGCCTATACTTACATCTACCCCTATGTTAATTTTTTCCCAACTAACTAACTGGTTTCTGAACTATTTTCTTATAAAAAGCCCTTATGTAACTGTAAACAGGATGTGCAAAGGGTGTAATAAATGCAATGTCCAATGTCCATGTTTGTTTAATTCAAATAACAAAAAGAATAACAAAAAGAATAAAACCTCTCAAAAATAAAACAGGTCACCCCTATACCAGCAATGGTATAGGGGATGCACAACACGGTAGGTTGCAGTCCCAAACAAAACAAACAAAAAAAATCAAAACACTCCAGTAACCACAAGTCCTCAGTGCACGAAACTGTGCTCTTGGTGCGAGTGTCCATTAAGTGCTGGTGGTGCTCTGTTGCACTGTGCTGTGAAGTGAGACGGTGAATCAGGTACGCGCTGGCTCCCTGGCTGCAGCTCTGGTCTCCGTTTCACTCCTCTGCAGAGACAAAAAAAACAACAAACGCAGGTTCCGGCTGCTTAGTCATCCACTCAGCTTAAAAGCGGCATAATTGCATAGCTGCATCCCCTTTGTACTACCCAGCTCCTCCCTGCAATCAGCTCAGCGCCCCGGTGTAACCAATCGCTGCTTGGCCCGCAGCTGGCTTTGTAGAGGCAGCTCCTACTCCTCCTCTGCAAGATACAAACAAAACAACATGTAACAAACAAACAACGCTCTGGCCGTAGGTTATGTTGTCAGCGCAAGGGGCCATATTCACATAGCTGCATCCCCTTTGTACTGCTAAACTAAAAGCCTGGTGCCACGGTGTAACCAATCGCTGCCTGGCCTGCAGCTGATCGCATGGGAATGGTTTCACATACGTGCAGCTACGCATTTCCTCCAAGATGACTGACTTCCTGTTTCTGCCCCCCGTCGAGTCGACCTGTCTATGGGGAAGCGTACTACCAACCTCACACAGTGCCCTTTCTAGTCAGGAGGGAGATTTACAGCATTGATCCTTTCTCTCTTTATCACAGTAACTTAAGTTTCTTTTTTTTCATTTTCACTCCTTATGACTTGCAAGTATTGTAATGATTACAATTACCATTTGCTATATCCAGTCAATTATTAAGAGTTGTTGGTTTGTTATTGTGGCGGAGTGTCCCGCCCCTATTTATTATTATTTGTATTTTTGTTTGCGGCGCGGATAAAAGCGCAGCGTCTTTTATTATTATATTTAAAAACCCAGTGAAGATGCATTGCTGATCACCTTCTGATTATTTAACTAGCTGACAGTCATGCATCCTTACCAAACGCATGCAGACTCTGGCCGAGGGGTAATAAGATAATTAACAACTAGTTAATCCCTCGACCAGAGTATATAAACCTGCAGCTCTCTGCACTCGGGGTTGAGTGTAGAGGAGAGTACGGGAGAGCGGAGAGAGAAAGAGTGTGAGGAGAATAAGACATAATTAACAATTGCTAAAACGTGCTGGATTAGCCAGCACGACACTTACTTGTTTGTTTGTTTATTCGTTTGGCCCTTGTGCCTTTTTGTTTTGTGTTTTAAATCTTTTGTTTGTTAATAAATACGCTGAGTGCTATTGCACTCAGCTTCACCTGCCCATCCACTGTTTGGTTTCAGTTACTTCCTGGTCCGTGACGTCACCACACCTCACCACTGCGAGCCAGACTGTCACATATGGTGTCCTGCGTGGGACAAAACAAACGCCTCCAACAGTCGGACCAGGAAGGATAAGGATGTTTTTTTTGTTTTTTTCAAAGTGTTTTTTGTGTGTTTTTTTGAAAAAAAAAAAAAATTGGGGAAAAGTAGCCGGAGGAGAAAGCAGCAGCAGCAGCAACAACAACAGCAGCAGGAGGTGCAGCGGGTCCTTACCACGCTGGACGTCTGCCTCACCTGCCTGAAGGGTGAGGAGTGGTGCTTCATGGTTGGTGAGGTCGGGCACGTGGCACCGGACCAACACCCTCCATGGCAGGAGAGGAAGGAGCCTGAGCATCCAGCAAGGGTGAGAGAGGACCCGCATCCTCCGAGGCGGAAGAATCCTGTCTCCTCTGAGGGGATCTGGGACTGGCTGGCGGAGCCTGAGAGGGATATAATGGTAGCCTTCCCTGCTGTGATCAACCTCCTGTGGGCGAGAGATGGGGAGCGCTGGGAGGCCTGGGAACAGAAACACCACCCAGCATCCCTCCCAGACATCGCAGCCATGGTGCTCAACTACCTGGCTGCCGACATGGGAGGGGCCCCGCTGCTGTTTCCAGCGCCAGAGGGAGAGGAGCCAGGGCTGCTGTCTCCAGCGCCACAGGGAGAGGAGTCATCGCTGCAGTCTCCAACGCCAAAGGGAGAGGAGCCATTGCTGTCATCTCCAACACCCGAGGGAGAGGAGCCATTGCTGCCAAAACCAGCGCCAGAGGGAGAGGAGCCAGTGCTGCTGTCTCCAGCGCCAGAGGTAGAGGAGTCTTCGCTGCCTTCTCCAGCGCCAGAGGGAGAGGAGCCATTGCTGCCGTCTTCAGCGCCAGAGGGAGAAGAGTCATCGCTGCCTTCTCCAGCGCCAAAGGGAGAAGAGTCATTGCTGCCTTCTCCAGCGCCAGAGGGAGAAGAGCCATTGCTGCCGTCTCCAGCACTAGGAGCAGAGCAGCAGGAGCTGCCTCTGTCTCCACCACCACCAGGAGCAGAGCAGCAGGAGCTGCCTCTGTCTCCACTGCCACCAGGAGCAGAGTAGCAAGAGCTGCCTCTGCCTCCGCCACCTCCACCAGCAGAGGGTGAATGCCTGCTGGTTCTGCCTCAACCGCCGTTGGAGGACTGCTTGCCCCTCCCACCTCCACCAGCAGAGGGTGAATGCCTGCTGGTTCCGCCTCAGCCGCTGTGGGAGGATTGCTTGGCCCTCCCACCTCCACCAGCAGAGGGTGAATGCCTGCTGGTTCCGCCTCAACCACCGTGGGAGGACTGCTTGCCGCTCCCACCTCCACCAGCAGAGGGTGAATGCCTGCTGGTTCCGCCTCAGCCGCCGTGGGAGGACTGCTTTCCCCTCCCACCTCCACCAGCAGAGGGTGAATACCTGCTGGTTTCACATCCACTGTCATGGGAAGGACTGCTCCTGCCCTGCCTCGCACCGCCCAAGGATGCCTGCCTCGCACCGCCCAAGGATGCCTGCCTCGCACCGCCCAAGGATGCCTGCCTCGCTTCACCCAAGGATGCCTGCCTCGCTTTGCCCAAGGATGCCTGCCTCGCTTCGCCCAAGGATTCCTGTTTCTCCGCATCGCCTGGGGCTGCCTGTTGCTCCGCATCGCCTGGGGCTGCCTGTTGCTCCGCATCGCCTGGGGCTGCCTGTTGCTCCGCATCGCCTGGGGCTGCCTATTGTTCCGCATCGCCTGGGGCTGCATGTTGCTCCGCATCGCCTGGGGCTGCCTGTTGCTCCACATCGCATGGAGAGCCACCAGTTACAGGGAACGAGGGAGAAGTGGAGCTCCCGCTGCCGCCTCCATGGCCAGGGGCTCCCCTCCCAAGTTCACCTCCCGAGGGTCCGCTGCTGCTGCTGCTGTCACCTCCCGAGGGTCCGCTGCTGCTGCTGCCGTCGCCTCCCGAGGGTCCGCTGCTGCTGCTGCCGTCGCCTCCCGAGGGTCCGCTGCTGCTGCCGTCGCCTCCCGAGGGTCCGCTGCTGCTGCCGTCGCCACCCCCAAAATTTTTCTGGCCAGAGGAACCGGCCTGTGCGTGGTCCACTGGGACGCTACAGTTGTTTGGGTGGGAGGAGGACATCCCACCATGGCCGCCACCTTTGGCCCGTTGCTGCCCCTGTTCCTGCGCCAAGACTGCTAACCGGGACTTTAGGGAATAAGGGGGGAGGTGGCCGAAAAGGCCATGTGTGCTGCGCACAAGGGGGGGCATGTGTGGCGGAGTGTCCCGCCCCTATTTATTATTATTTGTATTTTTGTTTGCGACGCGGATAAAAGCGCAGGGTCTTTTAATATTATATTTAAAAACCCCGTGAGGATGCATGGCTGATCAGCTACTGATTATTTAACTAGCTGACAGTCATGCATCCTTACCAAACGCGTGCAGACTCTGGCCGAGGGGTAATAAGATAATTAACAACTAGTTAATCCCTCGACCAGAGTATATAAACCTGCAGCTCTCTGCACTCGGGGTTGAGTGTAGAGGAGAGTACGGGAGAGCGGAGAGAGAAAGAGCGCGAGGAGAATAAGACATAATTAACAATTGCTAAAACGTGCTGGATTAGCCAGCATGACACTTACTTGTTTGTTTGTTTATTCGTTTGGCCCTTGTGCCTTTTTGTTTTGTGTTTTGTTTAAATCTTTTGTTTGTTAATAAATACGCTGAGTGCTATTGCACTCAGCTTCACCCGCCCATCCACTGTTTGGTTTCAGTTACTTCCTGGTCCGTGATGTCACCACACCTCACCACTGCGAGCCAGACTGTCACAGTTATTCAGTCGGCGGCACTTTATTGGGACGCCTTGATAAAAGTAAAAATATCCCAAATAAGCGGCTTTCCCAATTAAACGAGAGGGATTTGAGACCATGTTAGTCACACTTTTTTGTTTCTAAATGAAAATGTTAAATACATAATTTAAAATATGAGTCAGTTGTTTCTCTTATTCCTAAACAAAATTAATCACTGTTTTTCATTTTTACTTGAAATGAAAGAAAATGAAATCACACCTGCGATGCTGACACGCAAACTTTCTTTGCAACAGCAGTCTCAGAAACCACAGGAGACTCCAGCTCCCTCAAGAGCTCAATGTGGTTTACATAATTTACGCAATTTGTTTGGCCAACGAGCCTCTTTGTTTGTGTAGTTTTGTGTTTGTTTAAATCTTTTACTTTCTATTATTTAATAAAGCACTGAGCACCACTGCGCCTCAGTTTCACCCGCCATTCATTGTTTTGAGTCTGTGTTTCTGGTCTGACGTCACCACTGCAAGCCATCCTTTCACAGGGTCTCAGACAGAGAGTCAGAAAACAGAAGATAAACTGTTAAAACAAGAAAAATTAAACAAAGGACAGAGTTAGCTGTAGCTTACAGTCTTCCATTTTACTTCAGAAAAAAAAATAAAAGCCTTTTGAGGTACAGTCTTCATATTGGTATTCAATAGCTATCTCAGCTTTAGTACAGTAGAATAAAACATGTTAACCAAAATAAAGAAACATTCCAAAATTAATAGTGTGTGTTATTTCTATAGTTATTCATTCTCTATATAAATATGATATAGCTAGCATCACTATTGTAGCACTTTCAGACTACTTTCATGGCAATGTTGCAATATTATTAATCAACATTCCATCCAAACATTCAGAATGCAGTGTTAATAATAGCAAATAAAACTCACAATGAGACATTAGGTTTTAGTAATTCAAAACATTCATGCACATCATGTTATACAATGCCTTAATTCTCTCTTTTATTTTATAATTAGCAAAACAAACCAGAATAATAAACATAAGAACATAAGAACATAAGAAAGTTTACAAACGAGAGGAGGCCATTCAGCCCATCTTGCTCGTTTGGTTGTTAGTAGCTTATTGATCCCAGAATCTCATCAAGCAGCTTCTTGAAGGATCCCAGGGTGTCAGCTTCAACAACATTACTGGGGAGTTGGTTCCAGACCCTCACAATTCTCTGTGTAAAAAAGTGCCTCCTATTTTCTGTTCTGAATGCTCCTTTATCTAATCTCCATTTGTGACCCCTGGTCCTTGTTTCTTTTTTCAGGTCAAAAAAGTCCCCTGGGTCGACATTGTCTGTACCTTTTAGGATTTTGAATGTTTGAATCAGATCGCTGCGTAGTCTTCTTTGTTCAAGACTGAATAGATTCAATTCTTTTTGTAACAAGGTGACCAGAACTGAATACAATATTCTTGGTGAGGTCTTACTAATGCATTGTACAGTTTTAACATTACTTCCCTTGATTTAAATTCAACACTTCTCACAATATATCCGAGCATCTTGTTGGCCTTTTTTATAGCTTCCCCACATTGTCTAGATGAAGACATAAACTCCTAGGTCTTTTTCATAGTTCCCTTCTTCAATTTCAGTATCTCCCATATGATATTTATAATGCACATTTTTATTGCCTGCATGCAATACTTTACACTTTTCTCTATTAAATGTCATTTGCCATGTGTCTGCCCAGTTCTGAATGCTGTCTAGATCATTTTGAATGACCTTTGCTGCTGCAACAGTGTTTGCTGCTCCTCCTATTTGTATGTCGTCTGCAAATTTAACAAGTTTGCTTACTATACCAAAATCTAAATCATTAATGTAGATTAGGAATAATAGAGGACCTAATACTGATCCGTGTGGTACACCACTGGTTACCTCGCTCCATTTTGAGGTTTCTCCTCTAATCAGTACTTTATGTTTTCTACCTGTTAACCACTCCCTAATCCATGTGCATGCATTTCCATGAATCCCTACTGCGTTCAGTTTGAGAATTAATCTTTTATGGACTTTGTCAAAAGCTTTCTGGAACTCTAAATAAATCGTGTTGTATGCTTTGCAGTTATTCTCAAAAAAGTCAAGTAGGTTTGTTAGACATGATCTCCCTTTCCTAAAACCATGCTGACTGTCTCCCAGGATATTGTTACCATATAGGTAATTTTCCAATTTAGATCTTATTATAGTTTCCATAAGTTTCCATATAATAGAAGTCAGGCTTATTGGTCTGTAGTTACCTGGTTCGGTTTTGTCTCCCTTTTTGTGGATCGGTATTATGTTTGCAATTCTCCAGTCTGTTGGTACAACCCCTGTGTCAAGAGACTGTTGCGAGATCTTGGTTAGCGGTTTGTAAATAACTTCTTTCATTTCTTTGAGTACTATTGGGAGGATCTCATCCGGCCCAGGGGATTTGTTTATTTTAAGAGCTCCTAGTCCCTTTAACACTTCTGTCTCTGTTATGCAAAAGTTATTTAAAACTGGATAGGAACAGGTTGACATGTGGGGCATGTTGTCCGTATCCTCCTTTGTAAAAACCTGTGAAAAGTAATAATTTAATATATTTGCTATTTTTTTTTCTTCGTCTATATTTTTTGCCATTTGTGTCTCTCAGACATTTAACCTCCTCTTTGAATGTTCTCTTGCTGTTATAATATTGGAAAAACATTTTGGAATTGGTTTTAGCCCCTTAGCAATATTGATTTCTATCTCTCTTTTGGTCTTTCTAACTTCATTTTTGACTTGTGTTTGCAGTTCCAAGTACTCTTTCTGTGTACTTTGTTTTTGGTCCCTTTTAAACGTTCTGTAAAGTGCCTTTTTTCGCTGAATATTTTTTTAAATTGATCTATTAAACCATTTTGGCCATTTTGCTTTAGATTTAGATTTGTCTACTTTTGGGATGTACTTGTTTTGCGCCTCTAGTACTACATTTAAAAAAAAAAAGCCATCCTTTTTCTGGGGATGGTTTCTCTATTTTACTCCAATCTACTTCTGTTAGTCTCTGTTTCATACCTTCATTCATAGTTTGCTTTTCTAAAATTGTAAACCTTGGCTTTAGTCATTATTTTTGGGTTTTAAAAATCACTTCAAATGAGACCATGTTGTGGTCTGAGTTTGCCAATGGCTCTCTGACCTCTGTTTTAGTTATTTAAAATGACTAAATCGAGGCATGCCTCCCCTCTAGTCTGTACCTTGACAAATTGTGTTAGCAGTCATTTGTCATTTGTCACACTCTAATGATCGCCTATCTGACCCCCGTGTATCTTAAATTCCATACGCTGCAGGAATGGGACCTCTTTTGCCTACACAGTGCTTTCTCTCCTAGTATGTTGATATTGTTCACTGCTAGGACGACTATACACACTATTGCGCTCCCTTGTGGTAGGGCGAACTGTTGTGGGTGCTGCTGTGGTAGTTTTGTACTGCTCCAACTTCCTGCCTAGTTCTTCATAACTAACTAACATTTGTTGGAGCTCAACACCTTGAGATGTTTCAGTGGCATCGCCAGCTAGATCAATTGGTAAGGATGACGTTTGCTGGTTTTTGTTCAGCCCCTCAATCTCTTTATTAGATTGGGGCATTTTCTTTCCCTGCGGTTTGTGATCAAATCATGTATCAAATCTTTTAGAAAAAGCAATTGTGCCATTCCTTGATTCTCTTGAGCTAGTAAGTGTTTAGACTCACCGTGTTTGTTTCTCTGTCCGTCCACTGTTTGTTAGTGTTAATTCGTTTTGTTTGTCTGTTTTATTTGGCCTCAAGTGCCGTGCCCTGTTTTCTGTTTAAAACTTTTGTTTGTTTATTAAACCTACTGAGCGCAGCCATTGCGTTTTCAGTTTCAAACCGAGTACTGCCTGTCTGTGTATTTCTTTCTGTCCTGACATCATCCCTACAGCTAGCCTGTCACAGGTCCAAACCAGGTCTTTTCTTTCAGGCTCAGACATGTTGCAGTTCTTCAACAGCTTGGGTCTCCAGAACCAGGGTCCCCTTCCACCTCAACGTTCTTCCAGTCAGGCCAGCCGTCTGAATGCACACTGTCGCCACCCGTGCTGTTCTCGCTGTCTCGGTTCCTTCAATCACTGGATCAGTTCCGCCAAGCGTTGGACACTGATCCCGGACGAGCCCCCAAAATTCTGTTACGGGTCTCAGACAGAGTGCGAAAACAGAAGGTAAACTGTTAAAATAGGAGAAATAACAGATGAATAAAGGACGACACAGTTGTGGCTTGCAGACTTTCGGTTTTACTACAGAAAGTGAAGTACCACTACTATTGACTACTATTAGCACTGTCCAGAATTTAGACTGCTCCACCTAGCGACTATAACAAATAGTGCAGTTTACTAGGCTTTTGTTTATTCAAGCCTTGGAGGACTTGACATGTTCCTATTTTAAAGGTAGAGGTAACAAAAAAATAAAGCGTCCCTGCTTTTTAATGTGTGTAACTATTCTCACTTTTTGTGTATGTCACACTTGTTATTGCCAGGATGCGTGATGCCATAAGTGAGTGAGTCGTGTGTGTGTACAACAGAGACACCATCTTAAGTACAATAGTATGCAGCACAGCAAACAAGCTCTGTGGTTAATCTACAACAACACTGTTTCGGGTCAGTTTTGTACGATATAACAGCGTAATTGAGGGTGTATCTTTGTAAATGCATATTTATTTGATGTTTTGTTTTTTTTTCCTCAAATTGAGGGTGGTAAATTTGGGCTGCGTCTTAAATTCAAAGGAATATGATAGTTACGAACTGTCATAATTTTCAAAGTAATTTTTTTAACCAATCACCAATGCTTGGCATGATAATCTTTGAAAACAACAAGTGAAGTGTGGAGTTCAGGAAAATCACTGCTTATAAGTGATTACAGTACAGGCGTATGACTGCTGTATCTGAATAAAGAAATATATTTACTTTCTCAATGTTATGCAACATTACCATGAAGTCATGAGTAATCTCAATAAATACTGTACCATCTTTTTTTTTTTTTTTTGGAATCACCAATTATTTTTCTTATTTTCTCCCCAATTTGGTTAGCCCAATTATTGTTTATTTCAATCCGGCTCACCGCTGCCACCCCCACGCTGACTCAGGAGGGACGAAGACGGACACACGCGTCCTCCAAAATGCGTGCCGTCAGCAGTCCACTTCTTTTCACTCTGAAGGACCGCCATGCAGTCACCTCAGAGCTACAGCATCGGAGAACCACGCAGCTCTGGGCAACTTAAAGGCAGGCCCGCAGGCACCCGGCCAGTCTACAGGGGTCGCTGGTGCGCGGTGAGCCAAGGACACCGATTTTTTAATGTGTAAAAATGGCTTATCTGGACAGCTGTGTGGTGTGTATATACATAAATCACTGATTTAAAACAAATTACGCATCCTGTGAGTACTGGGGAAGACTCCACACTCTCCTTGTCTGTGCTGCAATGCCTAAGTAAAACATCACTCAGTTACAATTGCTGTATTGTAAAAAAACAACCCCAATTTCCCTAGTTTTGTGGGTTTGTGTCACAAACTTAACGTTATCTTAACATTTTTTTTTTTACAATGCCAGAGGAATGGTTGTGCAATATGCTTAGGCTGCAATACTGTATATGAAGTGCAAGATTGATCAACTCTGCACTGTGAAACAGGGAGTGGCTAAAGTTAACACTGAAAATACTTTAAAACTGGTTAACACATTTATAGTAGTATATTTGTACCAAGGGGTCATGAGTGATGGTATAAGTAGGGGTTGAAGCGACATAATCTGTTCCTTTGTTTTGGTTATTGGTAAAAGAACCCAGAAGGACCTGTATTGTGAATATATATACGTATTGTGAATGTTTGTTTGTTTTGTCTAATTGTTGCTTGTTATTATTAGACAGCAGAATGACTGGGTGTGGCATTTGTTACACTTTTAACATGGCTTAGATATTGCTATACATGAACAGATAATCAATCAGAATTTCTTTTTTAGGTAAAAAGACACCATTTTAAGCTTCAGTGACTTGGCTAGTAAAACTGTGCAATTGTCACCAAAATAACAAACACATCTGATCAACGCAACAACCAGCAATACTAACACACATCTGATCAACGCAACAACCAGCAATACTAACACACATTTCTCATCAAACACAGGCAAAAGGTTTTAATGAGCCATCCTTCTCATAAGTGCAGTGGTGCCCCTGATATTGCAATATACAACCAATGCAGAATGACTGTGTAAGACTTTTGATCTTCATTTTGCAAGATAAATTGTAAAATAATTATTTAATTAATCCATACCCCATGTGGATAAATCACAGCTAGATATTTTAGATAACAGCTTGTGCATACTTGAGATCTGTAATTGCTTGTGAATACTTAAGCTCTGTAACTGCTTGTGCATATTTGAGCTCTGTAACTGCTTGTGCATACTTGAGATCTGTAACTGTTTGTGCATACTTGAACACGATAACTGCTTCTGCATACTTGAACACGATAACTGCTTGTGCATACTTGAACACTATAACTACTTGTGCATACTTGAACACGATAACTGCTTGTGCATATTTGAGATCTGTAACTGCTAATACAAACCAGTCTGGCTTTAAGTCATCCTTAAATATTAAACACTAAACTATTAAATACTTAAAGAAGCTTAATAAATTCAATGACAAACGTTTGAAACGTCTGTTTCAATGTCTTCAAATGTTGGAATGTTTTATTTGTCCAATTATTTTATCCCCTGATTTTCTCCCTGTGACAGGGTGGCTGGTGCGGGTGAATGACATCACAAAAACAAGGAAATGCAATTTGATTGCCACAGTACACAATAATGTGAACTGTAGTGTTTTTATTAAGCAATTGACACAGCAACACAGAATACAGTCCAATGGCAATGGGCACACCACTCCCCCTCCCCTCTTCTCTGGGTTGCTGGTGTTCTTTCGTGCACAGTGCAAGGGTGCTCGTGGTGAAGATGCTCGTGGTGCAGTAGTGCTCTCAGTGTCCGTGGAATCACAAATTACTCTGCAGCTGGATGAACTTTCGGCAAAAGTTTCAGTCCATGTCCTCGACTGGAAAAGCAAAGCACACACCCGTACAACACCCCTCCCAGCTCCGGCAAAATGTGTTTTAGCAAAAGGCCCCATGCTCCCAGAAAAGCGATCCCTTTATACTGACCAGCTCCTCCCTGTGATCAGCACTGCACCATTTCTTAGCCAGTCGGTGCCCGCCACAGTGCTGACCACCTTGGATTCGCTGTGCAGTACTGCATTTCCGACCTGCATCAAGATGCCCGACTTCTGGTTCCACCCCCACCGTCCAGTCGGCTGCCCCTGGCGCTATTAAAAAGTAAACCTTTCTCAGTGCCTCCACTGGTCAGAAAAGCGATTTACATCTCACCTTGTCACACTCCTTAATTTAAAATGTGCAATTATGTTTTGTCTGCTCACGGCAGCAATTCCCCACACAGCTCAGGAGAACTGAACCAAGCCAGTTTCCTATTTTACAGCCAGGAACTCAAGAGCGGATGTCAGCGGGCTACCAACCTCTGGAGGACAAAAGTCAGCCCTACAGGTGTCCGCCTGAGCTCACTAAGCACCTAGCCAGATACCTGTCTCTGGTAGGTTCGCTGTAGCGCGATGAGGAGAAACAGTACCTACCAGTTTTGACTCCCTAACCCGCGGGAGCTTCAGAGCCAATACAACGGTCCCTCTGGAATCCCCAGTGAAGACTGGAGACTTCACACAGCCAGGAACCAGAACCTGCGCTCCTCTGACTGTATGACTCACCCTGCACACCACGTGGCAGTGCTTTTAACAGGGGAGCCATTCGGGGACCCCAAATCTTTTTTATAGTAATCTTAATGTTAGAAGCCCTCCTCAGGGAGAATATAACGGGTAAATTGAGCAGTAAATGCAATAATTATCGTTTTCAGCATCCTCTACGACCTGTGGTGGCAGACAATGTTAGCATATTGTGGGTGCTTGTTTGGTGCCTCCACCTACCTAGTTTTATTGATCTGTGTTGTTTCCCCCCATATTTTTAACATGGGACTAGAATTAGAGCTAACTATCCAGCGCCAAACACCTGCCCTTGAAACAGTGTCCTCACATCCAGTCACTGCTGCTATTTGTTTTTTTAACTTTGGCGATTATCAGGGAATTGGTTCCAGACAGCTTTGATAAGAGGACTACAATTTCTATAATAAAAGAAAAACAGAACAGTGTAGCAAGTGACCTTGCCAGTGTGACAGGATAAGTATTGTTCAGGAAACTTTATCAAAACTTGCTTTTCGCATATTTTATTAATCAGATGTAAGATTTACTAATATAACCCTTGTATTCATGAAAAATGTGACATTTCGAAATCTAACATGAAATACTGTACTACTATTATGGCTTCAGGTAGACTTTTGCGATATCATTTTGCAGTTTATTTGATTGCATAAATAAAAGATCAAAATTATGTTTGTATGTTTTTTTTTATGTCTCAATCCTAAAATTCTAGGTGATGCAAAACTTTTGGCAATAGCTGTATAGCACAGCAGTAAAATCAATACCTTTTTACTTTGCTTTTACTTTGGCCTATAGACTATCGCTGTGGTAACACAAAATAAATCATGCTGCTTCATTGTTCACATACTGTACAATACAGAAACAATAAAACCTGATGTTAAATTGAAACTAATGATTTTAGCACATTTTCTTTTAACGTAGTTTACTTTGGACACAATTAACACAGTTCTGATACTGGAGCGACGGGTACAGGTGGACCAGCTTTGTCTGTGGCTGTGTTGCATTCCAGAACTGTTAACTTGCGGGACTTGATTGCTGGATCAGGCATTCTACACGGGGGTCACCAGGTGCTGTTCACGACTCTGACTGGATGAGGAACGTTGTTGTTGATTAAAAGTCAGTAGGCGCTGATTGGCCGAGCCTCACATAACTTGTAACTTTGTGTTTCTGTGTCTGGGTGTAACAGGGGAGATCTGTGCTGACTATTTGGCGTATTATTATTATTATTATTTATTTCTTAGCAGACGCCCTTATCCAGGGTGACTTACAATTGTTATAAGATATCACATTATTTTTACATACAATTACCCATTTATACAGTTGGGTTTTTACTGGAGCAATCTAGGTAAAGTACCTTGCTCAAGGGTACAACAGCAGTGTCCCCCACTGGGGATTGAACCCACGACCCTCCGGTCAAGAGTCCAGAGCCCTAACCACTACTCCACACTGCTGCTCCTAGAACGAACAGGAGACGACCCGGTACAATGTCGTCCACATCGGTACAAACAACATTGGAAGAGACAGGCCAAGATCCCTGCAAAACAAATTCAGAGTGCTAGGAAGGGAATTTAAAGACAAGACCAAAACTGTGATATTTACATAATCAAATACATAATCAAAATGGATGGCTGAAATCATGGTGCACACAGGAAGGCTTCACCTTTCTTGAACATTGAAGCACATTCTACAACAAGGACTATCTATATAGGCGGGACGGACTGCACTTAAACAGAAAGGGAACCAATCTACTCGGAAGAAAGGATCCTTCAGGCGGTTCAGAAACATTTAAACTAGAAAGGAAGGGGGGAGAAAACAAAAAAAACAGAAGGGAGACCACATCAAAACAAGGGCAACAACTCAGGTAAGACAGCCAATAAATGTATTTATCTAAATGCTAGAAGTCTCAGAAACAAAATGTTAGAACTTGAAGCTACTGCACTAACAAGTAACTACGATGTGATAGGTGTTACAGAAACTTGGTTGTCTGAGTGTGATGGAGACGAATATAATATTAGTGGGTACACACTGTATAGGAAAGACAGACAGGACAGAAGAGGCAGAGGGTAGCGCTATACATAATAATCTGGACGAAGAAAACAACGCAGAATCAATATGGGTCCGAATAATGGACAAAAATTCAAAGGGCATAATAATAGAAGCATGCTATAGACCGCCAAATTCAGACACTGAGCAAAATAATCTGTTATACAATGACATTAGAAATGCATGTAGAAAAGGAAAAGCCATATAATGGAGGATTTCAACTTCCCCCATAAAAAATGGGAAAATCCAGTGGGGAGCATGATGGACAAAATTGAAATGATGGAAATGACAAAGGACTGCTTCCTAAGGCAATTTGTCAAGGCACCGACTAGAGGGGAGGCATGCCTTGATTTAGTCTTTTCAAATAACGAAGACAGAATAACTAAAACAGAGGTCAGAGAACCATTGGCAAACTCAGACCACAACATGGTCTCATTTGAAGTGATTTTTAAAACCCAAAAAGTAATGACTAAAGCTAAGGTTTACAATTTTAGAAAAGCAAACTATGAAGGTATGAAACAGAGACTAACAGAAGTAGATTGAAGTAATAGTGAAAACATCAACAGAAAAAGGATGGCTTTTTTTAAAAAATGTAGTACTAGAGGCACAAAACAATTACATTCCAAAAGTAGACAAATCTAAATCTAAAACAAAATGGCCCAAATGGTTTAATAGATCAATTAAAAAAAAAAAATATTCAGCGAAAAAAGACACTTTACAGAACGTTTAAATGTGTCCAAAAACAAAGTACACAGAAAGAGCACTTGGAACTGCAAACATAAGTCAAAAAGGAAGTTAGAAAGGCCAAGAGAGAGATAGAAATGAACATTGCTAAGGGGGCTAAAACCAATTCCAAAATGTTTTTCCAATATTATAACAGCAAGAGAACATTCAAAAAGGAGGTTAAAAGTCTAAGAGACACAAATGGCAATATCATAGATGAAGAAAAAAAATAGCAAATATATTAAATGATTACTTTTCACAAGTTTTTACAAAGGAGGACACGGACAACATGCCCCACATGTCGACCTGTTCCTATCCAGTTTTAAATAACTTTAGCATAACAGAGGCAGAAGTGTTAAAGGGACTAGGAGCTCTTAAAATAAACAAATCCCCTGGACTGGATGAGATCCTCCCAATAGTACTCAAAGAAATTAAAGAAGTTATTTACAAACCGCTAACCAAGATCTCGCAACAGTCTCTTGACACAGGGGTTGTACCAACAGACTGGAGAATTGCAAACATAATACCGATCCACAAAAAGGGAGACAAAACCGAACCAGGTAACTACAGACTAATAAGCCTAACTTCTATTATATGTAAACTTATGGAAACTATAATAAGATCCAAAATGGAAAATTACCTATATGGTAACAATATCCTGGGAGACAGTCAGCATGGTTTTAGGAAAGGGAGATCATGTCTAACTAACCTGCTTGATTTTTTTGAGGATGCAACATCGACAATGGATAATTGCAAAGCATATTATTTATCCAAGGCGACTTACAGAGACTAGGGTGTGTGAACTATGCATCAGCTGCAGAGTCACTTACGTCTCACCCGAAAGACGGAGCACAAGGAGGTTAAGTGACTTGCTCAGGGTCACACAATGAGTCAGTGGCTGAGGTGAGATTTGAACCGGAGACTTCCTGGTTACAAGCCCTTTTCTTTAACCACTGGACCACAGCCTCCTTATGACATCGTTTATTTAGATTTCCAGAAAGCTTTTGACAAAGTCCCGCATAAAAGATTAATTCTGAAACTGAACGCAGTAGGGATTCATGGAAATGCATGCACATGGATTAGGGAGTGGTTAACATGTAGAAAACAGAAAGTACTGAAAGTGCTTACGATTGTAAGTCGCCCTGGATAAGGGCGTCTGCTAAGAAATAAATAATAATAATAATAATAATACTGATTAGAGGAGATTGGAGCGAGGTAACCAGTGGTGTACCACACGGATCAGTATTAAGTCCTCTGATATTCCTAATCTACATTAATGATTTAGATTCTGGTATAGTAAGCAAACTTGTTAAATTTGCAGACGACACAAAAATAGGAGAAGTGGAAAACAACGTTGCAGCAGCATAGGTCATTCAAAATGATCTAGACAGCATTCAGAATTGGGCAGACACAAGGCAAATGACATTTAATAGAGAAAAGTGTAAGGTACTGCACGCAGTAAAAATGTGCATTATAAATATCATATGGGAGATACAGAAAGAATCTATGAAAAAGACCTAAGAGTTTATGTTGACTCAGAAATGTCTTCTTCTAGACAATGTGGGGAAGCTATAAAAAGGCTAACAAGATGATTGGATATATTGTGAAAAGTGTTGAATTTAAATCAAGGGAAGTAATGTTAAAAGTCTACAATGCATTAGTAAGACCTCACCTAGAACATTGTGTTCAGTTCTGGTCACCTCGTTACAAAAAAGGATATTGCTGCTCTAGAAAGAGTGCAAAGAAGAGCAACCAGAATTATCCTGTGTTTAAAAGGCATGTTGTATGCAGACAGACTAAAAGAATTGAATCTGTTCAGTCTTGAACAAAGAAGACTACGCGGCGATCTGATTCAAACATTCAAAATTCTATAAAGTATTGACAATGTTGACCCAGGTGACTTTTTTGACCTGAAAAAAGAAACAAGGACCAGGGGTTTCAAATGGAGATTAGATAAAGGGGCATTCAGAACAGAAAATAGGAGGCACATTTTTACACAGAGAATTGTGAGCGTCTGGAACCAACTCCCCAGTAATGTTGTTGAAGCCGACACCCTGGTATCCTTCAAAAAGCTGCTTGGTGAGATTCTGGGATCAATAAGCTACTAACAACCAAAAAAGCACGATGGGCTGAATGGCCTCCTCTCGTTTGTAAACTTTCTTATGGTCTTATGTTCTTAAAGGAATTGTGAATAAATCTTGAAGGAAAACAGCACTAATATTTATTTTGTAGCAGTGACCAGCACAAACGTAGCACAAATGAATGAGACAAGTTTGGTTCAATTCCGTTATTGTAGGGGGGCTGAGTGACGTCACTGCCCTAAAAAAATATTAAAATGTTAATATCTCAGAAACAATAATCGTAAAAATGTTTGTTTCAACGGCACAAATGTAGTGTAACCTGGGTCACTCTTTTTTCCTCATGCCACTTCACACTGGAATCAAGACTTCACACTACTGGCTTCACAAGGCGATTGTTTTATTGTGCTGCAAACAGAAAATGATAATCAGGGTTGCTGTCCCTCTTCATTAGCGCAACTCTCAGCTTTCTCTGAGTGTAAGAGCGCGGACTCCAAACATGCATACAATTACAATAATTAATAACACAATTAAACGTAATACCATTAATGATCGTATAGTGGTTTTCTTTTCAGCTTTCTTTTAAACAGTAAAAGAGAAATAACAAAAATACAGTACCTGCAAACAGAAAATGATAATCAGGGTTGCTGTCCCTCTTCATTAGCGCAACTCTCAGCTAGAAACAGCAATACAAGAAGAATCATTCTCTGTTTTTACAAAATACCAGTACTCTATGAACAAAATAACCTTATTGAACAAGATAGTCTAGTCTGCAGGTAATCAGTGAAGCCGTGCTCTTCAGTTTATGCTAATAAAATGAAACAGTACAACAGTGCATTAAGCCTTAAAATAAAAAATAAAAAAACGTATCGTTCCTTTCTTTTAAATAATGCAAAGTATCACACATTCATACAACACAAAATTACATAATACAATTCCAAAATAAATGTTCACCATAAAATACAAGACTAACTTATTTTTGAGTTATGTTTACACATTTATTTTAAAAGCAAAGAGCAGCGCCTACCTTTCTCTGCGTGTAAGAGCATGGACTGGCTAAAATGGCGATTGTACTACACTAATCAGTAAGATCGGATCATACCATTTATGCCAGAACTCTGAAACACTAAATTTACAGCAAATTACTTCACAGTGGGGTAAATCAAATAATACCAGAAATAACTGTCTGCATTTGTACCATTTACCTAAATGCAACTGCACAGCAAAGGCTCCACAATTATTATTATCCACCCCTACGCCACATAGCAAAATGGACCGCGCTCTCAGATCGCACCACGCAACCAACTCTCCCCACAGACTTCCCGAACAAGGTAACTAAGGCTTCTAGGTTCTCCGATGTCAAATTTTGTGAAACTTCATTTAGTCATTTTCTATCTTGGTTACATTTACCCCCTCTGAATTTCACCAAATTTGCACATCTAGGGAATCTCAAGATATTTAAAAGATCTTAATTATTTACAATTGCTAAGGGTTCTCAAACTTTGGCTTTTCCGGTTACTAACCCATCCACTAAAGGATTACTCATGAGACATATTCTATCTCGAGCAGGTCTCTGAAGTGCCCATATACACCTCACATTTTCTAAGCCATCTCTGTATCTAATATAAATACAGAGGATACCCCTCCTTGATATTATTCACTGCAATCTGTACCTATGGCTACATAGCACTACCCACCAAATAATAACTGATCATACTATTATGAACTTCACAAGGGCGTCAAAAACTGCAGCAAAAGGTTCTTTGTCCTCTGTGTGAGAAATTAACATGTTCATGGCACAGATCAATCTCTCTACAGGTTTTATTTTCCTGCCATATCTAGTCTTATATGGTCCCCCTGAAACACAGCTATTTTCGGTGTCTGGTACTACAACACTCTTCTATGCACTTTTCTTAGAGCGCTGTGTTTTCCTTGAAGCTACTGATCTAGATGAGTAAGTGCAAGCTCCAGTTACTGAGTTTTGGTTACATTCACTACCAGACTGTCCAGTGCTACTTCCAGAAATCAACTCTTTTCTTTTGTCGGTTAACGTCCTGGCTTGACTGGAAATCTCAGCTTCAGTTTCCACCCTACTCACATCAGGCTCTCTATGGTCATCTAACCTAGACATTTCTGACTTTTGATAACTCACTCTCCCAACGCTCTGTACTTCATCAACATCTTCATGACCATTAAATACATCTATGTTTTCTCTCTCGACATTTTTCTCAGTAAGCTTCACAGCTTCTCTATTTTCTCCACTTGGGCTCTGCAAAATCCAAAACAATGTTCTAGAGGTCTGATTTTCTTTCTCTAAGTCTTCAATTGCCTCTGGTCTCACTTCCTCTATTTCTGTCTCATCATTTGACAAAATTGACCAAACCGACCACATATCCTCCTGTTCTGGTTCTAATGGTAAGAAATTAGCTGGCAGCAGAAGGTTCCGGTGTACAACTTTCACTTGATTAGTCGCTGGATTCTGGATCTTATAAGTATGGATATCTTGGTTGATATCAATAACCTTATACACCGTAGATGCCCATATATCAGCAAGCTTCCTTTTTCCTCTTTCTCCACGGTTGGCAAGCAAAACGTGATCGCCAATGTTAATACATGTCCCCTTGATCTTTTTGTTGTATTGTCCGGCTTGTTTCCTCTGCTCTTTACTAGCATGTTCCTGAGCTGTTTTCATTGCCTCTTGTAGATCCCTCTCTAAGGAAGTGACAAAATCATCATAATCTACAACGTCCCGGTCTCTTAATACACTCCTGAACATAAGATCCACTGGGAGACGCGGGATCCTGCCAAACATTAAGTAAAACGGAGGATAGCCTGTTGTTTCGTGTGCTGTACAATTGTAACAGAAAGTCAGCGTCTGAACCATTTGTGGCCACTTGCCTTTTTCTCTAGGTGGTAATGCTCTCAACATACTGCCTAATGTCCGATTATATCGCTCTGTCTGGCCATTTCCCATCGCATGGTAAGGAGTGGTGTGTGATTTCTGCACTCCAGCCATCTCTAGGAGTTCACTGATCAGTTTACTTTCGAATGATGTACCTTGGTCTGAATGTAGCCTTCGTGGGAATCCATAAATACAAAAAAAGCTATCCCACAACTTTTTCGCTACCTGCTTTGCCATCTGATTCTGGCACGGAAATGCATGTGCTAACTTGGTAAAGTAGTCGGTCACCACTAAGACGTCCACTTTATTGTTCTTGTTGTCTTCAGCACTCCAGAAGTCTATGCACAATAATTCCAGTGGTTCTGTAGTCTTTATGCTCTCGAGGGGAGCCCTGGCTTCAGGTTCAGGCGTTTTGCTCACTACACACCTTTTACAGTGGCGTACATAAGACTTTACTTCCTCTTCCAATCCCAACCAAAAGAATCTCTGGCGAGTCAAATATAAGGTCCTCCCTTGACCTTGATGACCTGCATCATCATGTACTCCCTTCAGAACCTCCTTCTTGAGGGGGGTGGGAACAACTAACTGGTATCTCTTTACTCCTGATGGTCCCTTAGATATTCTGTACAAAATCCCATTCTTAAGTTCTAACTTCTCCCATTGCTTCAGCAGTCTCTTAGTTTGTGAGCTCTCATGATCTAACTCGCGACGGGATGGCCTCCTTCCTCGCTGGACATAGAAAATAATTCTTCCAATGTCGACATCTGCCTGTTGTTCTTCTTGCAGCCTCTGAAGGGTGAAAACTGGAAGTGTGGGCTGGCCTGCCGGCAACAGGTTTTGAACATTATTATTATTATTTATTTCTTAGCAGACGCCGTTATCCAGGGCGACTTACAATTGTTACAAGATATCACATTATACATTATTTCACATTATACAGATATCACATTATTTTTACATACAATTACTCATTTATACAGTTGGGTTTTTACTGGAGCAATCTAGGTAAAGTACCTTGCTCAAGGGTACAACAGCAGTGTCCTCCACTGGGGATTGAACCCGCAACCCTCCGGTCAAGAGTCCAGAGCCCTAACCACTACTCCACACTGCTGCCAACATGCTGTGTAGCATACACTGCCCGAGCAGGCACATGCTTCTCCCAATTTAGGTGGGTATCTAGAACTGCCTTCACATCTTCGCTCATCAAAGAAACAGGTTTTGATGGCTCAGGTAAAACTCTATTTTCACAACAGTTCTCTTGGTCACACATTTTGCAATTTTCGGCTGCTTGACAATTCACAGACGATAAGAAGGTTCCTTGGACACTGTCTTTGGGAACACCATTAGCTTCAGCCAGCAGGGCTTTGTACGGCTCTTTCACAAGCCTCCGGCTTACCTTCAGGTTAGTAAAAGGCTGGCGGCTTAGTACATCTGCAGACACATTTCGGGTCCCCGGAACGTATCTCAAATCAAAATCATAGGGCGCAAGCTTCGCAACCCACCGCTGCTCGCAGGCATCTAATTTGGGCTTCGTCATTATGTAGGTCAGTGGATTGTTATCCGTCCACGCAGTGAAACGGTGCCCCTTCAGCCAATGGCCAAATTTGTCACACACAGCCCACTTTAAAGCTAAAAACTCTAAACGATGAGCTGGGTACCTTGTCTGTGAACGGGTGAGTGCCTTGCTTGCAAATGCAACTGGTCTTGCTTTTTCTTCCCCTTCAGGAACCTGGCTGAGCACAGCCCCTAATCCATCCTGAGATGCATCAGTTGCGAGTATGAATGGCTTTGTAAAATCTGGGTGAGCCAGGACTACTGTCTCTAAGAAAACAGCTTTCAGATCCTCCAAAGCTTTCTGACAGTCTTCTGTCCACTCCTCTGATCGAAGCTTCCTCAAAACTGGCTTGCGCAGTTTGACTTGACCACCGGGTCGCTTCCCCCGTTTTGGTTCAGCAGTGAGTTTATAACCCTAACCCTAAAACCAATGGTGAGGCCCACTCGCTGGTTGATTTACTGATGATCCCCTTTTCTTCCATTTCGTCAAGGACCTGCTTCAACTTGTGATAGTGCGCAGGTGGTACTCTCCTGTAAGGAAGCCTAAAAGGCCTGTCATCTGTCAGTCTAATCCTATGCACAAACCTTGCTGCCTCTCCACAATCTAGCTTGCCTCGAGAAAAGATCTGCTCATATCAGGAGACTAAATCAACAAGCCTCTGCTTCCAATGATCGCTCACCTCACAGGTTGCAATATCAAGGTCCTCCAAGTCCAATTTCTTCAGTGTAGTATCACCATAGTTGTCATGATTTGTTTGTTTCCTACTTCCGACAGACTGGCTCTGCTCTCTTGATGGTGTGCTCAGCTTTGCACATTCCTGAGAATGATAAGCATTCTGCAAATAACTTTGCTTCAAGGTGACATGCGGTCTGTTACAAATTGGCTCAAAATCTTCTAGAGCGATACAGGCATGCACATCAGCAATTTTTGCATTACGTTTAATAACCATGGGCTTGTCCAATGGATTGATAACCCTCATAGGGATCCATCTATTATTATTATTATTATTATTTATTTCTTAGCAGACGCCCTTATCCAGGGCGACTTACAATCGTAAGCAAAAACATTTCAAGCGTTACAATACAAGTAATACAATAAGAGCAAGAAATACAATAACTTTTGTTCAAGTAAAGTACAAGTTTGACAAACCACAATTCAATAATACAGCAGGTAATAGTGATAGTTACATCAGTGCTACCAACTGATATGGACACGGCATTCGGTAACTTGCCCCATATTAAATGCTCATGTCTTGGCAGTAGTGTAACACACTGCCTAAGTTTTACAGTACCGATTTTATTAGGAATCTTGTCCCCCTTCCAACGCTGTAAGTTGGCTAATAAATCCAAAAACATCTCTGTTTCCTTACCCCTACTCTCACCTGGGTTAGACAACAAATCCCAATAATTACCACTCTTTTTGAGATGGTGAAGGAGGTGTTTCAAAACATTGGTCCTACTATCATTTCATCCTGCTGTCTGGAAACAACCAAAACTGGAACCAACATTTTACACTCGAACATGGTTAACTCTAGTTCGTATGCACACTTTGGCTTTACTTTCTGTCCTCCACATCCTATGAGAACTACAGAGGAGGGATTCACAGCGCTAATATTGATGGCGCCAGCAGACAGCAATTTCTGTTCCGCTTCTGCACTAATTGTACAGGCCATAGAGCCACTATCTACCATAGCATTAAGCTCTACCAACCCCTGGACCAATACTGTAGAATAAAACAGACTGTCGCTATCAGTTAGCCTTTGTGTGCGCTGCACTATAACAATAGTGTCCTCGGGTGAATTCTCACAATGGTGTGAATACATACTTTCTAAGTCTTCATTACTGTTACTTGGGGCTTCAGGGTTGCCTGCACTCTGCCCCCTCGAGTACAGGCGTTCTAATTTCCCTGGTTCTGCGTTACATGATCTGAGGGGACTGGCCTGCTTTGCTGTTGTCTCTGAGGACAGTCACGGCTCCTATGCCCTGGTTCCAGACAACTAAAGCACAAGTTATTCCTAACACAGTGAGACTTAGTACTATGAGTGACATTATTACAAACTTTGCAAGGGTGTCCTGGAATAGCACCTCTCCTTGGTCTTGTCTCTCTCACCTAATCATATTCTTGATAAGAGACAACCTTTTCCATCAACTCTATCAGTTTTTGAATATCACCTTTCTCGTTAGAAGCACCAGCTGGAGCTGAATACTGTAAGCCCTGTTTAGCCTGGCACTGAACTGTCTGCGTTTGCAATGAGGCTACACTTTGCTGTTCTACAACCGTACTAGCTACAGTTAACCTCCTATTTCTCTGGTAACTGTCTAACATTTCTTGTACTTCCCCAACTGTCCATTTTTCTGTTGGTTTACTTCTGAAGGCATTTGATAATGCGATATCTGGGCAGTGTTTAATAAACATCATTGCCACCTCATACCCTGGATCATCTACTTTTTTCCCATTTCTCCTCAGGCATTCATTAGCTAAATCCACAGCCTCATTCAGGCGGACCCAGTAATCTAAACAACCCTCTCCTTGCTTTGGTAAGGTTGAATAAAAATCTGCAAGCGGGGTAACAGATGAAATAGCCTCCCCAAAATGCTGTTTCAGAATGCTAAATATCACACTTGGATCCCGTTTGACATCAATGTGTGCATTATGCCTAATCCCAATCTTTACAAGATCCTTTGGTTTACCCATAAGCCTCTCCATAATTTCTGTAGCCTGTTCAGACACAGGATACCTTTTCTTTACCAGGTATGACTGCATCATCTCCTCCCACTCATGGATAGTGCACTTATCTGTATTGTCACCCCTAAATATGGGAGGTTCCTTTATATCAGCCTTCACAACCAAATTTACCCAGGGGCTATAACCTATCTGGGTCCCACTCTCTGTGTTACTATGGTTGTCAACATCTTGGCGATGCGAAGCCAAGCTACCCACTATAGAGCTACTTATGTGGTTTCCAACCTGCTTAATAAGCTCTGTCAAATATTGCTGGCAGTCACCAGTCCCTTCAAGAACACCAAGTGCTGATGCATTGTCAGCTGATAAGAGACTTTGCCTGCTATGGCTGACCTTTCGCCGTTGTTTAACTATTGGCTGATCAGGGGGTATATCACTAAAGTTTCTTAAAAGAGGAGGACATTCCCTAACATCACCCATATTCTGTGTTGGCATCACATACGGGGATGCACGAATCCCTTCTGCCCTACAGACATTAACAGGTGTTGAGTATGCAGGCCCCATTGTGTGACCACCCCTAATGCCTAACCTCAATGCAGTAACCGGCCTTGGATGTGTATTTGTGTCATTGATATCCATTTCACCCTATTATACACTGGCAAAATACCTTGAAAAACAATACACACTTATGTACTATATCAATAGCTACCACACTTTCAATGAAATAGCGAGTATCTCTGATCCCCAGCAAAGAAGTTCTGTTGGTTCCTTTAGCGATCTGCAGCGCTGATCTGGAGTGATCCGAGTCACGGCACCAATGTAACCTGGGTCACTCTTTCTTCCCCATGCCACTTCACACTGGAATCAAGACTTCACACTACTGGCTTCACAAGGCGATTGTTTTATTGTGCTGCAAACAGAAAATGATAATCAGGGTTGCTGTCCCTCTTCATTAGCGCAACTCTCAGCTTTCTCTGAGTGTAAGAGCGCGGACTCCAAACATGCATACAATTACAATAATTAATAACACAATTAAACGTAATACCATTAAGGATCGTATAGTGGTTTTCTTTTCAGCTTTCTTTTAAACAGTAAAAGAGAAATAAGAAAAATACAGTACCTGCAAACAGAAAATGATAATCAGGGTTGCTGTCCCTCTTCATTAGCGCAACTCTCAGCTAGAAACAGCAATACAAGAAGACTCATTCTCTGTTTTTACAAAATACCAGTACTCTATGAACAAAATAACCTTATTGAACAAGATAGTCTAGTCTGCAGGTAATCAGTGAAGCCGTGCTCTTTGCTTTCAGTTTATGCTAATAAAATGAAACAGTACAACAGTGCATTAAGCCTTAAAATAAAAAATAAAAAAACGTATCGTTCCTTTCTTTTAAATAATGCAAAGTATCACACATTCATACAACACAAAATTACATAATACAATTCCAAAATAAATGTTCACCATAAAATACAAGACTAACTTATTTTTGAGTTATGTTTACACATTTATTTTAAAAGCAAAGAGCAGCGCCTACCTTTCTCTGAGTGTAAGAGCGCGGACTGGCTAAAATGGCGATTGTGCTACACTAATCAGTAAGATCGGATCATACCATTTATGCCAGAACTCTGAAACACTAAATTTACAGCAAATTACTTCACAGTGGGGTAAATCAAATAATACCAGAAATAACTGTCTGCATTTGTACCATTTACCTAAATGCAACTGCACAGCAAAGGCTCCACAATTATTATTATCCACCCCTACGCCACATAGCAAAATGGACCGCGCTCTCAGATCGCACCACGCAACCAACTCTCCCCACAGACTTCCCGAACAAGGTAACTAAGGCTTCTAGGTTCTCCGATGTCAAATTTTGTGAAACTTCATTTTGTCATTTTCTATCTTGGTTACAGTAGCACAAACAAATTAGACAAGTTTGGTTTATTTCCAGTCAGGCCCGGCATTATGGGCGGGCCTTAGGGGGCCTGGCCCATCCAGTTTAGGTCCAGTGCCCCCCAAATTTCAGATATTAAAATCGATTCAGTACCATCAGCCAATCAGCTTCCAGTTCTAGCGGTAGATGTCCGCTGGAGTGTCTCAGCACCAACTGTGAATCAAATTTAAAATCAATCTGCGCAAGTGCTGAATTTTTCTTTTTACACTTGCTGTATTTTTCAGCATAGTTCACTGGACAGTAAATACTAAACAAAGACACAATTGGTCCAAATTCTTTTTATTCTCCAGTCTTTTATTATCCACCAAAACCAGCCAATCAATACTTTGTATCGACGAAGCAACCAATCCTGTACCAGTAAACTGCTGGCAGCCAATCACAGACTGTCATCTCGACTGGAGCACAGACACAGCATCTTTCATCTGCAACAAAGTGAGATGCGGACAGTTCAGTAATATTGCTTCATTCCTATATAGATTCAGGAGAGAAAGGTTTTGGCTGAAGGTAGAAACATGGTGAGTTAGGAGGCATTTTAGTTGGTAGTTCAGACTCCATCGTACACGGACTGTCCAGTAATTGCTCCGTTCATTCCTCAGGCAATGTCCAGATTATAAATAGGGGTTTAAAACCCTAACGAGTTATAAAAAAAATGAAATCGATTTTCTAAATAAAAATTCATTGTTTTTCTCTTTATATGTATGCCATCCTTGTTTTTTATTTTAAAAAAAATGTTCTGCACTATTTTCTTAGAACGTTTTTACTCAGCGGAAAGGTACCCGACGAATCAGTACAAGTTCAATGTAAATTTAGGTTTTAAGGTGTTTTTTTTTTTAAAGAAAACAATTTAAAAAAAAAGTCATTTTCTAATGATGATAATGACCTCTCGGTGATGGCTGTACCGTGTGATAGTTGACCTTGACTTTCGTTAGCGCCCTCGCCTTTGGCTCGGGATTCATAATTCCCGTCGCGGTCAACTATCGGTAGAGCCATCATTGACGGGCACTATCGCTTAAATAAAAAAATCTATGTGAAATCATTAATTAAATCAAATTAAAGTAAAACAAAGCACAATAATAATAATAATTTTAAAATGTCTAGTTGCTTCTGATGTTTGGAAACCCCTTTGTAGGATCACCTTGACGGATTGTTTACAAGAGCATATGTTTTTTATATTCAGTATTGAATAGTCAGGTGAAAGTAAGCATTACAGTGGCTCTCAAAAGTATTCACCCCCCTTGGACTTTTCCACATTTTATTGTGTTACAACACGGAATAAAAATTGATTTAATTAGTTTTTGCCACTGATCAACACAAAAAAAGTCCATAATGTCAAAGTGAAAAATAAAATCTACAAATTGTTCTAAATTAATTACAAATACAAAACAGAAAATAATTGCTTGCATAAGTATTCACCCCCTTTGCTGTGACACACCTAAATAAGCTCTGGTGCAACCAATTGTCTTTAGAAGTCACATAATTAGTTGAATTGAGTCCACCTATGTGCAGTTAAGGTGTTTCACATGATTTCAGATTAAATACACCTGTCTCTGGGAGGTCCCACAGTTGGTTAGTACATTTCCTAACAAAAACTACATCATGAAGATGAAGGAACATTCAAAGCAAATCCGGAATAAGGTTCTTCAAAAGCATCAATCAGGGGTAGGATATAAGAACATTTCCAAGGCATTGAATATCCCATTATTGGAGAGAATATGGCACAACTGTGAATCTGTCTAGAACAGGCAGTCCTCAAAAACTGAGTATCTGGGCAAGAAGGGCACTAGTCAAGGAGGCCACCAAGAGGCCTATGGCAACTCTAAAGGAGTTACAGTCTTCCACGGCTGAGCTGGGAGACACTGTGCATACGGCAACAATAGCCTGGGTGCTTTACAAAACTGGCCTTTATGGGAGAGTGGCAAAAAGAAAGCCATTGTTGAAAAAAACACATCAAATTTCGGCTAGAGTTTGCCAGAAGGCAGGTGGGAGACTCTGAGACCAAGTGGAAGAAGATTCTATGGTCTGATGAGACCAAAATAGAGCATTTTGGCCTCAACGCTAAGCGCTATGTTTGGTGCAAGCCTAACACCGCACATCATCCTGAGAACACCATCCCTACCCTGAAGCATGGTGGTGGCAGCATCATGCTATGGGGATGCTTCTCTGCGTCAGGGCCTGGAAAGCTTGTGAAGAAAGAGGGCAAAATGGATGCAGCAAAGTACAGAGAAATCCTGGAGGAAAACCTGCTGAAGTCTGCAAGAGACCTGGGACTTAGGAGAAGATTTATCTTCCAGCAGGACAATGACCCCAAACATACAGCCAAAGCCATAATGGAGTGGCTTAAAAACAAAAAGATCAATGTCCTGGAGTGGCCCAGTCAAAGCCCGGACCTCAATCCAATTGAGAATATGTGGAAAGAGTTGAAAATTGCTGTTCACTGAAGGTCCCCATCCAACTTGACGGAGCTAGAGCAATTTTGCAAAGAAGAATGGGCAAAAATTGTCCCACAGTTGGTTAGTACATTTCCTAACAAAAACTACATCATGAAGACGAAGGAACATTCAAAGCAAATCCGGAATAAGGTTCTTCAAAAGCATCAATCAGGGGTAGGATATAAGAACATTTCCAAGGCATTGAATATCCCATTATTGGAGAGAATATGGCACAACTGTGAATCTGTCTAGAACAGGCAGTCCTCAAAAACTGAGTATCTGGGCAAGAAGGGCACTAGTCAAGGAGGCCACCAAGAGGCCTATGGCAACTCTAAAGGAGTTACAGTCTTCCACGGCTGAGCTGGGAGACACTGTGCATACGGCAACAATAGCCTGGGTGCTTTACAAAACTGGCCTTTATGGGAGAGTGGCAAAAAGAAAGCCATTGTTGAAAAAAACACATCAAATTTCGGCTAGAGTTTGCCAGAAGGCAGGTGGGAGACTCTGAGACCAAGTGGAAGAAGATTCTATGGTCTGATGAGACCAAAATAGACCTTTTTGGCCTCAACGCTAAGCGCTATGTTTGGTGCAAGCCTAACACCGCACATCATCCTGAGAACACCATCCCTACCCTGAAGCATGGTGGTGGCAGCATCATGCTATGGGGATGCTTCTCTGCGTCAGGGCCTGGAAAGCTTGTGAAGAAAGAGGGCAAAATGGATGCAGCAAAGTACAGAGAAATCCTGGAGGAAAACCTGCTGAAGTCTGCAAGAGACCTGGGACTTAGGAGAAGATTTATCTTCCAGCAGGACAATGACCCCAAACATACAGCCAAAGCCATAATGGAGTGGCTTAAAAACAAAAAGATCAATGTCCTGGAGTGGCCCAGTCAAAGCCCGGACCTCAATCCAATTGAGAATATGTGGAAAGAGTTGAAAATTGCTGTTCACTGAAGGTCCCCATCCAACTTGACGGAGCTAGAGCAATTTTGCAAAGAAGAATGGGCAAAAATTGCAGTGTCCAGATGTGCAAAGCTGATAGAGACTTATCCAAATAGACTCATGGCTGTAATTGCTGCCAAAGGTGCCTCTACCAAATATTGACTCAAGGGGGTGAATACTTATGCAATCAATTATTTTCTGTTTTGTATTTGTAATTAATTTAGAACAATTTGTAGATTTTATTTTTCACTTTGACAATATGGACTTTTTTTGTGTTGATCAGTGGCAAAAACTCCTAATTAAATCCATTTTGATTCTATGTTGTAACACAATAAAATGTGGAAAAGTCCAAGGGAGGTGAATACTTTTGAGAGCCACTGTATATGTACATTCATTACTTTACAGTAATGTGGTGTGTGTGGGAAGCTGTTTATTGCAATCTCTGTAGAGGGCCTGCTCACTGTATAATTGTATTTGTTTCAAGTACTGTTGCTCAGACACCCCATTGTTGCTAATGCAGTAATAATAATTTAAAAGAAAAAAAATTCGGAAAGAGCTGTGGTAATTCATGCTGTGTGGATAGTTCATAATATTGCGCTGTCATATCATTTATTTATTTATTTATTTGTTTGTTTATTGTCATCACAGTGAAGTAAAATAGTAGAAAATACGAGCTAATTGATTTGTCTTTTCTAAAATGAGCCCCCCCTAAATAAGTGGATGCCCCCCCACAGCGTTCATGCTGCCGCCGGTTCTGATCCCGTTATTGTAGAGGGGCTGAGTGATGTCACTGCCCTAAAAAAATAATCGTTAATAACTCAGAAACAATAATAGCAAAAACGTTTGTTTCAACGGCACAAACGTAGCACAAACGAATGAGACAAGTTTGGTTCAATTTGGTTATTGTAGGGGGGCTGAGTGAAGTCACTCGCCTAAAAAAAAATAATCGTTGATATCTTAAAAACTATAGCGGCACAAATGTTTGTTTCAGCGGCACAAACCGGCACACCACTCCCCCTCCTCTCTTCTCTGGGTTGCTGGTGTTCAATTTGGTTATTGTAGGGGGGCTGAGTGAAGTCACTCGCCTAAAAAAAAATAATCGTTGATATCTTAAAAACTATAGCGGCACAAATGTTTGTTTCAGCGGCACAAACCGGCACACCACTCCCCCTCCTCTCTTCTCTGGGTTGCTGGTGTTCTTTCGTGCACAGTTTAAGGGTGCTCGTGGTAAAGGTGCTCGTGGTGCAGTACTCTCAGTGTCCGTGGAATCCCGAATTACTCTGCAGCTGGCTGAACTTGCGGCAAAAGTTTCAGTCCATGTCCTCGACTGGAAAAGCAAAGCACACACCCATACAACACCCCTCCCAGCTCCAGCAAAATGTGTTTTAGCAAAAGGTCCCGTGCTCCCGGAAAAGCAATCCCTTTATACTGCCCAACTCCTCCCTGTGATCAGCACTGCACCATTTCTTAGCCAATCGGTGCCCGCCACAGTGCTGACCACCTTGGATTCGTTGTGCAGTACCGCATTTCCGCCCCGCATCAAGATGCCCGTCCAGTCGGCTGCCCCTGGCTCTATTGAACAGTAAACCTTTCTCAGCACCTCCTCTGGTCAGGAGAGCGATTTAAAGATCAGATCACCTCTAACCTTGTCACACTCCCTAATTTGAAATGTTCAATTATTTTTTCCCCGCTCATGACAGCAATTCCCCACACAGCTCAGGAGAACTGAAGGTTCAGTGGGCGTCCGCCAAACCCACAACCAAACCAGTTTTCTATTTCACAGCCAGGAACCAGAACCTGTGCTCCTCTGACTGTATGACTCACCTTGCACACCACGCAGCCATGCTTTTAACAGGGGAGCCATTCGGGGACCCCAAATCTTCTTTTTTATAATAATTTTAATGTTAGAAGCCCTCCTCAAGGAGAATATAACGGGTAAATTGAGCAGTAAATGCAATAATTGTCATTTTCAGCATCCTCTACGACCCGTGGTGGCAGACAATGTTAGCATATTGTGGGTGCTTGTTTGGTGCCTCCACCTACCTAGTTTTATTGATCTGTGTTGTTTCCCCCCATATTTTTAACATGGGACTGGAATTAGAGCTAACTATCCAGCGCCAAACACCTGCCCTTGAAACAGTGTCCTCACATCCAGTCACTGCTGCTATTTGTTTTTCAGTGTTAACTTTGGCGATTATCAGGGAATTGGTTCCAGACAGCTTTGATAAGAGGACTACAATTTCTATAATAATAAAAGAAAAACAGAACAGTGTAGCAAGTGACCTTGCCAGTGTGACAGGATAAGTATTGTTCAGGAAACTTTATCAAAACTTGCTGAACACTGCAGAAAGAGTTGTCAACAGAACTGAGAAAAAACAATAATGAAAAAGTTTTAGGCAGCCAAACAATTGGAGGATATTCTGAAGGACGTATTGACCTCTTTATTTGTGGTAGGGATCAGCCAATGAAGAAAGTATCCAACATATCCTGTATACTGATATGCATTTTGTTAAAAGAAATCAGGTTTTATTTTGTCGATAGTCTCAAAATTGCTGCCCTGAACTTTACCAACTGTGACTGTTTTAAACCTCACAAATCTGCTCAACCATTTAGATTCTGCATAGAGGTCTTTATCTATATATCTCCTATTAACTTCCATTGCGATTCCAAACCATGTTTCCTGTGATAACAAGATACAGTATAGTCTGGATAAACAAACTTCACAAAGGACGTCAGCCTGTCTCCCTTGATATTATTCAAACATACTTTAGTCTTGTATCTACTTACAAGACTAGTATATCTTTGTACACTAAACGCATACTGTAGTTATTGCATAATAAGTTGATGCCCTCAGAACCAGTGACTTGATGCAGTCTAGTATAATTTAGTGCTTCAAAATCTATAATATATAATACATTTACATCTTAAAAATGTCTATATGCACACAAAATATATACCATTAATATACTCCACAGCTTGCATTCATGGTAGACAGTTGGTGTCCTTCATTGGACCTTGAAGTGTCTTGAACAGTAAAACATTTGAATAGTTTTCAAGAATGAATTACCTGCTTTTTTATAGTATGTGCTGTTTGTGATTTGACTGCCCTCTTGTGTCATATCTATTTATTTATGAGCCGTATGTATATTCGTTATACAATGTATGATGTACTATAATTGTATTTCTGAAAATAACCACTGTGATCACCAAAACCCATTGAAGAAATTAGAACCATTTTTAATTTACATTATGTACATTAAATTTTTAATTTACATTATAAAATAATGCTATGGTAAATGATTTGAATTGTAATTTTGCATTTCATGAGGGTTTTCCAAAGTCTGACTATGTATTTACGGTGCTCACCATATTTAACTGTAATTTGCATGTGTACCTCTCTGGTCACCCTGCATCACCCTATAGAATAAACTAATTTTTCTTCAGAAAGTCAAATGAAACCTGCTGAATAATGTTAGTTTAACATATACAATTACATATCACTTTGTATTTTCCATATACTTAACAAAAAACTGACATAAATTAAAAAATGTGACGTTTCGAAATCTAACATGAAATACTGTACTGTACTACTATTATGACTTCAGGTAGACTTTTGCGATATCATTTTGCAGTTTATTTGATTGCATAAATAAAAGATCAAAATTATGTTTGTATGTTTTTTTTTTATGTCTCAATCCTAAAATTCTAGGTGATGCAAAACTTTTGGCAATAGCTGTATAGCACAGCAGTAAAATCAATACCTTTTTACTTTGTTTTTACTTTGGCCTATAGACTATCACTGTGGTAACACAAAATAAATCATGCTTCTTACATACTGTACAATACA